>NC_041381.1:226959942-226989725 GCF_002162155.2 Triticum dicoccoides | reverse complement strand
TATATATATATATATATATATATATATATATATATATATATATATATATATATATATCCATAAACCCTAAAAACATCCAGGAGCACCACGAACCCTATTTCCACCGCCGCAACCTTCTGTACTCGTGAGATCCCATCTTGGGGCCTTTTTCGGCGCTCCATCGGAGGGGGAATCGATCACGGAGGGCTTCTACATCAACGCCATAGCCTCTCCGATAAAGTGTGAGTAGTTTACCACAGACCTTTGGGTCCATAGTTATTAGCTAGATGTCTTCTTCTCTCTCTTTGATTCTCAATACAAAGTTCTCCTTGATCTTCTTGGAGATCTATTCGATGTAACTCTTTTTGCGGTGTATTTGTCGAGATCTGATGAATTGTGGGTTTATGATCAAGATTATCCATGAACAATATTTGAATCTCCTCTGAATTATTTTATGTATGATTGGTTATCTTTGCAAGTCTCTTCGAATTATCAGTTTGGTTTGGCCTACTAGATTGATCTTTCTTGCAACGGGAGAAGTGCTTAGCTTTGGGTTCAATCTTGCGGTGTCCTTTCCCAGTGACAGCAGGGGCAGCAAGGCACGTATTGTATTGTTGCCATCGAGGATAAAAAGATGGGGTTTATATCATATTGCTTGAGTTTATCCCTCTACATCATGTCATCTTGCCTAATGCGTTACTCTGTTCTTATGAACTTAATACTCTAGATGCATGATGGATAGTGGTCGATGTGTGGATCAATAGTAGTAGATGCAGAATCGTCTCAATCTACTTGTCGTAGACCTGATACCTATATACATGATCATGCCTAGATATTCTCATAATTATGCACTTCTCCATCAATTGCTCGACAGTAACTTGTTCATCCACCGTAATACTTATGCTATCTTGAGAGAAGCCACTACTGAAACCTATGGCCCCCGGGTCTTTTTTCCATCATATAAGTTTCTGATCTACTTTATTTTGCAATCTTTACCTTCCAATCTATATCATAAAAAACCAAAAATATTTATCTTATTATTATCTCTATCAGATCTCACTTTTGCAAGTGGTCGTGAAGGGATTGACAACCCCTTTATCGTGTTGGTTGTGAGGTTCTTATTTGTTTGTGTAGGTACGAGGGATTTGCATGTAGCCTCCTACTGTATTGATACCTTGGTTCTCAAAACTGAGGGAAATACTTATGCTACTTTGCTGCATCACCCTTTCCTCTTCAAGGGAAAACCAACGCAGTGCTCAAGAGGTAGCACCAATCCACCAAAATGCAGGAGTAGGGTTTTACACCACAAGGTGGCCCAAACCTAGGTAAATGATAACCCACCAGTATAGGGGATCGCAACAGTTTTCGAGGGTAGAGTATTCAACCCAAATTTATTAATTCAACAAAAGGGGAGCCAAAGAATATTCTCAAGTATAAGCAGTTAAGTGGTCAATTCAACCACAGCTGAAAGACTTAATATCTGCAGCAAAGTATTTAGTATCAAAGTACTATGGAAGTAACGGTAACAGTGGCGAAAGTAACAGTAGCAGTTTTGTAGTAATCGTAATAGTGGCAATGGAGAAGTAACTTAGCAAAGATCAATATGTGAAAGGCTTGTAGGAAATGGATCAGTGATGGATAATTATGTCGGATGTAATTCATCATGCAACAGTTATAACATAGCATGACACAGAACTAGCTCCAGTTCATCAAGGTAATGTAGGCATGTATTTCGAATATAGTCATACATTCTTATGAAAAAGAACTTGCATGACATCTTTGTCCTACCCTCCCGTGGCATCGGGGTCCTATTGGAAACTAAGGGATATTAAGGCCTCCCTTTAATAGAGTACCAGACCAAAGCATAAACACTAAGTGAATACATGAACTCCTCAAACTACGGTCATCACCAGCAGTGGTCCCGATTATTGTCACTTCAGGGTTGCCGGATTATAACACATAGTAGGTGACTATTGACTTGCAAGATAGGATCAAGAACTCACATATATTCATGAAAACATAATAGGTTCAGATCTGAAATCATGGCACTCGGGCCCTAGTGACAAGCATTAAGCATGGCAAAGTCATAGCAACATCAATCTTAGAACATAATGGATACTAGGGATCAAACCATAACAAAACTAACTCGATTACATGGTTAATATCATCCAACCCTTCACCGTCCAGCAAGCCTATGATGGGATTACTCACGCACGGCGTTGAGGAACATGAAATTGATGATGGAGGATGATTGATGACGACGGATGCCCCTCTCCGAAGCCCCGAACGGACTCCAGATCATCCCTCCTGAGGAAGATTAGGGCTTGGCGGCGGATCCATATCCTCAAACGCGATGAATCCTTCTCTCTCATTTTTGTCTCCCGAAAAGTGAATATATGGAGTTGGGGTTGAGGTCAGTGGAGTCCCAGGGGGCCCACGAGGCAGGCGGCGCACCCTAGGGGGTGCCCTGCACGCTCGTGGACAGGGTGTGGGGCCCCTAACGTCGATTCTTTCGCCAATATTTTTTTATTAATTCCAAAACATGTCTCCGTGGATTTTCAGGTCATTCCGAGAACTTTTATTTCTGCACAAAAATAACACCATGGCAATTCTGCTGAAAACAGTGTCAGTCCGGGTTAGTTCCATTCGAATCATGCAAGTTAGAGTCCAAAACAAGGGCAAAAGTGTTTGGAAAAGTAGATATATTGGAGACGTATCAACACCCCCAAGCTTAAACCTTTGCTTGTCCTGAAGCAATTCAGTTGACAAACTGAAAGTGATAAACAAAAGCTTTTACAAACTCTATTTGATCTTGTTGTTGCAAATATGTAAAGCCAGCATTCAAGTTTTCAGCAAAGATTATGAACTAACCATATTCAAAATAACATTTAGGTCTCATGTTTACTCATATCAATGACATAATCAACTAGCGAGCAACAATAATAAATCTCAGATGACAACACTTTCTCAAAACAATCATAATATGATATAACAAGATGGTATCTCGCTAGCCCTTTCTAAGACCGCAAAACATAAATGCAGAGCACCCCTGAAGAGCTGCAGCTTGGAGGCGAGTTGCCTCCATCCTCCTCTCATATTCGTTCGCCTCCTCCCTTGTTAAAAAGCATATCCTTTTTGCCTGAAAGTTAAAGAAAGTGGGAGCAGGGAGAGCAACATGGACAGTACGTCATTTGTCAAAGATTAGTCGATACTGGAGGAATTGTTCGTTGCTCTCAAGAAACTGATGGCGAACCATAGCACTATAGTCTAGATAAGCATGTGGCAACTCCATATCATTGCCGTGTATAGGTACACCAAGATAATTAGCTATAAGAGTTGCATAAATTCCACCGAATAGATCTCCGCATGTACCATTAAGATGCAACCTTCGTGCAATAATGGCCCCCAAGTTATATTGTTTATCACCTAATACTGCACTCTTGAGGACACTAAGATCTGGAATGCACATGTGACACGCCTCATCTTTAACGTTAATGCATCTACTTATAAAGAGAGCAAAATAATGTATGGAAGGGAAATGTTTTTAATGCTCCCTAAGGTAGCTTGTGCAATTTCTCTATATTCCCCCACAGTGATAATAGCAAGAAAGTCTTTATATTCAGATTTGCGAGGTTCACTAACATTACCCCACTTCGGGAGTTTACAAACAGTATTAAAATCTTCTAGGTCCATGGTATATGATTTGTCATAAAGATCAAATTAAACAGTGTGAGAATTGCGCGAGGATGAAAATTTTGAGTGGTATACTTTCCTTGTCAACATAACAACCAAGAGATCTCGATATCTTCCATGCTACACACATTATAGGTGCTTCCCAAACAGAATGGTAAAGTTTATACTCCCCCACCACCAACAAACATCTATCCATGGCTTGTCCGAAACAATGGGTGCCATCCAACTAACAACAATCCTAGGGGAGTTTTGTTTGGAAGAATTTTGATTTAATTTAAGCATGGGACTGGGCATCCCGGTTACCGGCCATTTTCTCGTGAGTGATGAGCGGAGTCCACTCATCGTGAGAATAACCCGCCTAGCATGGAAGATATAGACAGCCCTAGTTGATACATGAGCTATTCGAGCATGCAAAACAGAATTTCATTTGAAGGTTTAGAGTTTCGCACATACAAATTGACTTGGAACGACAAGTATATACCACATATGGAAGGTATGGTGGACTCATATGGAATAACTTTGAGGTTTATGGAAGTGGATGCACAAGCAGTATTCCCGCTTAGTACAAGTGAAGGCTAGAAAGAGACTAGGAAGCGACCAACTAGAGAGCGACAACATTCATGAACATGCATTAAGATTAATCAACAATGGGTGCAAGCATGAGTAGGATATAAATCACCATGAACATAAATATCGTGGAGGCTATGTTGATTTTGTTTCAACTACATGCGTGAACATGTGCCAAGTCAAGCCACTCGAATCATTCAAAGGAGGATACCACCCTATCATACCACATCACGATCATTTTAGTAGCATGTTGGCACGCAAGGTAAACCACTATAAAATCATAGCTAATTAAGCATGGCATGAGCAACTATAATCTCTAATTGTCATTGCAAATATGTTTCATCCATAATAGGCTAAATTAGGAATGGTGGACTAATCATATTTACAAAAACAAGATAGGTCGAGTTCATACCAGCTTCTCTCATCTCAATCAGTCCATCATATATCGTCATTATTGCCTTTCGCTTGCACGACCGAATGGTGTGGATACTAATAATAGTGCACGTGCATTGGACTAAGCTGGAATCTGCAAGCATTTAATTCAAAGGAGAAGACAAGGTAATATGGGCTCTTGGTTAGATCAACAATAAAGCATATGAGAGCTACTCAACATTTTCATCGTGGTCTTCTCCTCTCGACCCCCAAAGAAAAGAAAAGAAACAAAACTATTTACACGGGAAAACTCCCAATAAGCAAAGAAGAACGAGAAATCTTTTTGGGTTTTCTTTTAACTACTACTACTACAGGCATGGAAAGTAAACTAGCTAAAAGCTACAACTAATTTCTTTTGGTTTTTCTTAAGGTTTTTCAAACACACAAGAAAGCAAGAAAAGAAAATAAACTAGCATGGATAGTACAATGAAAAAGTATGAGCACCGACAACTAGGATGAGTGTGTGAACATGAATGTAATGTCGGTGAGAAATACGTACTCCCCCAAGCTTAGGCTTTTGGCCTAAGTTGGTCTATGGCCACTGCTGGCCTGGCGAATATCCAAAGTTCTAGTTGGAGTTGTACTGAGATGCGGCAGCTACTGCCTGAAGAACTGCAGCTTGGAGGCGAGTTGCCTCCATCCTCCTCTCATATTCGTTCGCCTCCTCCCTGGTTATAAAGTATCTCCTTTTCGCCTGAAATTTAAAGAAAGTGAGAGCAGGGAGAGCAACATGCACAGTATGCCATTTGTCAAAGATTAGTCGATACTGGAGGAACTGTTCGTTCCTCTCAAGAAACTGATGGCGAACCATAGCACTATAGTCTAGATAAGCAGGTGGCAACTCCATATCATTGCCGTGTATAGGTACACCAAGATAATTAGCTATAAGAGTTGCATAAATTCCACCAAACAGATCTCCACATGTACCATTAAGATGCAACCTTCATGCAATAATGGCCCCCAAGTTATATTGTTTATCACCTAATACTGCACTCTTGAGGACATTAAGATCTGGAACGCACATGTGACACACCTCATCTTTAATGTTAATGCATCTACTTATAAAGAGAGCAAAATAATGTATGGAAGGGAAATGTTTTTAATGCTCCCTAAGGTAGCTTGTGCGATTTCTCTAGATTCCCCCACAGTGATACTAGCAAGAAAGTCTTTATATTCATATTTGCGAGGTTCACTAACATTGCCCCACTTCAAGAGTTTACAAGCAGTATTAAAAAATTTCTAGGTCCATGGTATATGATTTGTCATAAAGATCAAATTAAACAGTGTGAGAATTGCGCGAGGATGAAAATTAAAACCTCCTCACAAAGGCATCAGCGAGGTAGTGGTACTGACGACACTAATCTGACACGAAGCCCTCAAGGTCAGTGTTCCGCACATACGCATCAAATTCATCCTTGATGCATGCTTGGACCATAAACTCCTCTGACGGCCATTCACAAGGCTGCACTTGAGCTTCCCTCGGTGGTTAATCGTCCGGCTCACGTATCGCAAGCCTTGGTTCCTGTTTCCTTGAAGAACCACCTTGGTACATTTTTCCTATGCATTTTTCTTTTCCTGAAAATTTTCTAAAATTTTTAATGACTCAAAATAAAAGTGAAACAAACTCAACAAGATTGATAGCAACTACTCCCACAAGTTCCTAGAGGCTATATCATACATTAGAACTACTTTTGACCAAATAAATTTGGCATGTAAGCTCAAGAACAGGGTCACCTTAGCAGCAAAAATTTGTTACAAATAAAGCACTAGAACAAAAACTAATTGGACCATTGGAGGAATCACATACCGAAGAACAATCCCCCAAAATAATTTTGTGAATGGAGCTTTGAGCAAGGAGATCGAAAATGGCAGCAAAACCAGCTAGAACACGGGTTTGAGCTACGGGATGATTTTTTCTGGAGGAAGACGAAGTGTGTGGGTGCTGGAATAAGTGGAGGGGGTCCATGTGGGGCCCACGAGGTAGGGGCGTGCCCCAAGGGGGTGGGCGTGCCCTGTGCCCTCATGGCCAAATGGTGGGGGCCCCTGGTGTGTTCTCAGTGCCAGAAATTCTTAAATATTCTACAAAAAACATTTGGAGAACTTTTATTTCCAGGGTATTTTTTATTGCATGGATAACTCAGAAAACAGACAGAAAATACCATTTTTGCTTTATTTAATCTAAATAACAGAAAGTAAAAGGAAGGTACAGAGGGTTGTGCTTTCTAACTTCATCCATCTCATGCTCATCAAAAGGAATCAACTAACAAGGTTGATAAAGTCTTGTTAACAAACTTCTTCCGAATAACATAAAACTGGAGAATTTTTGAATAACACTAGGTTACCTCAATGGGGATATGCATGTCCCCAACAACAAGAGTATCATATTTCTTTTTGATAGTAGGAAGAGGGAATTTAAAACCTCCAATAATAATCGTTGAAATTTTTCCAATAGAATTTATGCTATGAACTTGAGGTTGTTTCCTCGGAAAGTGTACCGTATGCTCATTACCATTAACATGAAAAGTGACATTGCCTTTGTGGTAGTCAATAACAGCCCCTGCAGTATTCAAAAAGGGCCTACCAAGGATGATCGACATGCTGTCGTCCTGAGGGATATCAAGAATAACAAAGTTCATTAAAATAGTAACGTTTGCAACCACAATAGGCACATCCACACAAATACTGACAGGTATAGCTGTTGATTTGTCGGCCATTTGCAAAGAGATTCCAGTAGGTATCAACTTATTCAAATCAAGTCTACGATATAAAGAGAGAGGCATAACACAATAGGCACATCCACACAAATACCGACAGGTATAGCTGTTGATTTGTCAGCCATTTGCAAAGAGATTTCAGCAGGTATCAACTTATTCAAATCAAGTCTATGATATAAAGAGAGAGGCATAACACTAACACCAGCTCCAAGATCACATAAAGTAGTTTTAACATAGTTTCTTTTAATGGAGCATGGTATAGTTGGTACTCCTGGATCTCCAAGTTTCGTTGGTATTCCACCTTTAAAAGTATAATTAGCAAGCATGGTGGAAATTTCAGCTTCCGATATTTTCTTTTATTTGTAACAATATCTTCCATATTCTTAGCATAATGATTCATTTTAAGCATATCAGTCAAACGCATACGCAAAAAGATAGGTCTAATCATTTCAGCGAAGCGCTCAAAATCCTCATCATCCTTTTTCTTGGATGGCTTAGGAGGAAAAGGCATGGGTTTCTGAACCCATGGTTCTCTTTCTTTACCGTGCTTCCTAGAAACGAAGTCTCTCTTATCATAACATTGATTCTTTGATTGTGGCTTATCAAGATCAACAGCCGGTTCAATCTCTAGATCATTGTTATTGCTAGTTTGAGCATCAACATGAACATCATCATTTACATTATTTGCTAGTTTGAGCATCAACATGAACATCATCATTAACATTATCACTAGGTTCATGCTCATTACCAGATTGTGTTTCAGCATCAGAAATAGAAATATTATTAGGATTCTTAGGTGTGTCAATAAAGAGTTCACTAGAAGCATGCAAAGTCCTATCATTTTTCTTTTTCTTCTTCTTAGAAGGACTAGGTGCATCAACATTAGTTCTCTGAGAATCTTGGTCAACTCTCTTTGGATGGCCCTCAAGATACAAAGGTTCGTGAGTCATTCTACCACCTCTAGTCATAACTTTAACAACATTATCATTTTTCTTATTATTTAACTCATTGAGCAAATCATCTTGTGCCTTAAGTTCTTGTTATACTTGAGTGGTAACCATAGATGCATGTTTACTAATAAGCTTAAGGTCACCTTTAACTCTAGACATATAATCACTCAAGTGTTCAATCATATAAGCATTACGTTTCAATTGTCTACCAACATAAGCATTGAAGTTTTCTTGTTTAACAATAAAATTATCGAACTCATCCAAGCATTGGCTAGCAGACTTATAATGAGGGATATTGCCTTCATCAAATCTATAGAGAGAATTTACATCTACTACCTGTGTCGGGTTATCAAGACCATGTATTTGTTCAATAGGTGGTAGATTCTTAACATCTTCAGCTTTAATACCTTTTTCTTTCATAGATTTCTTTGCCTCTTGCATATCTTTAGGACTGAGAAATAGAATACCCCTTTTCTTCGGAGTTGTCTTAGGAGTTGGTTCAGGAAGTGTCCAATCATTATCATTGCTCAATATATTATTCAATATCAATTCAGCTTGTTCAACAGTTCTTTCCATGAAAACACGACCAGCACAACTATCTAGGTGGTCTCTAGAAGCATCATTTAGTCCATTATAAAAGATATCAAGTATTTCATTTTTCTTGAGAGGATGATCAGGCAAAGCATTAAGTAATTGGAGAAGCCTCCCCAAGCTTGTGGGAGACTCTCTTCTTCAATTTGCACAAAATTATATATTTCCCTTAAGGCAGCTTGTTTCTAATGAGTGGGGAAATATTTAGCAGAGAAGTAGTAAATTATATCCTGGGGACTACGCACACAACCAGGAGCAAGAGAATTAAACCATATTTTAGCATCACCCTTTAATGAGAAAGGAAACAATTCAAGGATATAGTAATAACGATTTTTTTCCTCATGAGTAAATAGGGTGGCTATATCATTCGATTTAGTAAGATGTGCCACAACAGTTTCAGATTCATAGCCATAAAAAGGATCAGATTCAACCAAAGTAATTAATTCAGGATCGACAGAGAAATCATAATCCTTATCAGAAATACAGATAGGTGAAGTAGCAAAAGCAGGGTCATATTTTATTCTAGCATTCAGAGACTTTTCTTTCAGCTTAGCTAAAAGTTTCTTAACATCATATCTATCTTTGCAAGCAAAAAGGCCTCTAGCAGTTTCTTCATCCATAACATGACCCTTAGGTACACCAGGCAATTCATATCTAGGGGGAGAATCGTCATCATCACTTTCAGCAATATTATCAGTTTTAATAATTTCATTCTCCCTAACCCTAGCAAGTTGTTCATCAAGAAATTCACCTAATGGCACAATATTATCAAGCATAGAAGTAGTATCATCATAAGCATCATGCATAGCAGAAGTGGCATCATCAATAACATGCGACATATCAGAATCAATAGCAGGTGCAGGTGTCACAAGTTTACTCAAAACAGATGGTGAATAAAGTGCAGACCTAGATGGCAGTTCCTTACCTCCCCTCATAGTTGAGGGAAAAATCTTGGTTCTTTCATTTTCAAGTTCCTCATAGTGATCAGAAGATATAAATCCCAAGTGACTCAAAGAATAGAGCTATGCTCCCCGGCAACGGTGCCAAAAAATTGTCTTTACAACCCACAAGTATAGGGGATGGCAACAGTTTTCGAGGGGGAGTATTCAACCCAAATTTATTTATTTGACACAAGGGGAGACAAAGAATGTTCTCAAGTGTCGGGGGAAACTGATCCACGAACACCTATGGGGCCGGCGGACCGGGCCCCTTTCGGTTCGGCGGGGGCGGAGATCTCACGAAGAGCAGATCGAGGCGAAGCACACGAGCAGTTTACCCAGCTTCGGAGCTCTCCGGAGAGATAACACTCCTACTGCTGCATGTCTGGTTGTATTATCTTGTGTTCTTGCTCCAGAGAGAGAGCCTAGTGTTTTTCTGGGTTCCGAACTAGTTGAATCTCGCGAACCAGTCGAACCGAACCCCCTCTACGTTGCGCATGGGCCTCCTTTTATACGCTAAAGGGGTCACCGACAGGTGGCAACGCTGAGAAGGGTACAAATGTAAAAAGTGAGGTGGTTGGTACAGTTACTTGTACAGTGCACCCTACCTAACCCTGACAGCAGGGGACAAGGGCATTAAATGCCCGTCTGAGTCACCCAAACAGTGCAGAAAAGGACCGTTAGGGGCGCCACCGTTCGCCACAATGGCGATCTTGTCAGCTTCGCATGCCACTGCGCACCGCTGGCTGCACAGCCTCCCGCCACGCGCGCCTGGAGAGGCCCCCAGAGCGACACGTTGGTGGATGCGCTGGAGCGTGGGCACAGAGTGGCCGCCTGCCGCGGCAAGCGCCTTGCCGCTGCTGTTGTCTTGTCGGGTCCGGAGGCTTGTCGCTCACCGGGCCTCGAGGTACCTTGGTTGGTCTTCCCGGCAAGCTCCTCTTGCCGGGGCCTTGTTGTCTTGCCCGAGCGCGTGGCGCGTCGCGGCAAGTTCCTTGGAGTTCCTTGGTTGGCCTTCCCGGCAAGCTCCTCTTGCCGGGGCCTTGTCTCCTGAGCTTAAATACTTTGTTCTTGAATGGCTCCAAGGGAACCACGGAGGATCTTGGCGTTCGCCCGGCAAGCCTTGCCGCGGGGTGCTGCAACTGCCCGTGCACAAGTTCGGGGTACTAGGGTACCCCTATTCTAGTACACCGACAGGAGCCCCCGGGCCTGGGCCAGACACGGTGCCGAGCGCTGTTGGGCCAGGCCCAAGACAGGGCATGGGCACACGCGGACTGGGCCACGCCGAATCTCGCTCCGTATCCACCGCGCTCTCCCCTAACAGCACGCGTTGAATGCGGTGTCGTGGGAGAGATCGTGGGTGGTTCTTTATTCGGAAGGGCGAAATGTCCGCCCCGTCCCTCTTTATAAGCAGAGGAAACAGGGGCAGTTCGTTCCCCCTCGCTGGTTGCTACTACTCCATCTTCACGAACCTCCGCCGCTCCCCCCCTTCTTCCCGAAGCCGAGAGAGCAGCGCTCTGCCCCCCATTGCCACCAGCACCACCAACGCCGTCGACCTCCCCCACCACCTCCGCCATGGCTCCGAAAGCCCACAAGGGAAAGGGCGTGAAGTCGGCCGAGGCGCAGCGGCTCGCGGCGCTGCGGAAGGAGCGGGCGATCTTCTCCCCCCAGCTCGGCGTGAAGGAGCTGAGGGAGTACTTCTACCTCTTTTGGGCGACGGAGACGCGTGCGCATCCGCGCACGAGGGTACTCCCGGTCGCTGCTTCGGAGCTGGCTCCAAACGGGTACCCATTCTTCGCGCTATTCTTCTATTGCGGGCTCTGCCCGCCCTTCTCGGAGTTCTTCTGCGATATTATGAACACCTACGGCTTCCGCCTCCTTGATTTCACCCCCAACACCGTTCTGACCATGGCAGTTTTCGCACATTTGTGCGAGAACTTTGTCGGAGTCCACCCCAATGTTGCCCTTTTCCGCCACTTCTTCATACCTCGGGTAGAGAGAGGAGAGCCGCTTGCCGGAGGGATCTCCTGGATCTCGAGAGTCGGCAAAAAGGAGGCGTACTTGGAGGGTGAGCTCCGCAGCAAGTGGGAGGAGTGGAGAGCGGAGTGGTGCTAGATCGTCGAGGAGAATCCGCAGCCCTTCACCGCCGTGCGCCAAGCTCCAATAGTGCGCGGCAATGACTGGAGCAACGTGGCCCCAGAAGACGAGAGGCTGAAGATCGCCATTACTAGGATCCTTCGCCTCAGGCTTGCCGGGCTCACTATAGGCGCTGTAGGCGCAGATTTCCTCCGCTGCCGCATCGCCCCCCTACAGGAGAGGGGGAGGCCCGCCTGGGAATTCAAGAACTCGGCGGACATCATGAGGCTGCGGCCGGGCCTCAACTACAACTTCACCGTCCTGGAGCTGGATGCAATGCTCCTGGAGTTGTTCAAACGCGACCCCAGCACCCATTCACGCTGCCGAGGGGCGTCGTTCCATTGTGCAACAATTCTTCGCTTGACCGGATCCGCGCCATGATGCCGTTGTGCGATTCACACGGAATCGTTCCAACTTGGCAAGAGCCTGCGGATGACGTCGTGCAAGCATTCTTCGACAACTTGGAAGAAGTGCCAGTCCACGCTGATGAGCAGAAGAGCCTCACCCGTGACACCACCGACGAGGAGCTGCAGCGCATCGCCACTAGGGCAGAAGAGGTTGCGGACGCAGCTGCCGCGGGCGCGTTCGGGTTCACTATGGAGGAGGCGGAGGCTGCAAAGGCGGCAAACCTCGCCGAGCGCGCGGAGTTCATTGGCGAGGAAGAGCCTGCCGGTTCTGAAGCTGAGCCGAGCGAGGCCGGCGAGGAAGAGCCCGAGCCTTCAAAAGGCTTGCCGCAGGCGGAGCCCCCGGCCCCGCCAAGAAGGCGTCTTCGCAGGGCCGCGGACGTAGCGGGGTGACAGCCGGGTCAACAGCCGCCAAGCCGTGCGACACGCTCTACCGCGGCAAGCAATGTTGCCGCGGGAGCGCCCCACGCAGCAGCGGCAACTGGAGCGGGATCTTCCCGGGCCACCGCCATCGCCCCCGCCAAGCGGGCAAGGGATCCTACTCCTCTGCCTCGCCGCGCCAGAGGGGGGACGGACTTCGACCTTTCTGCGCTCAGCTCCGAACGAGGAGGAAGAAGAGTAAGTTTCTTTGGTGCTCTTGTAGTTCTTCAATCTTGCTGTTTTTATCTTGTATCTGACTTGCTTCAATCTGGACTCCTTTCTTTTCAGGACGCTGGCCCAGAGAGCGGCGAAGAGGGCCAAGGCCACGGTGATCGTCATCGAAGATGACCCCACCGTGTCAGCAGGGGGTGGGTCCGAGACCACCTTGACGGACCCGGCAATCACTCCTCAAAGCAGCCCCCAGCGCAGCCCCCAGCGTAAGTTCATAGTTAGCTTTCTGCTGTCGGGCGCGCATGAGTGCTTTTTCCTTTGTTGATATCTTGCTTGTTTATTTGTGTAGGAGCAGAGCAGCCACATCAGGAGCGCCCGGAAGCTGGTTCTGAAGTGCCATCTGCTTCGACTACGCTGCTAAGGGAGGGGTTCCCGGTAAGGGAGCGCTCTCCGGCAAGGGGCAGCACCGTCGATCCTGCGGCGGCCGGGACCGCAACTGCCGATCTTGGCATAGGTAATTCACTTGTCCAAAAACTTTCCCTTGGGTTCTTCTTCTTTTGATTTTCTTCTCTTGGATTTTTAATTGATTTTTCTCCCTTCTTCATTCTTCAGACCCATCTGCTGCTGAGCCAATGGAGATAGAGGGCACCGGCGAGGAAGGGGCTGGTGCTGATGAGACCGCCGGCGAGGAGGCCGCCAAGGCTGCCGCCGCAGAAGGCGGCGAGGGGTCGGGCGATCGCACTGATGACCCTGAGGCCGCAGGAGCGCCAGGCGCTGCGCCGACCGCCGATCCCTCTGCCGCTGCTGCGGAGCCGGGCTCCGAGGAGCCCCAGCCCGGCGCCTACTTGAAGGCCGGTGACGATATCTTCATCAAGCTACCCTGGGCGTCGAGCTCCAGGGCGCTGGTCGAGGGGGAATCTTTCGATGATGAGGTGCTCGCCTCCACCGGACTGTCGTTGGTTGACGCGCCCAGCAGCAGCAGTGGCGAGCCTGAGGAGGAGCAGCTGCTGCGAAGGCTGCTGTCACTCTACCGCGCGCGGCAAGCCAAGCTGGCTTCCCGGGAAGCGCTTGTCGCGAAGGCGGGAGTTGACATCGAGAAGCGCGCGGAGGAGCTCCGAGGCCACAATCAAGAAGCTCTCTGGTCCCTGGCACAGGAGCGGGAGCGACTCGACGAGGAGCGCACGGCCTTCCTTCTCGAGAAGGCCGAAGCTGAGGAGGAACAAAGGCTGGCCGCCAAGAAGCAGTCCGCGCGAGAAGGAGAATTGGTGCAGCGGAAGGCCAACCTCGACAGCTATGAGGAGGAGCTCGCCGAGCGCGAGCAAGCACTTGGCGGGGTGCTCAAGGAAGCAAAGGACGTTTTCGCGATTGCAGAGGCCGCCAAGAAAGAGCTGGAGGAGAAGGTGGAGCAGCTGGAGGCCAACATTAGGAAGAGCGGCGAGGAGCTTGCCGCGCTCAAGAGTGAGCATGAGAAGGATGCTGCCGCCCACGGTGAGCTGCAAGGTCTTCTCGCTGAGAGGGGCAAGGAGCTCAGCGCCGCCAAGGATTCCAATGCGGACCTGGAGCTGAAGCTGGCCACACTGACGCAGACGCTGGAGGCTGCCAAGGAGCGGGAGAAGACCTTGTCGGAGAAGGTCAAGGCTGACACGGCACTGCTGGAGAGCATCGCAGTTACCCAGAACTCATTCAAAGATACTGTGGAGCACTGGACCGAGGGTCTGGTGAATATTGCCGCAGTCATCAACGAGGAGCTGGCGCAGCTGGGGATGGAGGACTTTGGGTATCCCTCCGACGAGAATCTCCAACCCAGCGCCAAGCTCAGCCTGTTCTTCAAGGGCGTGGCGACGGCACTCCAGCGTCTCCGGGAAAGGATCCCAAAGCAGCTGGCCGACGAGTCGGGCAAAATCTGCGCCGGGGTTCTCCAGAAGGTGCTGATGAAGGTGGCCTTCCGCAATCCGGGCCTCAGCTTCACCAACGTCCTCAAGTCCTTGCCGCCAGACGCCGATCGGGACGCACTCAAGGCCCTTGTCGCACCCATTGTGGACAAGGTGAGCGAGATCAAGAGGGTTGAGGGCGACCGCGTAGACTAGGCCGCCCATTTCTTCTTTTTCCTTGTCGCTGCTAATCATGTCATGAAAACAGTCTGTTAGAGCTGCGACAAGTTATCTTGTAATATAACTTTATTTCTGTTATCAACCGCTATGTTATTTCCTCTACTAGATTCCTTCCTTTGTATGTTTTTACCCTACGCTTCTAGGGAACTTGTCGGCGCAGGCGCCCGAGCCGCGAGCACTGAGTGCGGAACTTCAGCAGCCTGCTGGCGGTGCTGCTTCCGACAAGAAACCTTGTCGCGACTAGATGCAGCACACTTAAGTTGTTGAGCAGACTCGAAACAAAGTAAGGGCACAACTAGCCACGAGTTGGTTCCTCCGCCCACAGGTTTTCCATACAAAGCAGGGTCGTTCGAGGAAAATAACTCAAAATTTTAAAAATTGATTGCTCAAACTTTGGCAACTTAGCTTTTCTGTCGTTTGCTTCCCGGCAAGGCAAAACTTAGCTTGAACGACACCTGGTCCATACCACAATCTTCTCCTTCCCCCCGGCAAACTTGTGTGCGAGGGAACCTTCTTTTCCTTTGTTGAAAAGAAGAAAGAAGAGAAAATAATGATATGGAGCCCTTCGGCTCGTTATTGCTTACCGGATGTAGGTGCTGCACAAAGTGTCAGATAACGCATGCAAGAAAGAAACTAATGCATGAAATGGACAAGTTGTGCGGAGCACATGGGGTTCTATTTATGCACGGGATCTGCGCCCGGCTTTGTACAAAGGATTACATGCAACAGCGGCAAGACTTGTACAAAAGGTGGTTGCTGGAACGGGTTCCGACAACCGCGCCCTACGGGAAAAACTTACGAAGATGTTCTATGTTCCAGGAGTTGCTCACCGGAATGCCATCTTTGGTCTCAAGGCGGACAACACCGGGCCTTGTGACTCGTTTCACCCGATAAGGGCCTTCCCACTTTGGCGTCAACTTGTTGGAATTCTTGGCGGACTGAACGCGCCGAAGAACAAGGTCGCCTTCTTCGAAGCTTCTGGCTTTAACTTTGCGGCTATGGTAGCGGTGCAAAGCTTGCTGGTATCGAGCAGCTCGTACAGCAGCCTGAAGACAATCTTCCTCAAGGAGCAGCGCGTCGTCTTGTCGCAGTTGTTCTTGCTCAAGCTCATCATAAGCGAGCACTCGAGGCGATCCGTATACGAGTTCCATGGAGAGAACTACCTCTGCTCCATAGACTAGAGCGAAAGGCGTCTGGCCAGTGGCTCGATTTGGCGTCATTCTGATCGACCAAAGAACCACTGGCAGCTCCTCGATCCAGTTTCTTCCGCACTTGCGCAGCCTGTCGAAAGTTCTGGTCTTGAGCCCGTGCAGCACTTCAGCATTTGCCCTCTCTGCTTGACCGTTGCTTCTCGGATGAGCAACAGAAGCGAAGCAGACCTTGGCGCCAAGGTCTTGGACGTACTGTAGAAGGTGCGGCTCGTGAATTGCGTGCCGTTGTCGGTGATGATCCTGTTAGGGATCCCGAAACGGCAAACAATTGACCTGAAGAGCTTGACTGCTGACTGTGCTGCCACCTTCCTCACTGGCTGCACTTCCGGCCACTTTGTGAACTTGTCGATTGCGACGTACAAGTACTCAAAGCCCCCGACAGCTCGGGGGAAAGGGCCGAGGATATCGAGCCCCCAGACCGAAAATGGCCAGGATAAAGGGATCGTCTGGAGAGCTTGAGCTGGCTGGTGTATCTGTTTAGAGTGGAACTGGCACGCTTCACACTTGGTTACTTGTGCAGTTGCATCCTGGAGGGCTGTCGGCCAAAAGAAACCTTGCCGGAAAGGTTTGCCGGCAAGTGCTCTTGCACCAATGTGGTGCCCACATATGCCTCCATGTATCTCTGCCAACAGCTTTTGTCCATCTTCCTGGCAAATACACTTCAATTCACACCGTTGAGTCTTCTTCTGTACAGTATGCTATCGACAAACTGGTACATACTTGACTGCCGGGCTACTTTTTCCGCTTCTTCTTGCTCTTCGGGAAGTTCTCCTATCTGAAGGAAATGGACAATCTGATGTGCCCATGCTGGAGCTTGTGGCTCGACAACAAGGACTAAAGGCACATCTGCTGCTGCGGGAACATCCGCTTCTACGGCAAGGACTTGCGGCCCTGCCGGAGCTTGATGTTCCCCGGCAAGCTTGCCGGAGCAAAACTTGTCGGGAGCGTCTGCTTCAACGGAACAAACCATAAGGCTCGCCGGAGCAGACTGCCCCTCAGCATCCTTGGTGTTGATCTTGGGGACTTTCTTGGCGGCGGCTTCGGGGAGCTCTGCCAGAAAGTAGTCACCAGAAACCAACTTCCTCTTCTTGCTTTGTCCAGTTGATGGTGTTACGGATGGTTGAGTCAACTTGAGCACAAAGATCCCTGGTTCCACAGGTAACTTTAGTGCGGCGCACTTTGACAGGCCATCAGCAATGTCATTCTGAGCTCTTGGGATATGCTCCATCTGTAGGCCATCAAAGTGCTCTTCTAGCTTCCTCACTTCATCAACATATGCTTCCATCAATGGACTCTGGTAGTTCTTGTTCACTTGGCGGACGATAAGCTGTGAGTCACCCTTGACAATGAGCTTCTTGATCCCAAGGTCTGCTGCAATTCTGAGACCGGCAAGCAATCCTTCATACTTTGCAGTATTGTTGGTTGCTTGCTCCTTGGGAAAGTGCATCTGGACTATGTACTTGAGGTGCTCTCCGGTGGGCGCGACAAGCAGCACGCCCGCACCGGGGCCTTGCAGCGAGAAGGCACCATCAAAGTACATCAGCCACTCTTTGCTTGCCTCTTTAACGGGGATGCTCGTCTCTGGAATTTCTTCATCTGGTGTTGGCGTCCATTCTGCTATGAACTCTACCAATGCCCTGCTTTGGATAGTTGAAGTGCTCTCAAACTTGAGGCCAAAGCTTGACAGTTCCAGCACCCACTCGACAATCCTGCCTGTCGCTTCTGGATTTTGCAGTATCCTCTTCAGCGGAAAGCGAGTGACGACTATGATCTCATGTGCTTGGAAGTAATGGCGCAGCTTTCTCGAGGCCATGAGGAGGCCGAAAAGCAACTTCTGCACACCAGAGTACCTTGATCTAGCCCCCTGTAGAAGGGAACTGACAAAGTAAACTGGATGCTGCACCATTCTCTTCTGCATCTTATCATGCTCCTGCGCAGATCCATCTCTGTCGGGACCAGAGCTTGTCGGCGAAGCCCCCTGCTTGTCGCTGGATGCATCTGCCATGGTTGCTGGCTCATCATCTGCCTCCCTCTCCGCCACTAACGCAGCACTAACCACTTGATTGGTTGCCGCTATATACAGCAGCAACTTCTCTTGCGGCTTAGGTGCGACAAGTGTTGGAGTGGAGGACAGGTATCTCTTCAAGTCCTGCAGCGCAGCCTCCGCCTCCGGAGTCCATTTCATTGGACCTGCCTTTTTCAAAATTTTAAAAAATGGCAGGGCGCGCTCAGCAGATCTAGAGATAAACCTGCTGAGAGCAGCCACGCAACCGGCAAGCCTTCGTACATCCTTGACGCGCTTTGGTGCTACGATCTGCTCAATGGCCTTGATCTTGTCGGGATTGGCTTCAATTACCCGCTGAGACACGAAGAACCCGAGAAGCTTGCCGGAAGGGACTCCAAACACGCACTTCTCGGGGTTAAGCTTGAGGTTGATCTTGCGCAGATTTGCAAATGTCTCGTCTAAATCTTGAATCAGGGTCGCCCTATTCTTGCTTTTGACCACTATGTCATCCATGTAGGCTTCCACATTTCTGTGCATCTGCGGCTCAAAAGCGTGGTGGACTGCCCTTGCGAATGTTGAACCAGCATTCTTAAAAACCGAAAGGCATCCGTATGAAGCAGTACGTGTCACACGGGGTGATAAATGCGGTTTTCTCTTCATCCTCTTCTGCCATGAAGATCTGATGGTATCCTGAGTATGCATTAAGAAATGAAGGCAAATCACATCCGGCTGTGGAGTCAACAATCTGGTCAATGCGCGGCAAGGGAAATGGGTCTTTGGGACAAGCTTTATTAACATCAGTGAAGTCAATACAAAGCCTCCATTTCTCGTTAGCCTTGCGCATGATAACAGGATTGGCCAACCATGTGGGATGGAGCACTCCTCTGACAAGGCCTGCTGCTTCCAACTTCTTGATTTCTTCTGCAATGAATTCTTGGCGCTCCACTGCCTGTTTCCTGACTTTCTGCTTGACGGGCCGCGCATGAGGACAGACGGCAAGGTGGTGCTCAATTACTTTCCTGGGAACACCGGGGATATCAGACGGTTGCCACGCAAACACGTCGACATTCGCCCGCAGGAAAGCAACGAGCGCGCTTTCCTATTTGGGGTCAAGAGTGGCGCTGATGGTGAAGGTACTACCAGCGCCGTCCTCCTTGGCAGACACCTTCTTGGTCTCAGGTGGAGCTGCCATTGCCTTCTTATACTTGCCGGTGGAGCTCGATGGTGCGTCCTCGACGGTAGCGCAGCACTCCGAAGAGGTGCGCTTGCTGGAGTGGGCATCAGAACTCTTGCCGGACTTCGTCTTCTTCTTCCCCCCGGGAGCTTCAGCGGCAAGTGTCTTGCATTCTGCTGCGGCTGCCGCTTCCCGATAGATCTTGTCAGCACAGATAAGAGCATCCTTCTTGTCGCCAGGGACAGAGATGACACTTATCGGGCCTGGCATTTTCAGTACGTTGTACGCATAGTGAGAGGCTGCCATGAACTTGGCGAGTGCCGGACGGCCAAGGATTCCATTGTAAGGTAATGGAAAGTCAGCAACATCAAACGTGACCCTCTCAGTCCTGAAGTTCAGCTTGCTGCCAAATGTTACCGGCAACGTGATCTTTCCCTTTGGCTTGCTTCTTCCCGGGTTGATTCCTTGAAATGTACCGGTCTCTTCGAGCTCGCTATCAGGGATCTGGAGTTTTTGGAGCACCGCGGAGGAGATCAGATTCAAGCCGGCCCCGCCGTCAACTAGCATCTTAGTGACCTTGAGGTTGCGGATTGTTGGTGAAACCAACATTGGCAAGCACCCGACCGCAGTTATGCGATCAGGGTGGTCCTCAATATCAAAGATGATAGGCGTGCTGGACCATTTCAGAGGCTTGCGTGACTCGACGGGTGGTTCTGCTGCATTAACTTCCCGCACCCACTGCTTGAGCTGACGGTGCGAGGTATGCAGAGAAGCACCACCGTCAACGCACAGGACCTCTGTGGCCTTCTGGAACTCCTGCTCATCAGTCTCCTCATCATCCATGTCTTCATCATCGTCGTCATCTTCATCCTTGTTGCGGCTGCGAGGAGGTCTGTCTCCTTGCCGCTGCTTGGCCTTGCCGCGGCGTCCTCCTCGGCCGGGACGTTTCTTGCCGGATCCCCCAGCACCTTCCTGGGCCTTCTCCTTGTTGCGCCGCTCGTATTCAGCTTTCTGTTGCTCAACAAGCTGCTTGACTTTCTTACAGTTCTGGAGATCATGGCCCTTGGTGCGGTGGATCTTGCAATAATGCTTGTTGGTGCCGTCCTGCTTGTCAGCGACCGCCACCTCCGCGGCAACCTCCTTGCCGGAGTCACCAGCTTTGGCTTCCTTGGCGCCACCACCGTTGCCGGACTGCTCAACAACTAGCACCTCTTTGCCTTTCCTCCTTCTGTTGTTCCGCCGCCGGTTTTTCCTTGCCGGGGCAGCATCTTCACTGTCAGATCCTCCCGCTCCTACATTCTCTCTGGGGAGTCTCCTCCCTTCCTCAGTGCGTGCACACTTGTGGGCCAGTGCATATAACTCACTGACGTCCCTGATCTTGCACATCGCCATTTCCTCCCGTATCCTGCGGTTCCGCACGTTCTGATGGAACACGCTGATCACCGCGGCAGGGTGGACGTCCGGGATGTTGTGCTGCACACTGCTGAATCTCTGAATATACTTGCGCAGGGGCTCTCCTTCCTTCTGGGCGAGCAGATGAAGATCACTCTCCTGGCCATGAGGCTTGTGTCCGCCTGTGAAGGCGCCGACAAACTGATGGCACAGATCAGCCCAAGAGGATATGGAGTTGTCCGGCAAGTGCATGAGCAAGGACCTGACGTTGGGCTTGAGTACCAGCGGGAAGTAGTTGGCAAGGATCTTGTCATCCCGTCCCCCAGCAGCCTGCACCACAATGGTGTAAATGCTGAGGAACTCCGACGAATGCGTCTTGCCGTCGTACTTCTCCGGTACGTCTGGCTTGAAGTTCTTCGTGCTGGGCCACTGGACTTGCCGTAGCTCACGAGTGAACGCAGGGCAACCTACCGCGTACGGCAGATCGCCTGGGTCCCCTGGCGCATGCATGTCAACAGAGGGCCCAGCGCGCTTGTCAGATTAACGTCGCGCTTCTCTTCGGCGCTCGATGCGAGTTCGAGCATCTTCTTGTTGTCGATCATGAAGAAATTGGCGCTGATCGCGACGAGCTCGTGGATCCGAAGATGCGGTGGAGTCGCTGTCGAGGTGGATCCGGCGAGTCAGCGATCTTGGCCTTCGTGGTGGTGATTGCATGGTAGTTGCACCTCCACCCGTTTCGTCGCCACCGGCTCGTGCCCGGCAACCCTGCCGCGACGGCGACGCGCTCGGCCGCCGTGGAGTGTCGCCGTTGGCGTAGCCGATGAGACTCTGAATGGTGGCCCTCCATTCGTCGATCTTGTCCGACGTCGTAGTGTAATCTAGGAGAAGTTGAGCTCGCGCCAAAGCTTCTGCTGGAGTGGTGGGTGGCAGTGGCGGACGGCGCGAGGTGCGGGACGTGCTCGGACTTCTAACCATGTTAGAAGGAGCAGTATCCCGTCCAGGCTATCGTGCCCCGCTCGTTCCAGCACGCTGGCATGCATGCTGGTCTTGAGCGCCCCGAGATCCACCAGCTTGGTCTTGGCCTATCATGCGTATGGCACTGCAAGTGCCATGATGCTGTTGGTCTTGCGCCTCCTGAGAGTGGTGCGGAACATGTACAGTCGCCGAGGTTTGTGCAGCCTTGTCCTTGGACCTGGCAGCATCATAAGCTTCCTCGTCGACGTCCATTCTTCCGCCGGCGTCCATTCCACCACCCGTTTGCTCCAACGGTGGCGGAAGTGACGTGGACGGAGCGGCTGCCGCCGAAGTCTTCTTCTTCGGTGGCATGTTGATAAAGGGAATGAAGATCTAGCTCGTGTGAACGCCGGATCAGGTTCACACAACCTCGACGCCCCCTACCTGGCGCGCCAAAGATGTCGGGGGAAACTGATCCACGAACACCTATGGGGCCGGCGGACCGGGCCCCTTTCGGTTCGGCGGGGGGCGGAGATCGCACGAAGAGCAGATCGAGGCGAAGCACACGAGCAGTTTACCTAGCTTCGGAGCTCTCCGGAGAGATAACACTCCTACTGCTGCTTGTCTGGTTGTATTATCTTGTGTTCTTTCTCTAGAGAGAGAGCCTAGTGTTTTTCTGGGTTCCGAACTAGTCGAACCTCGCGAACCAGTCGAACCGAACCCCCTCTACGTTGTGCATGGGCCTCCTTTTATACGCTAAAGGGGTCACCGACAGGTGGTAACGCAGAGAAGGGTACACATGTAAAAAGTGAGGTGGTTGGTACAGTTACTTGTATAGTGCACCCTACCTAACCCTGACGGCAGGGGACAAGGGCATTAAATGCCCGTCTGAGTCGCCCAAACAGTGCAGAAAAGGACCGTTAGGGGCGCCACCGTTCGCCACAATGGCGATCTTGTCAGCTTCGCATGCCACTGCGCACCGCTGGCTGCACAGCCTCCCGCCACGCGCGCCTGGAGAGGCCCCCAGAGCGACACGTTGGTGGATGCGCTGGAGCGTGGGCATAGAGTGGTCGCCTGCCGCGGCAAGCGCCTTGCCGCTACTGTTGTCTTGTCGGGTCCGGAGGCTTGTCGCTCACCGGGCCTCGAGGTACCTTGGTTGGTCTTCCCGGCAAGCTCCTCTTGTCGGGGCCTTGTTGTCTTGCCGGAGCGCGTGGCGCGTCGCGGCAAGTTCCTTGGAGTGCCTTGGTTGGCCTTCCCGGCAAGCTCCTCTTGCCGGGGCCTTGTCTCCTGAGCTTAAATACTTTGTTCTTGAATGGCTCCAAGGGAACCACGGAGGATCTTGGCGTTCGCCCGGCAAGACTTGCCGCGGGGTGCTGCAACTCCCCGTCCACAAGTTCGGGGTACTAGGGTACCCCTATTCTAGTACACCGACATCAAGTATTAGCAGTTGAGTTGGAAATTCAACCACACCTGAAAGACTTAATATCTGCAGCAAAGTATTTAGTAGCAAAGTAGTATGGAAATAACGGTAACGGTGACGAAAGTAATAGTAGCAGTTTTGTAGTAATCATAACAGTGGCAATGGAGAAATAACTTAGCAAAGATCAATATGTGAAAAGCTCGTAGTCAATGGATCAGTGATGGATAATTATGTCGGATGTAATTCAACATGCAACAGTTATAACATAGGGTGACACCGAAATAGCTCCAGTTCATCAATGTAATGTAGGCATGTATTCTGAATATAGTCATACGTGCTTATGAAAAAGAACTTGCATGACATCTTTTGTCCTACCCTCCTGTGGCACCGGAGTCATATTGGAGACTAAGGAATATTAAGGCCTCCTTTTAGTAGAGTCCCGGACCAAAGCATTAACACTTAGTGAATACATGAAGTCCTCAAACTACGGTCACCGGAAGTGGTCCCGATTATTGTCACTTCGGGGTTGCCGGATCATAACGCATAGTAGGTGACTATTGACTTGCAAGAAAGGATCAAGAACTCACATATATTCATGAAAACATAATAGGTTCAGATCTGAAATCATGGCACTCGGGCCCTAGTGACAAGCATTAAGAATGGCAAAGTCATAGAAACATCAATCTTAGAACATAATGGATACTAGGGATCAAACCCTAACAAAACTAACTCGATTACATGGTAAATCTCATCCAACCCATCACCGTACAGCAAACCTATGATGGGATTACTCACACACGACGGTGAGAATCATGAAATTGGTGATGGAGGATGATTGATGATGACGATGGCGACGGATTCACCTCTCTGGAGCCCCGAACAAACTCCAGATCAGCCCTCGCAAGGAAGATTAGGGCTTGGTGGCGGCTCGATATCATAAAAAGCGATGGATCCTTCTCTCTCATTTTTTTCTCCCCGAAAGTGAATATATGGAGTTGGGGTTGAGGTAGGTGGAGTCCCAGGAGGGCCACGAGGCAGGGGGCGCGCCCTGCACTGTCGTGGACAGGGTGTGGGCCCCCTGACGTTGATTCTTTCGCCAGTATTTTTTATTAATTCCAGAATGTGTCTCCGTGGATTTTCAGGTCATTCCAAGAAATTTATTTCTGCACAAAAATAACACCATGGCAATTCTGCTGAAAACAGCGTCGGTCCCGGTTAGGTCCATTCAAATCATGCAAGTTAGAGTCCAAAACAAGGGCAAAAGTGTTTCGAAAAGTAGATACGTTGGAGACATATCAGTATATTGTTGTGTCCCCTGTCCTTTGAGTTTGTCGAGCTAGGCTGTGAGATTGGCGAGTAGGCAAACTAGGAGGTTGAGATCTCCGCACGCACCCTAGAGTTCGAACCTCTCAAGGGTTTGCGGAACCCATAATCCGACATTTTGCGCGCCAGGTAGGGGTGCATCGAAGATCCGCCGCTCCGTCCGCTGCGCTCCACTGTCGGCTCTCATGGGAATGTTCCTCCACTGAACGAATCGACGCGCACCTTCGAAGGAGCCAGGGCCTCCGAGCTTTCACCCCCGCCCTGCGGCGGGTGCCGTGGCCACCAAAGTTCAGGCCAGAGTTACCGCCCCGCTACGACGGCGCGGCAGATCCGGCAGGCTTCCTCCAAGCATACAAGGAGGGAGTTTGGGCAGCCGGCGGCAATGTCAAGGTCATGGCCAACCGGCTCCCCATGGCCCTCTCGGGGGCGCCGCGCGCCCTTCTTCTAAATTTCCCAGGGTCTTCAATGACCTCCTAGGAGGAGCTGCGCGGTCTCTTCATCGCGCGCTTCACGATACCGGCGCCCCCCATCGTCGCAACCCTCCTTGATGGTTTGCAGGCGCCGCCCTCGGACCGCCACATCAAGCAATTCTTCTGCCAAATGGGTGCCACCTGCATGCAGCAGGGGACTCTCCCGGGCTGGGCGGCGCCTAAGGCCAACCTCACCTTCATCTTAGGGGATCACCCCGCTACCACCATAGGCGCAGGCGCGCTCCTGCTGCTCTGCACCCCCACCATCTGCAACGTGGCAGTCACCAAGAACCTCATCGATTGTGGAGCCGGCCTCAACGTGCTCTCTATGGAGGCATTTGGCTTGCTTCATGTGCCACATGGCCAGCTCCGCCCCACCAAGCCTTTCTTTGCAGTCATCGATGGCTCCATCTGCCCCCTAGGGCAGATCCGCCTCCCCGTCAACTTTGGCTCCTACGACAACTACCACACCAAGCTCATCGACTTCGACATTGCCCAAATCAACCTCCTGTTGAGGGAGTCCTGGATTTGGGGGTCCTCAGGTGTCCGGCCTAGGAGTGTGGGCCGGGTTACCTAGGCCGTACAGGATCAAGCTGAAGATCATCAACCGTGTCCAAATGGGACTTCTCGATATGTGGACGGCAAGAATAGAGTCCGGAGGTTTCCTCCCCTGATAAACCGACCTTGTACTAACCCTAGACCCCCTCCGGTGTGTATATAAACTGGAGGGGTTAGCTTGTAGAGGGCGACTCATCATCAGAATCTTCATAAGCTAGTCCTCTAGGGTTACCTATTACGATCTTGAGGTAGATCAACTCTTGTAATCATCATACTCATCAAATATGATCGAGCAGGAGTAGGGTTTACCTCCATTAAGAGGGCCCGAACCTGGGTAAACATTGTGTCCCCTGACTCCCTGTTACTATCGATCTCTAGATGCACAGCTTGGGCCCCCCTACCCGAGATTTGCCAGTTTTGACACCGACATTGGTGCTTTCATTGAGAGATCTGCAGTGCTGTCTGCAAAAAGCGATCCATGGCTTGCCTAGTCATCAATGACAATATCGCTTCCGGAAGGTACCTGGCTTCGGGGCAGACCGTCCGGTTCGGCGGTTTTACCATGAGGGCCCGCATGGCCATCAATCCCGCAACTCCTCTCAGGGCTGCCGAACACCATCCTCGCATTGGCCCCAGCATCCCCAAGCTTAATTCCTGCTCGTCCTCGAGTAGGTAAATGATAAAAACAGAATTCTTGATGTGGAATGCTACCTAGCATAATTCTCAATGTAATTTTCTTTATTGTGGCATGAATGTTCAGATCGAAATGATTCAAAATAAAAGTTCATATTGACATAAGAAATAGTAATACTTCAACCATACTAATCAAAGCAATTTTCGTCACACAAAAATGCTCCCATCTTGCACACCCCCAATGACAAGCCAAGCAATTGTTTCATACTTAAGTAATCTAAAACTTTTTCAACTTTCACGCAATACATGAGCGTGAGCCACGGATATAGCACTATGGGTGGAATAGAATATGATGAGGGAGATTATGTGGAGAAGACAAAAAGGAGAAAGTCTCACATTGACGAGGATAATCAACGGGCTATGGAGATGCCCATCAATTTATGTTAACATGAGGAGTAGGGATTTTCATGCAACGGATGCACTAGAGCTATAAAGGTATGCAAGCTCAACAAAAGAAACTAGTGGGTGTGCATCCAACTTGCTTGCTCACGAAGACCTAGGGCATCTTGAGGAGGCCCATCGTAGGAATATACAAGCCAAGTTCTATAATGAAAAATTACCACTAGTATATGAAAGTGACAACATAAAAGACTTCCTATATGAAGAACATGGTGCTACTTTGAAGCACAAGTGTGGAAAAAGATAGTAACATTGCCCCTTTTTTTCCTTGGGCCTTTCTTTTTTTTTCTTTTTTTTCTTCTTTTTTTCTTTGGCCTTTCTTTTTTTTATTTGGGGACAATGCTCTAATAATGATGATCATCACACTTCTATTTATTTACAACTCATGAATTACAACTCAAAACTAGAACAAGATATGACTCTATATGAATGCCTCTGGTGGTGTACCGGGATGGGCAATGAATCCAGAGTGACATGTATGAAAAATTATGCATGGTGGCTTTGCCACAAATATGATGTCAACTACATGATCATGCAAGGCAATATGACAACGATAATGTGTGTCATGATGATGAACTAAATGGTGGAAAAGTTGCATGGCATCTCGGAATGGCTATGGAAATGCCATAATAGGTAGGTATGGTGGCTGTTTTGAGTAAGATATAAGGAGGTTTATGTGTGATGGAGTGTATAGTATCACAGGGTTTGGATGCACTGGCGAAGTTTGCACCAACTCTCAAGGTGAGAAAGGGCATTGCACAGCCGAAGAGGCTAGCAATGATGGAAGGGTAAGAGTGCGTATAATCCATGGACTCAACATTAGTCATAAAGAACTCATATAGTTATTGCAAAAATCTACAAGTCATCAAAAATCAAGCACTACGCGCATGCTCTTAGGGGGATAGATTGATAGGAAAAGACCATTGCTCGTCCCCGACCGCCACTCATAAGGATGCACAATCTAAGAACACCTCATGTTTCAATTTGTTACACAACTTTTACCATACGTGCATGCTACGGGACTTGCTAACTGCAACACAAGCATTCATTAAATTCATAATCACCCAACTATCATGACTCTAATATCACCACCTCCATATCTCAAAACAATTATCAAGTATCAAATTGATCATAGCATCCAATTCACTTCCTATGATAGTTTTTATTATACCCAACTTGGATGCCCATCATTCTAGGACCAATTTTATAACCATAGAAAATACCATGATGTTCTAAGAGACTCTCAAAATAATATAAGTGAAGCATGAGAGATCAACAATTTCTACAAAATTAAGCAACTGCCGTGCTCTAAAAGATATAAGTGAAGCACTAGAGCAAAAACTATCTAGCTCAAAAGATATAAGTGAATCACATAGAGTATTCTAATAAATTCCAATCAAGTGGGTTTCTCCAAAAAGGTGTGTAGAGCAAGTATGATTGTGTTAAACTAAAAAGCAAAGACTAATATCATACAAGACGCTCCAAGCAAAACACATATCATGTGGCGAATAAAAATATAGCTCCAAGTAAAGTTACCGATAGACGAAGACGAAAGAGGGGATGCCTTCCGGGGCATCCCCAAGCTTAGGGTTTTGGATATTCTTGAATATAATGGGGTGCCTTGGGCATCCCCAAGCTTAGGCTCTTGCCACTCCTTATTCCATAATCCATCAAATCTTTACCCAAAACTTGAAAACTTCACAACACAAAACTCAACAGGAAATCTCATAAGCTCCGTTAATGCAAGAAAGAAAAACCACCACATAAGGTAATATAATGAACTCATTCTTTATTTATATTGGTCTTAAACCTATTGTATTCCAAGTTCTCTATGGTTCATACCCTACATACTGTTGGAAATATGCCCTAGAGGCAATAATAAAAGCATTATTATTATATTTCCTTGTTCATGATAATTGTCTTTTATTCATGCTATAATTGTATTATCCAGAAATCGTAATACACGTGTGAATACATAGACCACAATACGTCCCTAGTAAGCCTCTAGTTGACTAGCTTGTTGGTCAACAGATAGTCATGGTTTCCTCTCTATGGACATTAGATGTCATTGACAGCGGGATCACGTCATTAGGAGAATGAGGTGATGGACAAGACCCAATCCTAAGCATAGCACAAGATCGTGTAGTTCGTTTTGCTAGAGCTTTTCCAATGTCAAGTATCTCTTCCTTAGACCATGAGATCGTGTAACTCCCGGATACCGTAGGAGTGCATTGGGTGTACCAAACGTCACAACGTAACTGGGTGACTATAAAGGTGTGCTACAGGTATCTCCGAAAGTGTCTGTTGGGTTGACACGGATCGAGACTGGGATTTGTCACTCCGTATGACGGAGAGGTATCTCTGGGCCCACTCGGTAATGCATCATCATAATGAGCTCAAAGTGACCAAGTGTTTGGTCACGGGATCATGCATTACGGTACGAGTAAAGTGACTTGCCGGTAATGAGACTGAACGAGGTATTGGGATACCGACGATCGAGTCTCGGGCTTGTAACGTACCGATTGACAAAGGGAATAGTATACGGGGTTGCTTGAATCCTCGACATCGTGGTTAATCTGATGACATCATCGAGGAGCATGTGGGAGCCAACATGGGTATCTGGATCTCGCTGTTGGTTATTGACCGGAGAGCCGTCTCGGTCATGTTTGCGTGTCTCCCGAACCCGTAGGGTCTACACACTTAAGGTTCGGTGACGCTAGGGTTATTAGGAGACTTATATGTGATTACCGAATGTTGTTCAGAGTCTCGGATGAGATCCAGGACGTCACGAGGAGTTCCGGAAGGGTCCGGAGGTAAAGATTTATATACGGGAAGTTGTCATGCAGACACCGGAAAGTTTCGGTGACATATCGGTATTGTACCGGGGCCACCGGAAGGGTTCCATGGGTTCACCAGGAGGGGCCACCCCTCTTGGTGGGCCACATGGGCCGCGTGGGGCAGGGTACCAGCCCCTGGAGGGCTGGGCGCCCCCCCCCTTGGGCCCATGCACCTAGGGTTGGGGGGGAACCCTAGAGGGGGCGCCCCCTTTGCTTGGGGGGCAAGTCCCCCCTCCCTGGCCGC
>NC_041381.1:226887594-226959693 GCF_002162155.2 Triticum dicoccoides | reverse complement strand
CGGCCCCCCTTGCCCCTGCCCCTATAAATAGAGGGGTGAGGGGAGGGCGGCAACACACAACCCAAGGCGCAGCCCCTCCCCTCCCCAACACCTCTCCTCCTCCGTCACGAGCTTGGCGAAGCCCTGCCGGAGTGCTGCTTCTCCACCAACACCACGCCGTCGTGCTGCCGTTGGAGCTGTCTTCCTCAACCTCTCCTTCCTCTTTGCTGGATCAAGACGGAGGAGACGTCATCCGTTCCGTACGTGTGTTGAACGCGGAGGTGTTTTCCGTTCGGCACTTGGTCATCGGTGATCTGAATCACGTCGAGTACGACTCCATCATCACCGTTCCCTCGAACGCTTTCGCATGCGATCTACAAGTGGTATGTAGATGCAAACTCACTCCCTTAACTCATTGCTTAGATGAACTCATAGATGGATCTTGGTGAAACCGTAGGAAAAATTTTAATTTTCTGCAACGTTCCCCAACACATACTAGCCATAGATGCATCAAAATAAGCAAACAACACACGAAAAGCAGAATCTGTCAAAAACAGAACAGTCTGTAGCAATCTGTAACTATCGAATACTTATGGAACTCTAAAAATACTACCAAAATAGGAAGTCCTGGGAAATTTGTCTGTTGGTCTACAGCAAAAAGAAACAATGAAAAATCACGTTTCTGTGAATTACTAAAATTATTTCCGTGCGTGCAATGTTTCTGTTTTTCATCATTATAAGCATTCTTTTGGCAGAACTTCGTGAGCCTATACTCAAGAGAGTATCCTAGCTCATTGTTTCGAAGAGCAAAATCATTATTAAGTTCAGAAATTCTATAAACTAGGACATTGGTAGGAACCTTTTTTCTAAGGTTTTCATTAAAAGCAACATAGTCCAAAGGTTGAAAACGCCTAATTTCCTCTTGATCAAAGAGGATCGCCTCTATGGGAGGATGACCGGCGTCCACCCAATAGTGTGCAAAGATTTCTTAGGCCTCTTTTATTATAAATCTAAGCTCGTGTTCCAAAAATATATTAGCGGCGCGCTTAACAGAATAATGCTCAATATTAGAAAATTCCAGGAAAATTCTTTGTATGCAAGGATGGATATGCATAAATTGTCTTTCAAGCTCAACTACAAGCATAGTGATAGCATCCACAAGACTACTAGTTCTATGAAGAATAGAACCACCCATAGTAGGTAAAGCACTGGCACAAGTAAAGAAATCTTGAATAACCCCTTTTCCAATAATATTACCACTACCGATTCAAAACTTTTTAGTATGGAAGATAGCGGGTTCTTCAGCAGGAGCATCAAGATTTTCCATGTTATCATTATTGTTCATATCGATGATAATCTCCCCAATTTCAGACATAACGGCAAACAAAAGCGAGGCGGAAGAAGAAAGCAAATAAAATGGCAAGGGTGAAGTGGGGGAGAGGAAAATGAGAGGCAAATGGCAAATAATGTAATGCGAGGGAGATGAGTTTGTGATGGGTACTTGGTATGTCTTGACTTGACTGAAGACCTCCCCGGCAACGGCGCCAGAAATCCTTCTTGCTACGTCTTGAGCTTGTGTTTGTCTTCCTTGAAAAGGAAAGGGTGATGCACAATAGTAGCGTGAGTATTTCCCTCAGTTTTTTAGAACCAAAGTATCACTCCAGTAGGAGGCTCCTCAAAAGTCCCACGCACCTACACAAACAAACAAGAACTCGCAACCAACACAATAAAGGGGTTGTCAATCCCTTCAAGGCCACTTTCGAAAGTGAGATCTGATAGAAATAATATGATAAGATAAATATATTTTTGGTATTTTATGATATAGATAGGAAAAGTAAAGATGCAAATAAAAGTAGATTGAAAGCTTATATGATAAGAGATAGACTCGGGGGCCATAGGTTTCACTAGTGGCTTCTCTCAAGATAGCATAAGTATTATGGTGGGTGAACGAATTACTGTCGAGCAATTGATAGAAAAGCAAATAATTATGAGATTATCTAGGCATGATCATGTATATAGGCATCACATCCGTGACAAGCAGACTGACTCCTGCCTGCATCTACTACTATTACTCCACACATCAACCTCTATCCAGCATGCATATAGAGTATTAAGTTCATAAAGAATAGAGTAATGCATTAATAAAGATGACATGATGTAGAGGGATAAACTCATGCAATATTATATAAAACCCATCTTTTTATCCTCGATGGCAACAATACAATACGTGCCTAGCTGCCCCTTTTGTCACTGGGAAAAGACACTGCAAGATTGAACCCAAAGCTAATTAAGCACTTCTCCCATTGCAAGAAAGATCAATCTAGTAGGCCAAACCAAACTGATAATTCGAAGAGACTTGCAAAGATAACTTAATCACACATAAAAGAATTCAGAGAAGATTCAAATATTTCTCATAGATAAACCTGATCATAAACCCACAATTCATCGGATCTCGACAAACACACCTCAAAAAGAGTTACATCGAATAGATCTCCAAGAAGATCGAGGAGAACATGGTATTGAGATTCAAAGAGAGAGAAGAAGCCATCTAGCTAATAACTATGGACCAGAAGGTCTATGGTAAACTACTCACAACTCATCGGAGAGGCCTTGGAGATGATGTAGAGGCCCTCCATGATCGATTCCCCCTCCGGTGGAGCGCGGACGAAGGCTCCAAGATGGGATCTCACGGTTACAGAAGGTTACGGCGGTGGAAATAGTTTTTCGTGGTCGCTTCTGATGTTTTCAGGGGTACATAGGTATATATAGGAGGAAGAAGTAGGTCGGTGGACTCCCGAGGGGCCCACGAGGGTGGGGGGCGCGCCCAGCCCTAGGGGGCGTGCCGGGCACCCTCGTAGCTGCCTCCCTTGTTTCTTGACTTCCACTCCAAGTCCTTTGGATCACGTTTGTTCCAAAAAGATCGCTCACGAAGGTTTAATTCCGTTTGGACTCCGTTTGATAGTCCTTTTCTTTGAAACACTGAAATAGGCAAAAAAATAGCAATACTGGTTGGGCCTCCGGTTAGTAGGTTAGTCCCAAAAATGATATAAATGTGTAAACTAAAGCCCATAAACATCCAAAACGGGTAATATAATAGCATGGAACAATCAAAAATTATAGATACATTGGAGACGTATCAGCCCCAAGTACTCTGAAAAATTGGATCCGGCAGATGTTTTCTCTTTAAATGAACTACTAGACCACATCGCTGCCCTGGGAGTCTCAATGAACTATGATCGGATCGGGCTCAAGCCCGACCTGGGGAAATTAATCACCCACCGATCACCCACTTCGTGGCGATCGTCGAGGAACCAGCCACCGACGACTCCTCCCCCCCAGTATGTTCGGGTCCCAGAATCCCCTGAGAAGGATACTTCCCCTTCGGAAGGGACTTTACCCCCGTCGGACTCTGGTTCAACTGCAGGGTTACAAGAGCCTTCGCACTTAACCGGACCCGAACCGGTTACTTCAAAAGCCATACCGGCTCCGAACACGGACGTGGGACAGGATCTAAAATTTAATCCACCCACCCACCACAATATATAGTCTCCAAGCAACTCAGGTCCTCCGGATATATATGACCTGATGTATGTGCGGCAGCAGCCCCAAGAAATGGTCCACCACATTTGAGCCAGATTCATGCTTGTTAAAAACAAGATCAAGGACTGTTCAGATGCCAACGTAGTTTTGGTCTTCCACCGTAACTGCACGGATGAAGGGATATTGGATGCCCTCGATCGTCGCCACATATAGAGCTTCACGGAATTATTGCATGTAGTACAAAAGTACTGTGCAATGGAAAGCATATGGAGAGCCCAGAAGACTCAACTGGAGCCGCCACCTCGACACAGAGTGCGGCCTGGGCCAAAAGAATGTACCCCGATGGGTCACCTAACCATCGGGCTACGGGCGGGGAGAACAAGCCCTTCATGGGACATAGGTCCGTTCTTGACGAACTATTGGACAAACCCTGCCCGATCAAGCTAACTGGCCTAGCTATCGGAGATGATGGCTCCCACCCCACCCCCACCACCATCCCCACCACCACCTCCACCCCATCTCCGACAGCCTTCTCCATCTCCGGCAATCATGATCTCTAGGGTGGCATCATGGAAGGTTTACTCCATTGGGATTTCAACCCCGGCCTCAAGGTCGAGGACCAGGTTCGTAGGAGATTCAAATCCATGGTTCATTTCTCTCTCCCATCTGCATCCAAGGATTTTTTCTTGGTGGACACCTTATCCTCTGCCTCCTTTCCCCTCTCTTGTGCTTCCATTGGTTTGGCTTTGCAATGTTGCATTGGAGGTCTTGCTTCTGGCTTTAACGTGACACAAATTGGAACCAAGAACTTCCGATTCTCTGTGGCATCCAATAAGGTGGGCCATTTTATCTATGCCCTACGGGACAGAGTCTGGCCAAATTTTGTTTGTCATTTTGGTTTATTCGAACAGCCATGGATTTCACCTGCTGATGGGTCTGTGGGTTGGAACACGCCAGATGAAATCTCTGAGTTATGGGCTAGAACTCCCAGGGCAGTTCGTTCTAACCTTGCATTTCTTGCGACCAGTGCTTCCAAAGATAATTCATCCAACCGTGAGTTGGTGAAATTTGGGTTTTCCAAGCACATCTCTACCAATCTTATGAACTCATTTGATGAAGTTTCTTCCCACAGAGTTGAGGATCTTGATATTTCTTGCTCAGATGAAATTCCAAGCAACACATCTATTCAGTTTGGTAGTTTGGTAATCCCATGTTCTTCGGTCAGCAATAATGTCCTTGCCAAAAAATATGTTGGAAAGAAACACCGTGAGCACAATTGGCGCAACATACCAATTTCCGTTTTGGAGCATATCTTGGATTTCCGTCAGGCTCAGTATGACGAGGCAACTATCCAAAAAATATATGACGTGAATGACCTGCCATCTTTGGAGATCATTCATGATATTCTGGGCCGCTGTTTCCATTGTGGTGCAACTGACCACAGGTCAGTGGATTGCCAGGCCAAGCTCTGTGATTTGTGCAACACATTTGAGCGAGCATGTTTCTGTGGTAAACAACCCATGGGCCTTTCTGTACGAACCTGTAGCATATGCAATAGTCAGTCGCATTGAAAAGTTTTCTGGCCTGGTCTCCTGAGATGTTCAAAATGCAAACTTTTGGGCCATGAGCCGCAACGCTGTTCGTCCAAAAATGTGTTTCGTTTAACCTGGCGTAGAAGGAAGTTGGAACGGCAAGCCATCACTACCACAGATCCTATGCCCCTTCCCAGGAAACGGGTACGTCCACGGAATCCCCACCTACCAAAAATTAACAAGATTTGGCGACCCAAAAAGAATGCACCAGATATTGGGCCCATCCCCTCCTCGACTATTGGCTTGACGACTCCGCTTCCAAACATACACCAGCTACCCTTTCTACCACCCCAGCCGACCAACGAGCAGCAAGGCAAACCCCCGTCCGGCAGAACACCTCCATCGACAGCAGATCTTCGAGGCGCCAAGCCGTCTGCAGCCATGGCGAACTTCCCGGTCCGCCCGTTCCAGTTCGTGCCGATGGGAGCTCAGATCGAGAGAGGGCCTGACAATCGATTGGCGCGCAACATGATAGTGGTCGATGACCCGCCGCTCAGCCACGAAAGGTACGCCATTGTCACTGCCACACCTCCCGTGCCTGATCATCAGAAGCAGTTAGTTCTGAATGAAGTGGTCCGAATCATGACTGAAGATTTCCACCTTGAAGTTCCTGATGCTTTTGTTTATCCGATTGGGGTGGGCATGGTTGATTTTGCGGATGTTGCCCTGAGAGATCAGTTTATCATGGAAAGTCCACACCAACTAGATCCCCTAGATGATGATATGACATTCTCTTTTGTGCCACATGATGAAGGGGAGAATATGCGTCAATGCCCCTTCCAGTGCGTGGCCTGGGTTCTTTTTTTGGCTTTCCCCATGGATTATCAAACGGATCATTACATCAACAAAGCGGTTTCTTGCTTTGGTAAGTTGGATCTCTGGCACAGGCCTGGTCAGAATAAGGAGCGAGTGCTCGTTCGTGTAATCATCAGTAACATTGCACAGGTGCCCCATAGCCTTGTGGTCAAACACAGTGGTACTCTGCCAGGTATGGGCCGCTCATGGTCGGTGCTTGTGTATGTTCTTAACGGCCGAGACATAATCCCTGGTCTAGTTGGAAATGAGGATGATGCTCCACCCATGAATTCCTCTCCACATCCGTACGAATTGCCCTACCTCTCTACTGCACAGCAATGGGCTCTCGAGCATCAGCAGGCGCTGCAACAGCAAATAGATGCAGCATGGGAACAACAAGCTCCTCAGCAGCAGCAGTAGTTGCAAGTGGATGGGTGGGGTGTTTGGCCTGTTGCAGCTCCTCCTTATCGTGGCTTCAGTTTCAGAACCTTGTTTCAATATACTGGCCCCTCCCTCATGGACGGCGTGGAACGGGAGAGTAACATCACTGATTACCCCCAGGATGAATGGTCAGTTTACTCTGACATTGAAGAGGCCGCCGATGCATTGATCAATGGTAGGCAGACCTCAGGAGCTCAATTTGTTCGTGCGGTAGGAAATTCGTACACTGTTGAGGTGAGAGCGGCGGAAGGGATGTCCTTTCTTCAGTTTCTCTGGATGATCTCTTTTGGGAGGTTTACTCGCTGCATTGAGGGCCCGATTGCTACCGCCCCAATTCTGAATCAGGGTCTGCTGCCAATCAATCCCCTCGTCTTTTTACAAGCTGTTTCTGTTGCTATTCTCAGTGAGACAGGCTCTGCCTATGCCCAGCCTGCTAATTTGACTGAAATTATGTTCCCCCTGGATGAGCCAGTCGTCATTCCTTCAGAAATTTGGGACATCTTTGCAGTGCAGATACTAGCTACTGGAGATGAGCATATCCCTTCACTGCAGCAGGCCTCGGCTAGCTCCACCCTTGTCGCGTCGGCCAAGCCTAACCCTGGTGGTAAGCCACGCCAAGGGTATCTTCAGAAGATGGTCTCTGAAGAAACAACGCCTGTCTATACTGCACTTCTCCGTCGCAACACCAGGTCCACAAAGTACGATGGATTCAGAGTGCCTCTGATCACTGACACCAAGAAGGGACAGTCAAAAGTCAAGCCTAGGGGTTCCCCCTCGATTGCCTGCTCCTCGAAAGCGACCAATCCCTGCAACACCAAGCTGCTGAATCCTTCTGTATCTGATGAGCAACTGCCTCCTCCAACGCCCATTGATCAGCTGCAGTATGTGGGCACGGCTCTGTGTGGAATACCCCCTGATGATCTCAGCACTAAAAAGCTCCTGGAGGGCGACAACGGGGGTGATCCGGACCATCACTAGGTGTGATGTTAGCGAATAAACAATGGACCATACTATGCTAGAACGTGCATGGAATCAATTCAGAGAAGAAACATCTCGCGATCCGTAATGCAATCGATATCAGTGGATGTTTTGTCGTTTGTTTTCAGGAAACTAAACGTACCTCTTTTGATGCTTCTTATGTTAAGCTTTTCTGTCCTAAAAAGTTTGATATGTTTGAATGTATACCCTCTGTGGGAAACTCTGGAGGGATCTTAACTGCGTGGATGAGCTCGGTTTTCACTGGCGCGGCTGTTTTCTCTGAAACTTTTGCGTTAGGCGTCAGACTTACCTCAACGCAGTCAGGCGACTCTTGGATGCTCGTAAATGTGTATGGACCATGTAATGATCCGAACAGAGCGCTTTTCACTTCGTGGCTTTTTGACCTTGATATACCTACGGGTGAAGATTGGCTTCTCCTAGGAGATTTCAATTTCATCCGAGCGCCGGATAACCGCAATAGAGGAGGAGGGGACGCTAACGATATGATGATCTTCAATGAATTTATACGTCGGAAATCTCTCATAGAAATTCCAATTAAAGGGCGCTCGTTTACTTGGAGCAATATGCAAGCCGATCCGCTTCTTGAATAGCTTGACTGGCACTTCACATTGGTCGACTGGGCAACCAAGTATCCAAACACAATGGTTATGCCTCTTGGTAAACACACATCAGACCATGTCCCATGCTATGTAAGTATTCAATCCAGGATACCGAAATCCAAAGTTTTTCGTTTCGAGGACTATTGGATCAAACAACCAGGGTTTTTTGACGTGGTGCAACGATCTTGGGCTAAACACTGCTATGCTCCAAACTCAGCCGCTATCATGTGCAAGAAACTTAAGACCTTGTGTTATGATCTGAAACAGTGGAGCAAGAAAATATCCAAATTATCCATGCTGATAGAGAACTGCAATAAAACCCTTCTAGAGATAGATGGGTTGGAAGAAAGAAGGAGGTTGTCCTTACCTGAAGCTAATTTCAGAGGAATTTTGAAGCAAGACCTACTTCACCTGCTGGAGTGCAAAAAAGCTTATTGGAGGAAGTGCTGCACTATCAGGCAATTCAAATTTGGAGACGGCAACACCAAATTCTTCCATAGGGTGGCTACAGAACGGTATCGTAGAAACAATATTGCCACGTTGAAACTATGTGATGACTCGGTCATCCATGATCACCTGGGAAAAGAAGCTGTTCTTTTTCAGGCCTTCAAAGAAAGGTTGGGCTACTCCAATCAAACCAACATGAAATTTGATTTGAAACGTATTATAAAAAAGGTGGAGGGGCTCCAGCATCTATCGGCCCCCTTCACTCACAGTGAAATTGCTCAAGTGGTCAAGGAGCTGCCGTCCGACCGAGCTCCTGGACCGGATGGCTTCAGTGGTAGCTTTATCAAATCGTGCTAGCACATCGTTAAAGAGGACTTTTACTGGTTCTGTTTTGATTTTCATGCAGGTAATCTTGACCTCGAAAGTTTGAATACTGGGTTTATCACTCTCATTCCCAAAACCCAGTCCCCAGAATCTGCCAATGATTATCGCCCCATAACCCTGCTGAACTGCTGCCTAAAACTGTTGACAAAGCTTCTCTCTAACCGCCTACAGAAAGTAGTTCTTAAGATCATACACAGAAACCAGTATGGTTTCCAGCGCGGGAGGTCGATCCAGGATTGCGTAGCATGGGCTTGTGAATTATACACCAATGCCAAGCGTCGGGGCGGGCGATCGCCATTCTGAAATTAGACTTTGCCAAAGCCTTCGACACGATCGAGCACGCCCCGATGATGGAGATCATGGAATGCATGGGATTTGATGATAAATGGCTTGGGTGGATGAACAACCTGTTTTCAACTGGCAAATCCTCCGTCCTCCTCAATGGGACCCCGGGCAAAAATTTCTTCTGCCTGCGTGGGGTGCGCCAAGGCGACCCGCTGTCCCCGCTCATTTTTGTGCTTGTGGCCGATCTGTTACAGGAAGCCATTAACGATGCGTACAGAGCGGGTGCCCTGCAACTCCCAATCCCTGCTCCAGATGATGATTACCCTGTCATTCAATACGCTGATGACACGATCCTAGTGATGCCCGTGGATCAATCTCAAGCAGAAACCATCAAGGTCATTCTCCAGGACTATGCGGCGTCTGTGGGTCTGCACATAAATTTTCAAAAATTCACTCTGATCACTGTCAATACTGATGCGCCTGCGACTGCTAGATTGGCACAAGTCTTTGGATGTGCAATCGGTTCCATGCCATTCACATACCTAGCATTGCCCATGGGAACCACCCGGCCAACGGTGTCTGATCTCATGCCACTGGTAGCATCAGTGGAACGCAAACTCTCCACTGCAGCTACTCTTCTCGATCTGGGCTCAAAACTTATGCTGGTTAACTCAGTGATCACGTCGCTCGCGATTTATGCCATGTGCTCCATCAGATTGCCGCCGAAGATTCTTGAGCACTTGGATAAACTCAGACGATATTGCTTGTTGGCTAAGAACACGGACGATGGCATGAAAGCGGTCTCGTTGGCGGCTTGGGATTTAATTTGCCGCCCCAAAAACAAAGGTGGCCTTGGCATAATTGACCTTAGGGTTCAGAACCAAGGCCTGCTCCTCAAGCAACTGCACAAGTTCTATAATCGCATGGACCTGTCGTGGGTGAAGTTGGTCTGGACGGCCTATTACAATGGGCTGGTCCCGCATGCGACTGAGCCATGTGGATCGTTCTGGTGGCGTGACATCATCCACCTTGCGACGATATACAGGGGGGTCATGACTGTCGAGGTAGGGGATGGGAGCACGGCCCTGTTTTGGAAAGATGCGTGACATAAGGATGTACTGGCTGACACCCACCCCAGGTTGTTTTCCTACTCATAGAATGAAGACATGTCTGTGCAGAATCTCCTGGCCGCGTCTATGCTTGGCCGGAACTTTCATTTGTCTCTCTCAGTGCAAGCGAGGGGTGAGCTCGACAATCTCCAAAACAGCGTGGCCCTAATAGAACTGACTGAGACAAATGACTCCTGGAGATGCATCTGGGGGTCGGAGGATTTTGATTCTGGCAAATTCTACTTACATTGCTTCTGTGATGGGGTTGCTGACCAAGCCTTTGAGTGGATATGGAAGACCAAGTGCACCAATAAGTGGAGGGTTTTCGCCTGGTTACTGCTGGCTGATAGACTCAACACGAGGGGCCTGATCAAAAGAAAAAATATGAAACTCAGGGACAACAACTATGCCTTCCTGTTGTGTGATAACCCCCCCCCCCCCGCCCCCCGAGGAGACAGTTGAGCATCTGTTTTTTCAGTGTGAATTCAGCAAAGTGTGTTGGGCGAAGTTGGGGATCTCGTGGCCCATGGCTGGAAACAGACTATAGCTAGTGCATGCACCGAGAAGAGCGTGGACTGGGCCTATGTTCATGGATGTCTTTGTCGTGGCGGCCTGGAGCATCTAGAAAGAACATAACAACAAACACTTCAGGGGCGTGGCACCCACGGTGGATGGTTGGCGGCAAAGATTTCACCATGATTTTGGCATGATGAGGCACACAGTCAAACAGGGCCTAGTGCCGTTTGTTGAGCAGCTGGTTGCTTCCACTTGACTGTTCTTCTCTCTGTTTGGTGTTGGTGTTGGTCGGCCTTTTCTTTTCTTCCTTTTTTCTGTACCCTTGCTGTACAGACCCTCTCTTAACCTCTTAGTAGATATAAACCTTCCTATGTAAGCTCTATTTGATGAGGTTTTAATATAAAGTCAGTGGGGGGTGCCCTCACTGTCCTAAGTTCCACCAAAAAAACCTGCCCGATCCATACTACTCCGCACATAGTCCCAAGCCATAGCCTCCGGGCATGCTGGGTACTCCGACAGGTAGCAAAAAGTGGAGAAACCATCCTCACCAGAACCCCAGAAGGATACTCACCGGAGAGGGACAACTTCAACATCCTAACGGTCTTCGAGACTTTCTCTTCTAACAACCGGCGTAAACGGGCTCTACGCGACCTCGCCAAAGTCCATCAAGTTACCGCCCTAAGCCCATGGAACGACACGGCGATAACCTTGTTGGAAATATGCCCTAGAGGCAATAATAAAATGATTATTATTATATTTCTTTCTTCATGGTAGTTGTCGTTTATTCATGCTATAATTGTATTATCCGGAAATCGTAATACACGTGTGAATACTTAGACCACAACATGTCCCTAGTGAGCCTCTAGTTGACTAGCTCATTGATCGACAGATAGTCATGGTTTCCTGACTATGGACATTGGATGTCGTTGATAACGGGATCACATCATTAGGAGAATGATGTGATGGACAAGACCCAATCCTAAGCATAGCACAAAATCGTGTAGTTCGTTTTGCTAGAGCTTTTCCAATGTCAAGTATCTCTTCCTTAGACCATGAGATCGTGTAACTCCCGGATACGTAGGAGTGCTTTGGGTGTACCAAACGTCACAACGTAACTGGGTGACTATAAAGGTGCACTACAGGTATCTCCGAATGTGTCAGTTGGGTTGACACGGATCGAGACTGGGATTTGTCACTCCGTATAACATAGAGGTATCACTGGGCCCACTCGGTAGTGCATCATCATAATGAGCTCAAAGTGACCAAGTGTCTGGTCATGGGATCATGCATTACAATACGAGTAAAGTGACTTGCCGGTAATGAGATTGAATGAGGTATTGCGATACTGACGATCGAATCTCGGGCAAGTAACATACCGTCTGACAAAGGGAATAGTATACGGGGTTGTTTGAATCCTCGACATTGTGGTTCATCCAATGAGATCATCGAGGAGTATGTGGGAGCCAACATGCGTATCCAGATCCTGTTGTTGGTTATTGACCGGAGAGCCGTCCCGGTCATGTCTGCATGTCTCCTGAACCCGTAGGGTCTACACACTTAAGGTTCGGTGACGCTAGGGTTGTATGAATATGAGTATGCAGCAAACCGAATGTTGTTCGGAGTCCCGGATGAGATCCCGGACGTCACGAGGAGTTCCGGAATGGTCCAGAGGTAAAGAATTATATATAGGAAGTGCTGTTTCGGCCATCGGGAAAGTTTCGGGGTCACCCTGTATTGTACCGGGACCACCAGAAGGGTCCCGGGGGTCCACCGGGTGGAGCCACCTATCCCGGAGGGCCCCGTGGGCTGAAGTGGGAGGGGAACCAGCCCCTAGTGGGCTGGTGCGCCCCCCTTGGGCCCCCACTGCGCCTAGGGTTGGGAACCCTAGGGTGGGGGGCGCACCCCACTTGCCTTGGGGGGCACTCCACCCCCCTGGCCGCCGCCCCCCTTGGGAGATTGGATCTCCCAGGGCTGGCGCCCCCCCTGGGGGCCTATATAAAGGAGTGGGGAGGGAGGGCAGCCGCACCCTGTGTCTTGGCGCCTCCCTCCCCCTGCTACAGCTCTTCCTCCTCCCGCAGTAGCTTGGTGAAGCCCTGCCGGAGTCCTGCTGCATCCACCACGACGCCGTTGTGCTGCTGTATCTTCATTAACCTCTCCTTCCGCCTTGCTGGATCAAGACGTAGGAGACTTCATGCTAACCATACATGTGTTGAATGCGGAGGTGCCGTCCGTTCGGCGCTAGGATCTCCGATGATAGGATCACGACGAGAACGACTACCTCAACCCTGTTCTCTTGAACGCTTCCGCACGCGATCTACAAAGTGGTATGTAGATGCATCTCTCTCCTATCACTCGTTGCTTAGATGAACTCATAGATGGATCTTGGTGAAACCGTAGGAAAATTTTTATTTTCTGCAACGTTCCCCAACAGTGGCATCATGAGCTAGGTCTATGCGTAGTTCTCTATTGCACGAGTAGAACACAATTTTGTTGTGGGCGTAGATATTGTCAACTTGCTTACCGCTACTAGTTTTATTTTGCTTCAGCGGTATTGTGGGATGAAGCGGCCCGGACCGACCTTACACGTACTATCGGGGGTTGGCTACGACATATGCCAAAGGATGGCTTATCATGGTGGGAGCGAGTAGAACGGCGCCGGTGCCTGGAAGCGGGATGAGGCGAAGACATGCACGCCGGTGGAACTTACCCAGCTTCAGGGCTCTCCTAGGAGATAACACCCTTACTGCTGCTCTGCAGGATCTCTGCATGATCACTAAGGCAAAGTGACTACAATGGTGCTCCTAGAGCTGTTTCGGGAGGTGGGTGAGGGCAAGGCTAGCTCTCTCCTCCCTGTGCTATCTGGTCTATCTCTATCAAGGTCCGAACCCTTTGCATGGGTGCCCCAGGGGGTTTATATAGGCCTAACCCCGGGGGTACAATAGTAATCCGGCTGGGCACGGGTCCCAGCCGTCTGTCTCTCAAGCCGCCGTCCTCCCCGCCGGTTCTGGGGCCCGCCGTCTGGCGGGTCCCGCGGACAGGCTCAATACTGTAGCGGCACTCCTGATGACACAGGCTTGGTCATTGGGTCGTGGCAATAGTGATGCCATCTATCGGGCGATCACTGTCGCCATTCCCCATCCTATCTGGTTAATGGCTCGTGGGGCCCTGGGGAGGAGTCGGCCGACTCCAGGGAGGCCGACTCCCAAAGGTCCATCTTCGGGGCGCTCAGGCCGCCTTCGGCCCACCCACTGACAGGTGGCCCCACCGCCTTCGGGTCGTACAGGCCGGCGTCATGGGCACAGTGCATTGCACACTGTGGCTGAGGTCAGGGCAGACATGGCAACAGTGCCATGCCTAGCCGGAGATCTTCCAGCGATACGGCTCACTGTATCCATGCTGGCCCTTCGTAAGCAGGGAGAGGGGAACGGCCATGCCGTGACCGTACCCCGCATCGTACTTCGAGATGAGGGAGGAGTCATGGGCCGACTCTCCATAGTCGGCCCCTCCGGAGGTCGCCATCTTGGAGTCGGCTTATCTCGGAGTCGCCGTCTAGGACTCGGCTTGTCTGGAGTCGTCGTCTGGGACTCGGAATATTTTGGAGTCGCTCCTGGGACTCGTCCTGAGGGGCGCGGCCTGCCCCGATGTCTTGAAAGGTCCTGGGACTCGGGTTGGCCTACCCGTGGCCCATTACTCCGACAGTAGTCCCCGAAGATGGTGAAGCCCTGCTGACGCTGCATTGTGGGGCTTCAACAGTTTCAACCTTCCCGGAGCGGACTCTGGAACTCGGCTGCTGTCTTCCCTTGGACCGACTGTCGAGAGTCGGATGTTTCTTAGCGAAGAGCCGTAGCTCGAAAGTCGTGGCGGGAAACCAGGCGGCGTGCCTGATACGCATCCCCGCAGCCATCAAGGCGGTCCTATCGCGTGGCGCCACGTGGAGAGGACAGTCTGCTGCCCACGCGCGCGACGGGACAGGCCGTTAGGCGGGGCCCGCCACTCCCGTGCCTCGGCATAACAACGGATCTGTTGCGGCCGTGGACGGTTGGTTTTCCCACGTTGTTACTGCGCGCAGTAACTTCATGGGTTAAATCGTGGGGCAGCATGGGGCATCGTGCGCAGTTAATCCCACGCCCGCCCCCTCGGCTTCTCAGCCCACAGGGCTATAAGTAGGCGGGGGGAGCGGAGCAGCACAACACGCGCGCCCTTCTTCCCCGCTCCCCCGCCTCATCTCGCATTCTCTCCTTCCTGTCTCCGCCGTTGAGCGAGAGCACTCCATACCACGGCGATGAGCTCTTCCTCCGCCGCGGCCCCCGCCGTGCGCTCCGGCGTGTGGGACGGCTCGGAGGTAGAAGAGGAACACATCGAGTTCCTCTGCCGGACACGCCGTCTCCCCAGCGCGGACCTCGTGCGCGCCCGCGCCGCGCCGGAGGGGGAGATCCGGCCGGCGCCGGAGGAGGTTGAGCGGGTCATCTTCCACTCGCACCTCATGCGCGACCTGGGGCTGCCGGCGAGCGGCTTCTTCCGCTCGTTCTTGGAGTTCCACAGCCTTCAACCGCACCACCTCACTCCAAATACGGTGGTGTTGCTCTCCGCCTTCGCCACTCTGTGCGAAGGCTTCCTCGGCGTTCTCCCCATCGTCGAGCTGTGGGGAGAATTCTTCTCTTCTAAGATCGGCACGCACATCGCCGGCGTACCGGCTCAGTGCGGGGCCTTTATCACGGTGCAGCGCTCGACGGCCGACAACCCCTTTCCTCCCATCACGCTGATCAAGTCGGTGAAGATGTGGCAGCGCTCATACTTCTACGTGAACAACCTCGCCTCCGACGGCGACTGGGTCAACCTGCCGCCTTACAACGCCGCCCCCCTAACTGGGAGGCTCCCCAGCTGGTCTCACCGAGTCAAGACGTTGACTCCCGCCGGAGCCGCCGCCGTAGCGCGACTCTGAGTCTTGACATAGTCGGAGGGTCTCGTCAGGGCCGACCTGCTGGCCGCCTTCGTGGCGCGCCAAGTTCTCCCGCTCCAAGGTCGGCCTCACCTGATCTGTCAGATGAGCGGCCTCCGAGACCCAAGTCGGATGAGCACCAAGGAGATGCCCCGCCAGGAGGTGGCGAACTTGGTGAACCATATCGCGCACTGCGAGTTCGAGGAGGACTGGCGGTTCGGCAAGGAGCCGTACTCGCGCGACAACCCCCCACTAGTGGTACGTCACGTCCCCTATTGTTCTGTCTTCTTTGGGCCGACTCCGGCTTCTGACTCCTGTCGGTTTCTTCTGAGCTAGAACCCCCTTATGCAGCCTGCAGCCGGCGCCACGAGACAGCCCCGCGAGTATGTTCCCGATCGTGCGGACAGCGACGTCGACGACCCCGACTTGGGGGCGGCAGCGATGGAAGCCGATGCCGAAGGCGGGGGAGGAGGAGCAGAAGGCAACTTCAGGCCCTCGGCCACCTTCGCCGACTGGCCTGACGATGACGCCGAAGGGGAAGTCGCCCCGCGCCACCAGCCGAGGGTCGGCTCGTCGGGCACTGGCTCCTCCGCCGGCCTGGCTGACCAAGGTGGCGCGAAGAGGCGTCACGCCGAGCCGAGTGCGCCCGGCGGCAAATTGAAGAAGTTCAAGGGGCGGCCGCTGCGACCAAACGGGAGGAGGCGGTCGTGAAGGCCAAACGCTTCCGTAGGGAAGTGAGGAGGCCGCCGCTAGTCTCTGCGTAAGTCTTTACACTTTTTTATTTTCCTTCGTTGAATCTCGTCCGAGTCTTCTTTTATACACCCTCCATTCTTCTTCAGGGCCCCTCTTTCCCTTGAGAGAGTCGCCGTCCCCTCCGTCATGGGGTCGGCAGAGACGTCCGCCAATACCCGGCGGGCCGACCCCGCCGCCGACCTCCGGGAGGCGACAAAGCGAAATGCGCACGAGAAGCGCGAGGAGGAGGAGGCCGAACGTCTAGAGAAGGCGGAGGCCGACAGGGCGGCCGCCTCCGCCCAAAAGAAGCTGGAGGATGCCGAAGCCGCCCTTGCGGCGAGATGGCGTGCCGAGGAGGCCGCGCGTCGCCGATCAGCGATGCTCGTCCCCCCACTGTCGTCTGCACCGCCGCCTCCGGAGTTCACGGGGCAGACCGGAGAGGCCGGCACCGAAAACCCCGTCGTGGAGAAGGAGAACGGCGAGGCTTCCATGTCGGACACTCTCGTGCCGCCACCACCGCCTCCACCGCCGTCTAGGAGACTGCACGGCAAACAGCCGGTGGGTCCGTCGGAGCCACCGGTCACGTACGAGGCCGAGGCGCGGCTGCTTCTCCAAGTCGCCTCGCCGGTGCGCTGCCGTCTTGAGAGGGCGACCTCGGCGCCACGACCTCGGGAGACCGGCGCCGCCAGCTCGGCAACCTTAGACGCCGAGGCCACAAGCGCCGCGCCCACCGGTGGTTGCACGGAGGTGGCACCGGGCCGCTGAATCAAGCGCTTCTGGACGTTCAGGCGAAGCTGCGCGCTGACGGCGACGCCCTTCAAACTTGCACCAGGGAGCATCCGGCAGCGCGGACGGCCGTCCGAGTACGTTTTCTTCTTCTTTTTTATTCTTGTTTTTCTCTGTGGGGGCGCGCCAGCGCACCCACTGGGTGTAGTCCCCGAGTTCCGGGCCGGCTGCTGAGCAGGCGGTTCAGAACTCCCTCTGGCAAGTTCCAAATACTGACTTTGTCTTCAATGACTTATTGGAGGAGTATCACAACCTCCACGCCACTGCCTTCAACCGCAATGTTGAGGAGTTGAGCAAGCGGGCTGCCTACTTGTCGGAAAGCTGGAGTAAGTTCTTCTTCTTCTTCGCGGGGGCGCGCTGGTGCACCCGCGGGCTGTAGTCCCCGAGATTCGGGCCGACTGCTGAGCGGTCAGGCCGGATCTTCCCAGCGATCTTCTTTGCTGACGACTTATTTGTCTCTTCTTTCGTTCTTCAGAAGGCAACGCCGCTCTTCAGGAGTAGTTGGGCGAGGCCAATACCGCCCGGCGTGCCAAGGAGGAGGAGTGTAGCAAGCTTGCCGCGGAGCGCGACCTGCTGGCGGTGCAGCTGGCCGAGCAGAAGGAGCTGCTCAAGAAGGCGCAGGACGAGGCCGAGAAGAAGGAGGCCGCTCTCTTGGCCGAGTTCGAGAGCGAGCGCTCCTACTAGACTAACAGGGAGGCGATGCTGACCTCCGGCTTCCACGAGATCGAGGATATTGTTGATGGTAAGTTTCTTTCGTTTCTTCGGGCTTCCGACTATGTGTCAGGCCGACTTCTGATTTTTCAACTTGCTTCTTTTTTGTCTTGGTAGACTTCTTCCCTGGTCACTCGCAGACAGTCCCTCTGGCCATCGAGGCTTCTCGTGAGGCGTGAAGGGTAGACGGTGAGGTGATCGCCGCTAATGCCCCCCGAACCATCGATGAGCAGCTCCTGAGCATTGAAGCCCGTCTTCGTCTGGCCCACCGGCGGATGCGTCGGCTTCAGCGTGCCGGCGCCCAGGCGGTTGCCACTTTGTGGCCGGACATGCCGGCTCTACGCACCACCAGTCGGACTGCCGACTGGCTGGAAGTCGCCACCGGCCGTCTTGAAGCTTGGAAGGGCTCCTCGGCCCGGGCCGGAGCACGCCGGGCCTTGGAGTTCGTCAAGGCGTGGTATCCAGGGCTAGACCTGGACCGTCTGGCCGCGTTCCGGCCAGAAGCCCAGACCGAGCTGGAGGCCGTGGAGGGCGCCCTTATCGAGCGTGCAGCGGCCATCGCCGAGTACACGGACACCAGTGTCTTTGTGCCTGAGCGGGCTCAAGGCGGCGAGGAAGTGCCGCCAGAGTGGTTCGGGATGAACCCGGAGTATGGCGAGGACTCGGCGGAGGTGATCGACTCCAGCACCGAGGAGGAGGACGAGGTGGAGGTCGAAGGCGAGGCGGAGGTGCCAGAAGACGGAGCAGGCGGCCAGCCTCAGCTCGACCGCGCCTCCAGCAACGAGCCTCGTCGAGAGAAGGCGACTGCCGCCGGAGGCGACCAAACCGAGACAGCCCAGCCGACTGCCCCGGCGCCTGACACCGCCGTCTCCTCCGATCCTCCGATCCCAGATGCCGCCTCCTAGGCCGCCTTTTCCGCCTCTGCTTGTCTGTCTTAGTAATCTTTTGAAAACTTTGTTAGATTCGAACAATTCCACCCGCGGGGTGTATCTTGAACTTCTATTCGAAGGTTCGGCCAAGGGCCTATGTAAATATTTATCCGATTTCCGTCTTTCCTTGCTTACTGCTCTTTAGGCTTTTCCCTTTGCCGCCTTCCTTTAGTCGCTGCCTTGCCAGTCGGACAGCTGCTCTGCGGACTGTCGCTGGGTCAAGTGCTTGGCTACTTTAGGAAGGCAAGTACTTGGCCGTTTAGAGTTTCTTTAGCAAGTTGGATAGAAAGCGATAGGCCGACTACCCAATAGTCGGCCGTCCTTGATAGAGGTTAATAAAGACGGCGAGCCGACTACTCATGAGTCGGCTTTCTACTTCAGAAATGCTGGAGGCCGTCTTACGCTAAGTTCGTGCTTTAGGTCCTTAGCCATTTTTCGTGTGGGCGCCCGTTCTTCCTCACTCCTGCCTGCCTCACAGTCGCTCTGCGAGCTGCGGCTTTGCCAAGAGGCGGATTGGGCACCGCGCACTACTTCTCTGACTGCAGGAAGCTCCTCATAGCGCAAGGTGGCGAGTCCCCGGGCCGAATAGTCTGGCCCGGTGCCAAGCGGCTTGTAATGAAAGTAATGTACTTGAAGGCGTAATTCTTATCATACAGATAACAAAAAGGGCAGTCCCTGAGCTCGTCTCAGGGGGCCCAAAGTCTTAGTACTTTAATACAAAGGGGTAGTGCAATACATACTGCATCAACTGTAAAATCTTCGAAGATGATTTGCATTCCACGGGCGCTCTGTCTCTTTGCCGGAGTCATCCCTCTTGCGCGCTCGGGGCTTCTGAGCATCGATCAGATAGTAGGCGTCGTTCCCTAGCACCTTGCTGATGATAAAGGGGCCTTCCCAAGGTGCCGACAGCTTGTGCTGGCCGGCTGTTTGCTGGATCAGCCGGAGCACAAGGTCGCCTTCTTGGAAAGATCTTGGCCTGACCTTCCTGTTGTAGTATCGACGCAGACTCTGCTGGTAGATGCTGGACTGGCTGAGTGCCAACAGCCGGCCCACTTCCAGCAGATCGACACCGTCTTGACGTGCTTCTTCTACTTCTTCCTCGATGTACATGGCGACTTGCGGGGAGTCGAACTCTATGTCCGTTGGGATGACGGCTTCGGCACCATAGACGAGGAAGAAGGGTGTGAAGCCGGTTGACTTGTTTGGCGTCGTGCACAGACTCCAGAGGATGGCTGGCAGCTCCTCAAGCCAACAGCCGGCAGATCGCTCCAGCGGTACGACGAGTCGAGGCTTGATGCCGGATAAGATGAGGCCGTTTGCTTGCTCCACCTGGCCGTTTGACTGCGGGTGGGCAACGGACGCTAAGTCCAGTCGGATGCCCTGTGTCGCGCAGAAACGGGCCAAGGTGCCTTTGGCAAAATTCGTGCCGTTGTCGGTGATGATGCTGTGTGGGATGCCGTACCGAGTTGTGATGTCGGCGATGAAGGTCACTGCAATCGGACCATTTAATTTCTTGATGGGTTTCACCTCCACCCACTTGGTGAACTTGTCCACTGCGACAAGTAGGTGAGTCAAGCCACCTCGTGCCGTCTTGAATGGTCCCACCATGTCCAGGCCCCAGACTGCAAAGGGCCAGGCAATGGGGATAGTCTTGAGTGCGGAAGCTGGCTGAAGTGGCTTGGAACGGAAAATCTGGCACCCCTTGCACTTTTGGACTAACTCTTTGGCCTCTTCCAGGGCGGTTGGCCAGAAGAAACTGTGCTGGAAGGCTTTGGCGACGAGTGCCCTGGAGGCCGCGTGGTGACCGCACTCGCCTTCATGGATGTCTCTGAGGATTGCTTGGCCTTGTTCTGCCTCGACGCAGCGTTGGAAGACGCCAGTAACGCTGCGCCTAACCAGCTCTCTGTTGACTATGGTGTAGGCTGCTGCTCGGCGTTGCACTCGCCGAGCCAAGATTTCATCAGTTGGCAGCTCTCTGTTTACTAAGAACCTGAGGATGGGCTGGGCCCATGAAGGTGCTGCTATTTCTTCAACTGCCACTAGTGCGACTTGGACAAGGGCGGTCGGGCTGGGAGGCGGCGGGTTGGAGTCCACAACCGCTTGCTGATTTGACAAAGTCCCAGGGCCGACTGGAGCAGTCCCCGGGCCGAGCTCTGGAGTCTTCGATCTTACCACCGCAGTCCCCGGGCTGGGTTCTGAAGTCCCCGGGCCGGGTTCTGAAGTCCCCGGGCCGGCTTCGACTGTGTGTTTCTTGGAGTCGGATCCGTCTTCCTCAGGCGGAGCCGGCACAAAGATTGAATCTGATTCTGGTGACGGCTTGATAGAAGGCTTGAGGAGGCGCCGGAGGGCGACACCAGATGGTATTGCCTGGCGGGTGGAGCCGATTCGTGCCAAGGCGTCTGCTTGGTCGTTGTCGTTCCTTGGCACGTGGAGGAACTCGCATCCCTCAAAGTATCCGCTGAGTTGCTGGACGAGGAAACGGTAGCTCACCATATTTGCGTCCTTGGCGTCCCAATCGCCAGATGATTGCTGGACCACCAAGTCAGAGTCGCCATAACACAGGATCCAGCAAATGCTGAGTTCTTTGGCAAGCCGGAGCCCGTGGATGAGCGCCTCATACTCGGCCATGTTGTTGGAGGCGGCGAAATGGATCTGCAGCGCATATCTGAGCTTGTCGCCCTTGGGGGAAGTGAGGATGACGGCGGCTCCCAAGCCGGTGCGCATCTTGGAGCCGTCAAAGTGCATCCGCCAATGGGTGGAGTCGGGCACTGGCGGCAGATACTGGGTGTCGGCCCAGTCGACGAGGAAGTCGGCCAGTGCTTGCGACTTGATGGCGGTGCGGGGCTCGTAGTAGATGGTGTAGGGGGCCAGGTCGATGGCCCATTTGGCCACTCGGCCAGAAGCATCTCGGCTTCCGATGATCTCGGCCAGTGGAGCTGTGCAGACCACAGTGATTGGATGCTCCTGGAAGTAAGGCTTCAATTTCTTGGCGGCAAAATGCACGCCGTAGCACATCTTCTGGTAATGGGGGTAGTTCTGCTTGGAGGCCGACAGTACCTCGCTCAAGTAATATACTGGTCTCTGGACAGGCAGTGCCTTGCCTTCCTCCTTGCGCTCGACTATAATGACTGTGCTGGCTACTCGGCTGGTGGCGGCAATGTATAGGAGCATGGGCTCTTTGGGAGTCGGAGCCGCCAGCACAGGGGGGGTAGTCAACATCTTATTTAGTTGGAGAAAAGCCTCGTCCGCCTTGGGAGTCCACTCAAAGAAGGTCGTCTTCTTCATGAGCTGATACAGGGGGAGAGCCTTCTCGCCCAGCCAGCTGATGAATCGGCTGATGGATGCCAAACAGCCGGTGAACTTCTGCACATCTAACAGTCATGGCGGACCGCCATGAACTTGGCCAAGGCGGATCGGCCAAGCAATGCATGATATGGGCTTTCAAGGTCCACCACCTCAAACCAAATTGGCTCTCGGCGGAAATGATCCTTGTCTCCTAAGAGGACATATATCAGGATCTTGCCGATTGGTGAGCAAGAAAGGCCAGGGACGATTCCGTGGAACACAGTCTGGCTGCTCTGAAGCTGTCTTCGCTTGATTCCTAATTTCTCCATTGTATCCTTGTACAGGATGTTGATACTGCTGCCTCCGTCTATCAGTACTCGCGAGAAGCGAGCGGCCCGCCTATCTGTGGCGAGCGTGGCGCCCAAGACCAAGGCGTAGGAGCCTGGACTCGGCATCACCTCTGGGTGATCAGCTCTGCTCCAACTGATAGGCTTTTCGGACCAATGCATGAACTCTGTGGGACTTGATGCAACCGCATTCACTTCTTGCTGCTGTTGGCGCCTGCTGCGCCGGTCATCTGCTACACTAGTGAACACCACATAGGCTTCGTGCTCATCTGGGAACTCGTTTTGTATTGCGCCGACTGGCCTGATGGCCGGTTGCGGGGGTGGCAGTGGAGGAGGCGGCCCAGCAGGAGGGGGAGGGGGCAGGCCGTCCCCCTTGGCGATTCTGGTCAGCCAGTGGCATTTCCTGGTGGTGTGGTTTGACGGCTTCGCGCCACTGTGGAACTTGCAGGGACCATCTAGAGTCTGCTCGTAGGAGAAAGTCGGCAGCCAGTTGGACTTTCCGCCCTTCTGTCGCTTCGCCGGAGGCGGTCCCTCCATCTGATGGTCCTCTGCTGTTGCCACTTGTCGACTGCTGGAAGGTGGCTGCGGGGCTTTGCGCTTCTGGTCATTCTACTGTTGCCGCCGACTGGTGTCACCAGCCGGAGTTCTTGGAGCCTGAGGGGCGACTTTGCCAGTGGTGCTGACCCGAATCTTCGCCTTCATGAAGGAGTCGGCCGTGGCGTACTTGTCCGCTGTGATCAGCAGCTCATCGAGGGTCTCCGGCTCGTCGCATAGGAGCTTGTGCTTGAGGAGGGTGCCTTCTCTGCACCCGGCAGTAAAGTACTCGATGGCCTGCACCTCGTGCACGCCCTCGCAGGAGTTCTGGAGTTCGCCCCAGCGCGTGAGGTAGTTGCGAGTAGACTCGTCAGGGCCTTGCACGCACAAGGAGAGTTGGCGTGGCTTGGGAGGTCGCTTGTACGTGCTCGTGAAGTTGCGGACGAAAGCCTCGGTGAAGTCAACCCAGCTGTTGATGCTGCGAGGCTTCAGACTGTTTAACCATGTCCGGGCCGAGGCCTGGAGCATGAGCGGGACGTATCTTACGGCAACACGCTTGTTGCTGTTCGCTATGTTGACGGCTGTGGAGTAGTCGATCAGCCAATCTTCCAGCTTCACGGTGCCGGTATATTTGGGCGTGTCTCGGGGGAGCGTGAACCCTTTGGGGAAGGGCTCATCTCGGATGCGGGGTCCAAAGCAGGGGGGACCCAACTCGTCTTCTTCCTCCAGCGCCAGGGATCGGTCGAGTCCGTCGATCCGGTGGCGGGCGTCGTTCTCTCCGACTCCCTCTCGGCGGCCAAGGCGGTCGCCGAGAGTCGGATGTTCCACGGGCGGCGGGGAGACTCGCCTTTCTCTGCGAGGAGGGGGAGGCAGGTAGTCGTCCCGCCGTTCCACCGCTTTGGGGCGGCCGTCTTGGTCGCGCTCGAAGGTGATGTGAGTCCGACAGTGGCTGACAGCCGGCTCCTTGTCTTTCTTCCCACGGGCCCCACCAGTTCGCGTCCGAGACATCGCACCCTGGTCTCGGCGAGGCGGTGGGTCGTCGTTTTGGTGCTGCGGCGCCTCGGTGCGGCAGCCGGCACCATTCTGCGCGGCAGCCGCGTCGAGGAGTTGCTGAACTCGCTCCGTCATTATGCGGCGCTCTTCGCCTTCGAAGTTGTCGAGCTCGTCTGCCGCCGCCTGGGCGGCACGGATATTCTCTGCGGGCGTGGCATACACAGGGCGATCAGCCCCGAAGAGGTTGGCGATTGCCGCGCCACGCTGTCGGACCGCGCCTAGGCGGCTAGGCCCGGTTGGAGCCGGCGAGCCGCCTACGGCGCGATCCATCTCGCGTTGGTAGGCTTCTGACAAGCGCCTCATGCTTGCCAGCTTCTTTGCGCCTTCGACGAGCTGAAGGCGGAGCGCCTCCAGCGTCTCGGCGTCGGCGTCTTCCAGAATCGGCGCTGCAAGGTCTCGCAGGGCTGCGTCAAGCGGGTCGTGCGCTCCTTCGCCGGAGCGCTCGCCGTGCTCGAGGACGAGGACCTCAGTGACGGTGCTTCCGCCGCTCCCGGCGTAAGAGAGCGGCTCGTCGTAGACCACCACATTGGTGGGGAACGCGTCGAGCGACGCGGTGTCGGAGTCGACCAGCATCGGGTCGGTGGATCCTATGGACTCCAGGTCCACGGAAGGCTCGCTGGCGACATGGAGTTGGTCGAGGAGGCCCGCGAGGAGGCTCTCGGGGCCACTCGTGCCTGCATCGGACGCAGGCTCATCTGAGAGGCGAACCTCGCCGACAAGATCGGCGAGGCAACTGGCCGCACAGGTGATCTCAGCGCCGTGCAGCGCGTCAGCACAAACGCCATCCAGCGTGCCGGGCTGGCTGTGCTCGCCGGGGAGGAACAGGGTTCCCGTCCAGAGCAGATCTCCAGACGACGGTGCACCTCGCCCCACGGTGGGCGCCAAATGTCGGGGGTTGGGTACGACATATGCCAAAGGATGGCTTATCATGGTGGGAGCGAGTAGAACGTCGCCGGTGCCTGGAAGCGGGATGAGGCGAAGACATGCACGCCGGCGGAACTTACCCAGCTTCAGGGCTCTCCTAGGAGATAACACCCCTACTGCTGCTCTGCGGGGTCTCCGCATGATCACTAAGGCAAAGTGACTACAATGGTGCTCCTAGAGCTGTTTCGGGAGGCGGGTGAGGGCAAGGCTAGCTCTCTCCTCCCTGTGCTATCTGGTATATCTCTATCAAGGTCCGAACCCTTTGCATGCGTGCCCCGGGGGGTTTATATAGGCCTACCCCCCGGGGGTACAATAGTAATCTGGCTGGGCGCGGGTCCCAGCCGTCTGTCTCTCAAGCCGCCATCCTCCCCGCTGGCTTCTGGGGCCCGCCGTCTGGCGGGTCCCGCGAACAGGCTCGATACTATAGCGGCACTCCTGATGACGCAGGCTTGGTCATTGGGTCGTGGCAACAGTGCCGCTGTCTATCGGGCGATCACTGTTGCCATTCCCCATCCTATCTGGTTAATGGCTCGTGGGGCCCTCGGGAGGAGTCGGCCGACTCCAGGGAGGCCGACTCCCACAGGTTCGTCTTCGGGGCGCTCAGGCCGCCTTCGGCCCACCCACTGACAGGTGGCCCCGCCGCCTTCGGGTCGTACAGGCCGGCGTCATGGGCATAGTGCGTTGCACACTGTGGCTGAGGTCAGGGTAGACATGGCAACAGTGCCACGCCTCACCGAAGATCTTCCAGCGATACGGCTCACTGTAGCCATGCCGGCCCTTCGTAAGCAGGGAGAGGGGAACGGCCATGCCGTGACCGTACCCCGCATCGTACTTCGAGATGAGGGAGGAGTCATGGGCCGACTCTCCATAGTCGGCCCCTCCGGAGGTCGCCATCTTGGAGTCGGCTTATCTCGGAGTCGCTGTCTGGGACTCGGCTTGTCTGGAGTCGTCGTCTGGGACTCGGCATATTTTGGAGTCGCTCCTGGGACTCGGCCTGAGGGGCGCGGCCTGCCCCGATGTCTTGAAAGGTCCTGGACTCGGGTTGGCCTACCCATGGCCCATTACTCCAACACGTACGCTTACGTGAGACGGGTGGCACTAGTTGCATAAGGTGGCTAGCGGGTGTCTGTCTCTCCCACTTTAGTTGGAGCGGATTCGACGAAAAGGGTCCTTATGAAGGGTAAATAGAAGTTGACAAAAATCACGTTGTGGTTATTCGTAGGTAAGAAAACGTTCTTGCTAGAACCCAATTGCAGCCACGTAAAAGATGTAACAACAATTAGAGGACGTCTAACTTGTTTTTGCAGCAATTGTCATGTGATGTGATATGGCCAGAAGTTGTGATGAATGATGAATGATATATTGTGATGTATGAGATCATGTTCTTGTAATAGGAATCACGACTTGCATGTCGATGAGTATGACAACCGGCAGGAAACATAGGAGTTGTCTTTATTTTTGTATGACCTACGTGTCATTGAAGAAAGCCATGTAAATTACTTTACTTTGTTGCTAAACGCGTTAGCCATAGAAGTAGAAGTAGTCGTTGGCGTGACAACTTCATGAAGACACGATGATGGAGATCATGATGATGGAGATCATGGTGTCATGCCGGTGACGAAGATGATCATGGAGCCCCGAAGATGGAGATCAAAGGAGCTATATGATATTGGCCATATCATGTCACTATTATGTAATTGCATGTGATGTTTATTATGTTTATGCATCTTGTTTACTTAGAACGGCGTTAGTAAATAAGATGATCCCTTATAATAATTTCAAGAAAGTGTTCCCCCTAACTGTGCACTATTGCTAAAGTTCGTCGTTTCGAAGCACCACGTGATGATCGGGTGTGATAGATCCTTACGTTCACATACAACGGGTGTAAGACAGTTTTACACATGCATAAACACTTAGGGTTAACTTGACGAGCCTAGCATGTACAGACATGGCCTCGGAACACAAGAGACCGAAAGGTCGAACATGAGTCGTTTGGAAGATACGATCAACATGGAGATGTTCACCGATGATGACTAGTCTGTCTCACGTGATGATCGGACACGGCCTAGTCGACTCGAATCGTGTAACACTTAGATGACTAGAGGGATGTCAGTCTGAGTGGGAGTTCATTAAGTAATTTGATTAGATGAACTTAATTATTGTGAACTTAGTCTAAAATCTTTGCAAAATATGTCTTGTAGATCAAATGGCCAACACTCATGTCAACATGAACTTCAACGCGTTCCTAGAGAAAACCAAGCTGAAAGATGATGGCAGCAACTATTCGGACTGGGTCCGGAACCTGTGGATCATCCTCATAGCAGCCAAGAAAGATTATGTCCTAGAAGCACCGCTAGGTGAAGCACCCATCCCAGAGAACCAAGACATTATGAACGCTTGGCAGTCACGTGCTGATGATTACTCCCTCGTTTAGTGCGGCATGCTTTACAGTTTAGAGCTGGGGCTCCAAAAGCGTTTTGAGTGACACGGATCATATGAGATGTTCGAGGAGCTGAAAATGGTTTTTCAAGCTCATGCCCGGGTCGAGAGATATGAAGTATCCGACAAGTTCTAAAGTTGTAAAATGGAGGAAAACAGTTCTGTCAGTGAGCACATACTCAAAATGTCTGGGTTGCACAATCGCCTGTCCCAGCTAGAGATCAACCTCCCGGACGAGGCGGTCATTGACAGAATCCTTCAGTCTCTCCCACCGAGCTACAAGAGCTTTGTGCTGAACTACAATATGCAGGGGATGGTGAAGACCATTCCTGAAGTATTTTCAATGCTTAAGTCAGCAGAGGTTGAAATCAAGAAAGAACATCAAGTGTTGATGGTCAATAAGACCACTAAGTTCAAGAAGGGCAAGGGTAAGAAGAACTTCAAGGAGTACGGCAAAGATGTTGCCGCGCCCGGTAAGCCAGTTGCCGGGAAGAAGTCAAAGAATGGACCCAAGCCTGAGACTGAGTGCTTTTATTGCAAAGGGAAGGGTCACTGGAAGCGGAACTGCCCCAAATACTTAGCGGACAAGAAGGTCGGCAACACTAAAGGTATATGTGATATACATGTAATTGATGTGTACCTTACCAGTACTCGTAGTAACTCCTAGGTATTTGATACCGGTGCCGTTGCTCATATTTGTAACTCACAGCAGGAGCTGCGGAATAAGCGGAGACTGGCGAAGGACGAGGTGACGATGCGCGTCGGGAATGGTTCCAAGGTCGATGTGATCGCCGTCGGCACGCTACCTCTACATTTACCCACGGGATTAGTTATGAACCTCAATAATTGTTATTTAGTGCCAAGTTTGAGCATGAACATTGTATCTAGATCTCGTTTAATATGATATGGCTACTCATTTAAATCCGAGAATAATGGTTGTTCTATTTATATGAGAGACATGTTTTATGGTCATGCCCCGATGGTCAATGGTTTATTCTTAATGAATCTCAAACGTATGTTACACATATTCATAGTGTGAATACCAAAAGATGTAAAGTTGATAACGATAGTCCCACATACTTGTGGCACTGCCGCCTTGGTCACATTGGTGTCAAGCGCATGAAGAAGCTCCATGCTAATGGACTTTTAGAGTCTCTCGATTATGAATCATTTGACACATGTGAACCATGCCTCATGGGCAAAATGACCAAGACTCCGTTCTCCGGAACAATGGAGCAAGCAACCAACTTATTGGAAATCATACATACTGATGTGTGTGGTCCAATGAGCATTGAGGCTTGCAGAGGATATCATTATGTTCTCACTCTCACTGTGATTTGAGTAGATATGGGTATGTCTACTTGATGAAACATAAGTCTAGAACCTTTGAAAAGTTCAAGGAATTTCAGAATGAGGTAGAGAATCAACGTGAACGAAAGATAAAATTCTTACGATCAGATTGTGGAAGAGAATATTTAAGTCACGAATTTGGTACACACTTAAGAAAATGTCGAATCCTTTCACAACTCACGCCGCCTGGAACACCTCAGCGTAACGGTGTGTTTGAATGTCGTAATCGCACTCTATTAGATATGGTGCGATCTATGATGTCTCTTACCGATTTACCGCTATCATTTTGGGGATACGCTCTAGAGACAGCTACATTCACTTTAAATAGGGCACCGTCTAAATCCGTTGAGACGACACCGTATGAATTATGGTTTGGGAAGAAACCTAAGCTGTCGTTTCTAAAAGTTTGGGGATGCGATGCTTATGTCAAGAAACTTCAACCTGAAAAGCTCGAACCCAAGTCGGAAAAATGCGTCTTCATAGGATACCCTAAGGAAACCATTGGGTATACCTTCTACCTTAGATCCGAAGGCAAGATCTTTGTTGCCAAGAATGGATCCTTTCTGGAAAAAGAGTTTCTCTCGAAAGGAGTAAGTGGGAGGAAAGTAGAACTCGATGAAGTACTACCTCTTGAACCGGAAAGTAGTGCAGCTCAGGAAAATGTTCTTGTGGTGCCTACGCTGACTGGAGAGGAAATTAATGATGATGATCAAGGTACTTCGGATCAAGTTGCTACTAAACTTCATAGGTCCACAAGGACACGTTCCACACCAGAGTGGTATGGCAACCCTGTCCTGGAAATCATGTTGTTAGACAACGGTGAACCTTCAGACTATGAAGAAGCGATGGCGGGCCCAGATTCCAATAAATGGCTTGAAGCCATGCAATCCGGAATAGAATCCATGTATAAAAACAAAGTATGGACTTTGACTGACTTGCCCGATGATCGGCGAGCGATAGAAAACAAATGGATCTTTAAGAAGAAGACGGACGCGGATGGTAATGCCACCATCTATAAAGCTCGACTTGTTGCTAAGGGTTATCGACAAGTTCAAGGGGTTAACTACGATGAGACCTTCTCTCCCGTAGAGAAGCTTAAGTCCGTCTGAATCATGTTAGCAATTGTCGCATACTATGATTATGAGATATGGTAGATGGACGTCAAAACGGCATTCCTTAACGGCTATCTTAAGGAAGAGTTGTATATGATGCAGCCGGAAGGTTTTGTCGATCCTAAGAATGCTAACAAAGTATGCAAGCTCCAACGATCCATTTATGGGCTGGTGCAAGCATCTCGGAGTTGGAACATTCGCTTTGATGAAATGATCAAAGCGTTTGGGTTTATGCAGACTTATGGAGAAGCCTGCGTTTACAAGAAAGTGAGTGGGAGCTCTGTAGCATTTCTCATATTATATGTAGATGACATACTTTTGATGGGAAATGATATAGAATTCTTGGACAGCATTAAGGCCTACTTGAATAAGTGTTTTTCTATGAAGGACCTTGGAGAAGCTGCTTACATATTAGGCATCAAGATCTATAGGGATAGATCAAGACGCCTCATAGGTCTTTCACAAAGCACATACCTTGATAAGATTTTGAAGAAGTTCAAAATGGATCAGTCCAAGAAAGGGTTCTTGCCTGTATTGCAAGGTGTGAGATTGAGCTCGGCTCAATGCCCGACCACGGCAAAAGATAAAGAAGAGATGTGTGTCATCTCCTATGCCTCAGCCATAGGATCTATTATGTATGCCATGTTGTGTACCAGACCAGATGTAAACCTTGCTGTAAGTTTGGTAGGTAGGTACCAAAGTAATCCCGGCAAGGAACACTAGACAGCGGTCAAGAATATCCTGAAGTACCTGAAAAGGACAAAGGACATGTTTCTCGTTTATGGAGGTGACGAAGAGCTCGTCGTAAAGGGTTATGTCGATGCTAGCTTCGACACAGATCTGGATGACTCTAAGTCACAAACCGGATACGTGTATATGTTGAATTGTGGAGCAGTAAGCTTGTGCAGTTGCAAGCAGAGCGACGTGGCGGGATCTACATGTGAAGCGGAGTACATGGCAGCCTCGGAGGCAGCACATGAAGCAATATGGATGAAGGAGTTCATCACCGACCTAGGAGTCATACCCAATGCGTTGGGGCCGATCACTCTCTTCTGTGACAACACTGGAGCTATTGCCCTTGCCAAGGAGCCCAGGTTTCACAAGAAGACCAGGCACATCAAGCGTCATTTCAACTCCATCCATGAAAATGTTCAAGATGGAGACATAGATATTTGCAAAGTACATACGGATCTGAATGTCACAGATCCATTGACTAAACCTCTTCCACGAGCAAAACATGATCAACACCAGAACTCTATGGGTGTTCGATTCATCCCAATGTAACTAGATTATTGACTCTAGTGCAAGTGGGAGACTATTGGAAATATGCCCTAGAGGCAATAATAAAAGGATTATTATTATATTTCTTTGTTCATGATAGTTGTCTTTTATTCATGCTATAATTGTATTATCCGGAAATCATAATACACGTGTGAATACTTAGACCACAACATGTCCCTAGTGAGCCTCTAGTTGACTAGCTCGTTGATCGACCGATAGTCATGGTTTCCTGACTATGGACATTGGATGTCGTTGATAACGGGATCACATCATTAGGAAAATGATGTGATGGACAAGACCCAATCCTAAGCATAGCACAAAATCGTGTAGTTCGTTTTGCTAGAGCTTTTCCAATGTCAAGTATCTCTTCCTTAGACCATGAGATCGTGTAACTCCCGGATACCGTAGGAGTGCTTTGGGTGTACCAAACGTCACAACGTAACTGGGTGACTATAAAGGTGCACTACAGGTATCTCCGAATGTGTCAGTTGGGTTGACACGGATCGAGACTGGGATTTGTCACTCCGTATAACGGAGAGGTATCACTGGGCCCACTCGGTAGTGCATCATCATAATGAGCTCAAAGTGACCAAGTGTCTGGTCACGGGATCATGCATTACGGTACGAGTAAAGTGACTTGCCGGCAACAAGATTGAATGAGGTATTGGGATACCGACGATCGAATCTCGGGCAAGTAACATACCGTCTAACAAAGGGAATAGTATACAGGGTTGTTTGAATCCTCGACATTGTGGTTCATCCGATGAGATCATCGAGGAGTATGTGGGAGCCAACATGGGTATCCAGATCCCGCTGTTGGTTATTGACCGGAGAGTCGTCTCGGTCATGTCTGCATGTCTCCCGAACCCGTAGGGTCTACACACTTAAGGTTCGGTGACGCTAGGGTTATATGAATATGAGTATGCAGCAAACCGAATGTTGTTCAGAGTCCCGGATGAGATCCCGGACGTCACAAGGAGTTCCGGAATGGTCCGGAGGTAAAGAATTATATATAGGAAGTGCTGTTTCGGCCATCGGGAAAGTTTCGGGGTCACCCGGTATTGTACCGGGACCACCGGAAGGGTCCCGGGGGTCCACCGGGTGGGGCCACCTATCCCGGAGGGACCCGTGGGCTGAAGTGGGAGGGGAACCAGCCCCTAGTGGACTGGTGCGCCCCACCTTGGGCCCCCCTCTGCCTATGGTTGGGAACCCTAGAGTGGGGGGGGCGCACCCCACTTGCCTTGGGGGGCACTCCACCCCCCTGGCCGCCGCCCCCCTTGGGAGATTGGATCTCCCAGGGCCGGCGCCCCCCCCCCCTGGAGGCCTATATAAAGGAGGGGGGAGGGAGGGCAGCTGCACCCTGTGTCTTGGCGCCTCCCTCCCCCTGCTACACCTCTTCCTCCTCCCGCACTAGCTTGGCGAAGCCCTGCCGGAGTCCTGCTGCATCCACCACGACGCCGTTGTGTGCTGGATCTTCATCAACCTCTCCTTCCCCCTTGCTGGATCAAGACGGAGGAGACGTCATGCTGACCGTACGTGTGTTGAACGCAGAGGTGCCATCCGTTCGGCGCTAGGATCTCCGGTGATAGGATCACGACGAGAACGACTACCTCAACCCCGTTCTCTTGAATGCTTCCGCACGCGATCTACAAAGTGGTATGTAGATGCATCTCTCTCCTATCACTCATTGATTAGATGAACTCATAGATGGATCTTGGTGAAACCGTAGGAAAAAAATTATTTTCTGCAACGTTCCCCAACAAACCTTTATGGCCGAAGACGAACCAAAGGCTCGGTCAGTCCGAGCACCTGCCGCCTTTGTACTAAACCCCATCGTCGATGGTTTCCGTCTTACTAAAGTGCTCATGGACGGCGGTAGCAGACTTAACCTCATCTATGAGGATACACTCGACAAGATGCAGATGGATAGGTCATGCATCGAGCCAAGCAATACCACCTTTTGAGGCATTATCCCTAGTCGAGAGGTACACTGCTCAGGAAAAATCAAACTGGACGTGGTGTTCGGCACACCTGAGAACTATAGATCCGAAGAGTTGCTCTTCCATGTGGTCCCCTTTAATAGTGGGTATCACAATATCCTTAGGCGGGACGCCTTCTCACGATTTCAAGCTATACCTCATTATGGGTACATGAAGCTCAAAATGCCCGGCCCCAATGGAATCATTACATTCTCAAGAGACTCGGACAAATCTCTCCACGCCGAAAACAAAACCGCATCCTTCGCCCTTGAGGAAGTATCTGAGGCCCTAGCGACGGACGAATTGACCACCCTACTAGCTACATAGGATAGGGACGACGTGATCCTTGATAAGAGATCCAAGTCCACCTCCGAGGAAATAGTAAAATTCCATGTGCACCTGACGAACCCTAATAAAACAGCATCCATCATAGCACAGCTGGATTCGGCAGTGGACGCTACCCTACGTGCATTCTTGCCTGAGAATAGGGATATCTTCACCTGTCATCCTTCAGACATGCCCGGCATTCCACACAGACTGGCCAAACACAGTCTCAATATAATCAAGGGATTTAAACCCGTGAAGCAGACACTATGGCGATTCTCCGAACCCAAGCATCAGGCCATGGGAGAAGAGCTAGCCAAGTTATTACAGGCTGGGTTTATTAGGGAAATAAAACATTCGGATTGATTAGCCAACATGGTCAAGGTACCTAAAAAGGACAAATCGTGGCACCTGTGTGTCGACTTCAAAGACCTCAACAAGGCTTGCCCTAAAGACCCCTTCCCATTGCCCCGCATCGACCAAATCATTGACGCAACCACAGGATACGATTCTTTGTGTTTCCTTGATGCCTACTTCGGATACCGTCAGATAAAGGTGAAGGAATCGGACCAGGCTACAACCGCATTCATCACCCCTTACGGTCCCTTCTGCTTCAACACTATGCCCTTCAGACTCAAAAATGTTGGGGCTACCTACTAGCGCATGATTCAAACCTGCCAAGAAAAGCAAATAGGAAAAACAATCAAAGCATACGTGAACGATGTGGTCATCAAGACAAAACATGTCGGATCACTGGTGGATGACATGCGCCTCACCTTCGACAATCTCCGAACATACGACATTCGGCTTAATCCGGAAAAATGTGTCTTCGGAATTCCGACCGGAAAGTTGTTGGGGTTCATTGTTTCCCATAGAGGAATTGAGGCAAACCCAGTCAAATCCGAGCTCTGTCACAATTGGCCACGCCAATAGACCTAAAGTAGGTCCAGAAACTAGCTAGGTGTGTCGCGGCTTTAAGGCGATTTATCTCCAAATTAGGAGAAAAGGCATTGCCATTATACAAGCTACTGCGTCGTACAGACAACTTCAAATGGACGGATGCAGCCACAACCGGATTGGAAGAAATCAAGGCCCTTCTCGCAAGCAACCCAATCTTGACCGTACCTGGCGTTGGAGAGCCTATGTTATTATAAATTTTGGTAACTAACCGAGTAGTTAGTGTCGTCCTCGTCGTCGAGCGAGGGGAGGAGAGACATAAATTCCCCACCCAAAACCCAGTTTACTATGTATCGGAGGACCTTACACCTTGCAAATCCCGATACCCACACTATCAGAAGATAGCCTACACGGTCTTCGTGGCGTCTCGCAAACTTCGGCACTACTTTCAAGAGTGTTCGGTCACAGTGGCATCCGAGGTGCCACGAAATGACATCATTAATAACATGGATGTCACTGGTTGCATAGCCAAATGGGCATTGAGCTATTACCGTTTGAAATCATATACAAGCCACGCTGGGCTATTAAATCCCAGGTATTGGCCGACTTTATAGCCGAATGGACGGAAGCCGAACTCCCTAAAGAGTGCAGCTCATACTCTAACTGGATCATGTACTTCGATGGCTCCAAAATGCTGGACGGACTGGGGGCTGGCGTAATCATCACATCCCCCACTGGGGACACAGTCCGCTACGTATTGCAAATTATGTATACAGGCTCTAATAATGCACCCGAATACGAGGTGCTACTGCACGGTCTTCGTATGGCTGTCTCCATGGGCATACAACGCTTGGAGGTGCACGGTGATTTGAACCTTGCAATTTCGCAGGTCATTGGAGAGTTCAATGCGAAAGACCCAAAAATGATGGCATATCAAAACGCCATATTAAAATTGTCAGCTCGATTCGATGGACTCGAGTTTCACCATGTCACCCGAGAAAGTAATCGGGCAGCCAACATCCTTGCTCGTATGGGTGCTAAACGCGACACCGTGCCACCCAACACCTTCGTGCAGTGGCTCTTCAAGCCATCTGTTGTGTGGCAGGGTGAGAGCGATGAAGGCAATGCAGACCTGATCTCACCCCCAACCGCCGAACACAATGCGGACAACGTCGAAGGTTCAGATATCGAGATAACACCCTCTGCTCATGAGATCATGGCGGTTATCGCCCCTTGGACCGAACCTTACTTGGCCTACCTTAATAGGCAAGAGCTCCCCAATGATCAAAACAAGGCGCGATGCATAGTTCGGCACTCTAAAGCCTTCAAAGTGCATGAAGGCGAATTATATAAGAGAAGTACAACCAGAGTCCTCTAAGGATGTATCTCTGAAGAGGTGGGAAGGCAGATCTTGGCAGAAATACATGCCGGTCTTGGTGGTCATCACGCTGGAGCCCCTGCCCTTGTAATCAAGGCGTTCCGGACAGGCTTTTTCTGGCCTAAGGTTCGAGATGACGCTCAAGACCCTGTCCAACATTGCGTGGGTTGTCAACTTTTCGCCAATCAGAGCCATCTGCCTCTCACCGCATTAAGAAGAATCCCCGTTACTTGGCCCTTTGCGGTCTAGGGGCTTGACATGGTCGGACCCCTTAAAGGGGGAAGCCACAAAAAGAAATACTTATTGCTCATGGTGGATAAATTCACTAAATGGATAGAAACCAAACCAGTCAAAACAGTTGTGGCCAGACCAGTGATCGACTTTATATCTGGCGTAGTCCACCATTATGTTGTCCCGCATAGTATCATCACTGATAATGGCTCTAACTTCAGAGCTGATGATGTGAAAACTTGGTGTGCTAAGTTGGGCATTAGACTCGACTATGCATCTATATACCACCCTCAAACGAACAGCCAAGTCGAACGGGCCAATGGTCTGATCATGAGTGGTATTAAGCTCAGACTAGTGCGCTCTTTACGAGAATCAGATAAGCACTGGGTTGAGGAACTCGATTCCGTACTCTAGGGACCCCGGACCACAGCCAATCGAACGACCGATACACACCTTTCTTTATGGTGTACGGTGCAGAAGCCGTATTGTCCTGTGATATTATTCATGACTCACCTAGAGTGCGCATGTACGAAGAGAAAGAAGCCGAACTAGATCGGCAGGACGACCTGGATGGACTTGAAGAGGAGCGTGATGTTGCCAAGGACCGTTCTGCATTCTATCAACAACAGGCCAGGCGTTACCAAAGTAGAGAAGTGCGGGCTAAAACATACAACGTCGGAGAACTTGTTCTACCCCTCCCGGAGAAGAAAAAGGATAATCTCAAACCCAAATGGGAGGGCCCCTTCATAATTGATGAAGTCCTTACTGGAGGAGACTACCGCCTTTGTAATACGGAGGATAATCGCCATGAGCCGAACCTATGGAATGCCGCCCGGCTCCGAAGATTTTACGCATAATTCGGCCTCCTTAGGTCCTAGTTTAAACTAGGTTATTTCTATTTTCTCCTTCCTTCTCCCCTTTTTTACCTTTCTCTCCTTATATTGTATGTTCGAATAAACCGCAGTGTTGGGGATATACATCTTTAAATGTATACATCCCACCATACATGGGGGCTTCTTTTAAATGAAGCATTTTATTGAAAAGCTTACAAGCTTCTTGTGTCCGTACTATCTGTTGCTTATGCCATTTTGTGCACCTATATGACTTAAGTTTTTGACAAGCTGGGTTGCCTCACTCCTGTGCTTATACCCTACATTCCCGATTGTTCAGCTAGGGTGTAAAGGGAGCCCCTCTGCGACAACCGGGTTATCCGGCTCTGTACCTCAGACGGGTGAAACCGAAAGCTAGCGTTCTTAAGGGAATACTTGGTAGACATGTATTCAACAGGATGTTTCCGGAAAAACGCATAAAAGTGGATGTCCATACTTTAGATACAAGCCCAACCCAAGAAAAGGAACCCTTAACAGAACTATTTTTCTTGGAAGATGTTTCTTACATTAAACAGTAATATAACATAACTCCATCGAACACATTTTGTCTGTTTGAGAAATATGGCCAGATTGCTTGGTTTCCAACAATACTAGAAGTTTCCTAGTCAAACATAGTATACAGAAACACTTCAACTTTTTGGTTCAGAGGTAGAAGCCGAAGGTCTGCGATGACAAAATATTTATACAATTCGGCAGGAGATAGATGGATGAACTATGGTAGGGATGTGAATTTCTGTATGCCGACATGATCTACGATCGAGATGCACGAACTATGGCCGAGAGAGGAGTATTTTTTATGTGCTGGCATGTGTGTTGGCCGCTGGCTGCTACGCCGGTGTGAACTTCGACCAAGAGAGGCCCTATTCTTCTGTGTGAGCCGGCATATATGCCGGCCGCTAGCACCATCATCGGCATGAACTATTGCCAATTCTATTATTGTATTTTCATTTTGCAAAAAAAGTGTGGCCAGGCAGATCAAATGGGACGGTCGGTTGAGCACACTGACAGGAATTTGACAGATAAAGCCGGACGTGGCGTCTAAGGCTGGTTGTAATGGTATATCATAGCTAGTATCATGCATGACAAGTAGACAATTTTGATGAGGTGTCATAGAATTAAATGAAGAAAGAGAGGGTCGAGTATCATATCATGATATTGTATCATAATAAATGCTATACTACTATGTGGCGTGCATGGCTATAAATAAAGTACTACATGATACTAGTATATGTTACTATGCATTAGCACTACTAGGGAAAAGCCTAGCAGTAGTGCGCGTATTAGGTGTATTAGTAGCGGCGGGCACCGCGCTACTGATACGGTGCTACATCTAACATGTATCAGTAGCACGTGCTGACCCATGCTACTACTATACATGGCTAGCAGTAGCGGGCTTTTGGACAACGCGCTACTGCTAATATCTGCAGCACTTCAATTTAGGGCGCGCTGCTGCTAACTCTACTCCCCTGGCTACTGTAAGTTTTATTAGTTTTTGTTTTTTTCTGCATATTTGTTTTGTATTTGAACAGGATTTATACAATAATCTTTAGCATCATACACATACAAATGTAATCATAGCATCAAATCATGTCATCATCATAATCATCATCGAACACAAAGTGCTCTCCCGTCATCATCTCGAAAATAGCGATACAAGTTCTTGCAACTACATCGTCATCCATCTAAACAATGATATATGCAAGAAGAGCTATCACTATGACTGGGAGCGGAACTATGTAGTACATGAGTTTGTATCCCTCTCTCGCACTAGCGTGAACCTAAACTAACTATTGGCTGTCGCTCGGATACCGAAAACCGGTACACCTGGGCCTGACACTCCGGCCACTCGTCGTATACTCTTGGCATAGCACTTCTTCACCATCGATGATCTATGCACCTACATCGTCACATGAATCGATGATATGCAACATATATAGTTGAGCAACAGAAAGAGACAGACTTGGCAAAAATAGAAGCAACATATCATAAGCATAAATAATAAAGTTCATCGTACCCAAAATGCCCTAACTAGAGTGATCTTCGCTAGTCGAGGAGGACGGTTTAATTACATCACAAATAAAGTTTCATCGTGCATAACTAAAAGTTTTGTCATACATAAAGTATGTACTAAATGGACACATTGTCATATATCAACAATCACAACATGTCGTGTCATCCATCCAAGTTAGGGAGATAGTCCCCGAGCTTAGTGAAAGGCTTCAGGTCGAGACGCTGAGCGGCTACGCGTGTTCGGACATCTTCCCACGACATTTTCCCTTCCTCGTAGAACAACCCTATTTTTGAAGGACCTCCTTCATGATGATTTGGGCAAGTTTGCGCTGGATGTGATAGAGCTCAGCTCGAAGCCGATGATCCTTGATATCTCCTACGTTCCTTGCCCATTGCAGAATATGGGCATCCCTGGATGTAGGTGACAAGCGAAGGTTCTGTTGATCTCGTCTATACTCCAGCATGTGGTGTAGGACATAGAATCCATCACTATGAGTATCACTCGGTTGCTGGATGCAGCAGAAGTCGGTCTTATGGCTGAAGGCGGGCCTGTCGCTCCTCTTCTTCTTGTCCTTGATCTCTCCACCTCGTACATCGTAGAAAAAGATAGCACTATCAAAAACAGACTTGATGTGGGTGTAATCCTTTTTGTTCATGTTCTTCGACGAGTCCAAGTAAAGAGCGTGGGAGTATTAGGGGTAAAGGATGATGAGGACGGCGCTCCCGTGGCTGCGCAAAATAAGTACACCTCAAATTAATTAGCCTCCATCGTGCAAATGAATGATTGGTATCTGCTCAATCCCGATGATGTAGTTCATGTAGAAAGCATAAAGGCGGACAAATGTAAAATCCAGCTTCTTCAAGTGAAACATGTCGAAGATGTAATCGAATCGAAGGAAGAACTTCTCCGCAGGGAATGAGTCGACGTACAACATTTTCCGCGGCACGTTAACCACGTAGAGTGTGTATCCTAGATTTTCTGAGGCGATTAGGCTTTTCTCTCTCCGCATCACATTGTCATGGAGTCTCCTTAGATCGCCGTGTATGGCATGTACCTATGCCTCAGGTAGGATTGGTTCACCGGGGATATGGTATTTCGCTGCACCGCGGACAGGTATACGGTCTTGAACCCGAGGATGCGGAGGCGGCTTGATCGTAGTAGCAGCTTTATTGCTGCCTTTCCTCGCTCTCTTCTGATGCTTCTTTGGTGCAAGGTCGTCTACAGTATGTTCAGGCTCTGGAGGCGGCAATTCAGGTACCGTGAGGGCGTCGAACTCAGCCAAAGATGAAGCACTGAAGAGGACGTCTGAGACGGAGGACGAGCTGCTATGAGCAGGTGTGGGAGCCGGTGCAGGAGCAGGTGTTGGTGCAGGTGCAGGTGATGGTGCAGGTGCTGGTGCAACGCTAGTCGAGCTGCTCCCGAAGAAGTCAGAAAGGGGAAAGTCCACAGCATCTTTTTCTAGATTTTGCCTGCTCCAACCGACGATAGCCGGAACCAAGACTGTCAGCTCCCGTTTTACGGCAGCTACCGTTGTTGCGACTGTCTTAGCAGAATTCTTCTCGATCGCAATCTCAACCTTCTTGTCGATGCTTTCTTCAGTTAACCTCCGTCTTTCCTTTCTCTCCTCCGTGGTCTCACCATAGTACTTCTTCCCTATGGCGTTGTCTCCGACACCGTGCACGCGTCCATACGGCGGCCGAGTGTCCACTGGGAGTTGTTTCAATATGTTCAACGCCCGGTTGAATGGGGCGTCCCACTTGGGCCTGCCAATGCCTTAGACAGTGAGTCGCTTTCGGCCGCAATCCTGTGCTGCTCTCTTTGCAAAAGGAACAAGGATCGTTTACAAATATGACCAAACATGCAGTGGAATTGATCAGAAACTAAAATTACCAGCAGTCTCATGAACTCCTTCATGACCAGGTCCATCTCAAAAACATTCTTGATTGGGTCCCAATGGTACCGGTCCCTGAGGACGTCATGCTCCTGCGGGATGGTGAAATCCGCCAAGGGGTCTGGGATGCCCAGACTTTCGCGTTCCGCGTACTCCTTGGCCCATATGGACCTCTTCCCCGCGTAAGCATGGCTTCCGTGGTGGTGGCTCCCCATGTTCCTCTTTTGAAGCCCCTTCATGTACTTCGAATTTTCTTTGGCATCTTCGGCATTGCAAGCCGCCTTGAATATTTGAAACTATTCTTCCGTGATTGTCGGATTATCCTTGACAATCTCAGAGACGGGTTCCTTTTTGTCGATGACCCTTGCTTTCACCCTTACTTCCAGGACGCCAACGTGTCGCTAAACTTGGTCATGGCACGTTTGTTTATCTTCTTCATTGTTGGATCTTTCTATGGATCCGGATATTACATTTCATCCCGGCCCGGGAACAAGAATAACTGGTGCAACAGGGTTAGGAGGGAGTGCTTCATATTTGGTATCTTCTTTAGTTTCTCGTCATTGAAGGTGGCGCACGCCCGTACGATGCAGCCTATTTGATTGGCATGGCAGGAGCGCGCTTCCATAGGCAGTTTTGGCTCAAAATTGTTGTTATCCACCTCCGTGACCACTTTTCTAGTAGTGAGGAGCTAGTTTGGGCATCGACATCTCCTCTTCGGTTTCGGTTCTATGGATTTGCCAGTCTTGGTGCCGATCTCGGTGCCGGTATAGGTCTCAACACCAGTGTCGGCGCCGGTATCGATGTCGGTCTCGGATGTGATAGGTGGGCCCAGCAACAACAACCATTGATCGTTAGCAAGGTTCAAATATTTGTCTGCCGCCAGGTAGACGTCACCGCAATCACCAGAACCCTGTCATTCATCATTGCTAGCCATGTTTCCTATGATTAAATCTAGTCAATTAATTCTAGACCTAATAAATGAATAATGACATAAAAAGGCCTATGTTTTGCAGGAACGTTGATTCCTTCCCGATGCGGCAAATCGCGGGCACTCGATATGTCCTAGTTTGTAGCACAAGTCATCCTGAAATTCACGGAAAATTTCAGCATGACCTTTGCTAAAAAGTGGACAAATCGAGCACCTGAAATTTACCGAAATGGAAATGAATCAACATTCCGGCAAAACATAGGCCACTCGGCTTCATTCCCTGGAAACAACAAAAGGCCACTTGGGCACAATCAAGGAATTTTCATATATCATGACCACTTCAATGAAAAGATATAATCAACAATAATGGAATATGCAAATGATTATCAATGACATATATCATATAACAACAATCTTGTTTATTGTTTACATAGCAACAATTACTTTAACCAAGTTTTTCAAAAGAAAAACAATTCTGTTTTTTGTTTATAGCTAAATGCCATAGCTACTGTTTTTTATTTATAGCTAAATACTTTTGTTTTTTGTCTTAAGCTAAAAGACTAAGAACTCCATTTTCTCTAACCCTTCTGACCTCACCAAAATTTCCACAGCAAGACCTTAGTACCTACACCCAATTTCTTCAAAAATATTTAGGTCCATAGTCCAGATAATTCAAATTTCATTTGAATGAAATTTGGAACAGATTCAGGTCCATAGTCCAAATAATTTTTTAAAGCTAACTATTTTTTGTTTATAGCCTCTATTAATTTAAATATAATGCTTCTATTATTTATATACCCTCTATTAATTTAAAGCTAAATGGAATTACTGTTTAGGCATTTTCTTAAAATTTTCCCTAGCCAATATCCTAAAAAAATTGCTATTCATTTTTCCTAAATGCTAAAAAATGCCTACTGCCCTAACAAATCTAGGGTTCATATGAAAACCTAGGGTTCATATGAAAACCTAGGGTTCATATTAACATCAACACAGCAACAACATATGAATTGCCCTAGCAGAGAGAGAGGAGGGTAGCGGAGAGGGGAGGCAGAGCCTTACGATCGGCGGCGAGGGCAGGCTCGGGCTCAGGGAGTGGAGGTCCTAGGCGGGCTCGTGCGGTGGCGGTGATGTCGAGGGCAGTGGTGGTGATCTCAAGGGAGGAGACGGTGAGGTCGACGACGGCCTCGGGCAACGGCGGTGAGGTTGAGGGCGGCCTCGGGCGGCGGCGGTGTGGTCGAAGGCACCAGGGCGATCGACGGCGACGATGGAGGAGTTGGGGGACAGGGGTCGGGGGAGGGGGAAAGTACATAGCGAAATTTTGAGCCCGCGCGGCCGGTGTCAAGTCAAAATAGCAGTAGCGCGTTTTGACAAAACGCGCTATAGCTAAGTTAGCTATAGCGGTTTCCACCAAAATGCGCTACAGCTATGCCTTTCTGTTTTATTTTTCTTTTTCTTTTGTTTTTCTTTACATTTTCTTTTTTTCATTTCTTTTTTTCTATTTCTTTCATTTTCATTTACTTTTCTACTTATTTTTCTATTTATTTTCTTTTTCTTAGCAGTAGCGCTCTACACCAGAAACATGCTGCTACAAAGCATTTAGCAGTAGCATGCTTCATGAAGAACCGCTACTACTATTCCTAGCCTACCGGCAACAGTGTGGGAATTATAGTAGTAGCGCTTTTCTGCGCAGACGCGCTACTGCTGAAAGCCTGAAACTATAGTTGTAGCGTGCTTTTGCGACAAACGCTACTACTAAGTAGCAGTAGCGCCTAGTTTTGACTAGCGCTACTGCTATACCTCTATGTATAAGGTTTTCCCTAGTAGTGTAGGGAGGTAGGATCATACACTAGTATGATATGCATGATACTAGTATATGATACTTCCCATTACAACCAGCCTAAGGGTTGTTTGTCTACATGGACTTTTCGGTGTAGGCACTTAAAAAAGTCCCTTTTAGTCCCATCTAAACGAAACAGGAGAGACTTATAGGGACTTAAAGTGGGCATTTGGAACTTATGAAAGAAGACCCTAAGGAAGAGTGTTTTTGGGACTTTTAGTTGTAACACGGTCTTTTAGTCCATGTTAGTCTCATGAACCAAACATGTAAGAACTTTTTAGAGACTAGCGACTTTTTAGGACTTATAGACTTTCGGAAACATTAACGCCCACACGTGTGGGCGTTACCCAACTCGCCCACACGCCTCAATCGTCGTCCAGTGCATTTTCCACGAATCTTGGCATGAAAAGGTTGATTTTTTGTGTCACGTAGGACAAGTCACGTGTGTGGCGTGTAAGGGAGTTCATCTGCACGCCGTTTTCCCTCCGAGGTCAGCGGTTGCAAGTCAGGGCGTGCGGTGGAACTGCCGTCGCGCATGTACGCCACGCCCGACTTCGGTTGCCATCTCCCACATCTCGCCACTTTGCTCTCCCCTCACGGTTCAGTTACTCCCCTCCCCATTCATTACACCCCAACCCACCCATCCACACCAGTTGCATTCGGCTGAGGAGAAACCGAGAGGAGAAGGCGACTATGGCGGCGGAAGAGTTGACCGCATTCGTGACCATTGGTGGGGCCTGCCGGACCGGAGCATCATCGTTGGAGAGCCGCAGATTCAAGGTAAGGCACCCTCCCGTGCTCGCATTCTGGCATGTGATTTCCGCCCCCTCACTCTGTGGTCAATTTCCACTCGAGTTTCCTCGAGATTCTGGCCGATTCGCGGTGCTCTGGCGTCCCCATCGGCGGTGGAGTCGCATGCTTGCCATTTAGGATAGCATTGCACAGTTTCATCACCGCCTTGGTGGTAGTCATGCCAGTGTGGCTCGGCCTGTTCGCAGCCACATCCGTTTTTTTCCTTGCGATTGAGCGGGCGATTTTTCTAGATGTTAGTTATGATTTGCCTCGAAATGCTATGGCCATCGATGTAAGGAGTTTTTTGTTTGTTTAAATTTCAAGGTATGATAGTTGCGAATGAACCCTAGATCTATGTAGGTGCATTTCAAAGTGTAGGATAATGGCAGCCATGGCATTTTAAACAACTATCATCACTGATGGCAACTAATTTCCTGATCAACCATGTCAGTTGCCACGAATATGCTTTCCATGTGGCAACTAATTTTGTGAACACACTATGGTTGTTGCCATGCCACTATCATCACTGATGGTGACTAATTTCCTGATCAACCGTGTTAGTTGCCAAGAATATGCTTTCCATGTGGTAACTAATTTTGTGAACACACTATGGCTGTTGCCATGCCAGTATCATCACTAATGGCGACTAATTTCCTGATCAACCGTGTTAGTTTCCACAAATATGCTTTCCATGTGGCAACTAATTTTGTGAACACGCTATGGCTGTTGCCATGCCATATGCAGGACAATGGCACATTCATTGTACAATAGACTCAGTTTGCGTTTGCCATGCTGGCTTGTGATATCTGGACATATTTTGACTGTATTACATGGCAACTCATTTTTATGTGAGGCCAGGGTGTGATTTGCCACATTACATGTTGTGCAGTGGAAGTTGTCTGCCCTTTTTCAAGTGCCTTGTGTTTCACATGGCAACTTGAACCTGGTACATTTGCTGCTTGTGAATACATGGCAAATCATTTTTATATGAGGCCAGGTTGTGAGTTTCCACATTACATGTTGTGAAGTGGAAGTTGTCTGCCCTTTTTTGGAGTGCCTTGTGTTTAACATGGCAACTTGAACCTAGTACATTTGCTGCTTGTGAATACATGGCAAATCATTTTTATATGAGGCCAGGGTGTGAGTTGCCACATTATATGTTTTGTGCAGTGGAAGATGTCTGCCCTTTTTTGGAGTGCGTTGTGCTAACATGACAACTTGAACATTTTTAAAGTGTCTTACGATCTGCACATTTTTTATGAAGCCAATGTGTTTAGTTGCCACATTTCATGTTAGACAGTCCTAGGGGGGTGGGTGTTCCTATGGTCTGCCTCATTTGCCACTTTCAAATGAGCCAATATGGCAAGAAGATTCTGCTAGCTGGCAACTGCTTCCTTCAGAAGCACATACACGTCCAGTTGCCATGTTTCTGCAATTGCTTTTCCATTTTGATTATTTTTCTACCTTTTTGTGCATGTTCATCACATGGCAATTACTGCCCTCTTCAAATGCTTAAACTTTGGGCCAACCATTTGAGTTTTCATTTTTGTTCATCGAAGATATCGAGTGAAGTTACTTTATGCATTTATTTCTGTATCCGTCGGCTATGTTTTCATTTCACCCTAACATGTGTTTTGTTCTTACCTTAGTACAATGGCTCGCGGCGACCATCAAGATGATGATGATGACTTCATGGATTTACCGCAACAGAATCGCGTGACTGGTCGGACAAAAGATGGCGATGAGGTCACTTTTCCAGCCCGATATGTTTTAATGTCACATTGAGTTTTCAATCATCCATTAGAAACTAAATTTTCACAACATTGAAAGATGTCAACAAATGATCCTTTTTCTGTTATGCAGAAGAAGAAACGTTATCGCAATAGGGCTTCGCAAGAACGCCTAACTATATTGACCGATGGATTTACTGATGAGCAAAAGGGAGTTGCTGGTGAGATGGAGATGCAGGCTTTGATGGATGTTCGGTGCAAGAACCTAGTGAACCCTGTATGCGACTGGCTCGGTGAGATTTATGATCCTACCTCCAGGGAATTTGTGATTCCGGGACGTGGAAGACTGCCTTTGGATGAGGAATATGTGTTCTGCACTTTGGGTGTGCCCCGTGGAGAAATCAAAGTCTTGTATGAGGTGAATAATAAGATCGAGGAAGCCTTGTTCGCCCGTTTGTTTCCTGGGATGGCATCCATGCCGAATACGACTATGCCGGCAACTTCGCTGGAGGGCATGAAAACCCATGGCGAGGTTTTTAAGATGAAGCTCCTCATGTACCTGATCTCAGCTGTTTTTGCGCCTACCACATCTCTTCGCCCAAGCAACAAGTGCTTCCCCATCCTGGTGAATGCTCTATCTCTACTTCTTTCTTCCTTCAATCTTTTGATTTTGGTGTCATCTAGAAGTTAGTCACTGCCAGTTTTTTTATGCTTTCATTTGAATGCTGATGCGGCAACTCTTTTTCCTGAAATATGTGTTGTGCAGGCGAAGCTGAAAGACGTGAAGAAAATGAATTGGTGTAAATTCATCGCTAACTTCCTGCATGATGCATTCTCAAACAAGATGTAGCAGAAGGGTTGTCGCTTGCACTTAATGGTATTTTTTCCCTACTCTTTTGCAAATACGCTTACCACGGTTCAATGTTTTCCCAAATCAACATGGCAGCTGTTTGATAAGTGTGAACCATACAAGATCATGCATGGCAACCCTTTGTTTTCATTGTTTATGTGAATTTCTTACATTTGAAAGTGACTTCTGTTTGATCCATGGCATTTGTAGTTGCTGCCTACAAGGCAATAGCATTTTTCAACAACACAAAAAAAGTGTTCATTTCATACATCCATCTCAGTTGTACAATTTGCATGGCAACCATGATGTTGAGCTTATGGCAGCTACCAGCATAACAAGATGGCAACTGCCAACACAGCATGATGGCAACTAACACAGATAGATGGCAAATCTTTTTCCTTTATCCCCTTCAACTTGATGACTGAAGGAATCTACATTAGCTTCTTTCTCAACATAGCATGATGGCAACTGACATATTTTTCTTTTTTATTATGTATACCAGCTCATGTGCGTGATTGTCTTGATCTGTCCACCATTGACTTTACTAGGATAGGAGGCCCACCGCCTCAACATAAGTTTGTTGTCTCTGCGTGGACGTACGATGCTGTCAAGACTATGCTTGCCGCGGACAAGATAACTGATATGAAATATGGGAAAATCCAGGTTAGTTCTGCCTCCTTTCTTGCATGGCATTCTTCAATTTCGATGCTACATAACATATGAAAAAATCCCCATACGGCAACCATCTATGGCTAACAAGAGATAAATACCTTGTCAGCCATGGTCGGCTGCACATGGCACCCATGTCTGACCCCACATGGCAACTCCGCCATCCGTGTCGAAACTTCTTCTTTTTCCCTCTTTTTTGCAATACATGAATTGTTAGTCACTGTTCCCTATTTTCTCTCACACATCTTAGTTGTTTTTGCTGATTTCCAGCTGATGGCCAAGCATGCTATAGACTATAGTCTGTTTGGTGGGCCTCAAAACTTTGGCAAGTGGATGGATGTGCATTTAGCTCCATCTTGTCCTGTTGAGGTAATCAAGGATGTTTATTTTTGTTTTTTGAAATTGTTTTTCTCTTTTTTTGATATATCTCTATGGTTGTTTTGGTTTATTTGTTCTTACGCACGTGACTCTAATATATTTTGGTTACTGTTACTTTTTCTTTTGTGCTCAGACGAGGGCACCTGTTGAGCATCTAGTTGGGCAGTTTGCTTCCAGCATGACCAGCTTGCTCAGGAAGTTGGTTGAGGGTTGGACGGCACTTAATGGCTCTGACAGCGACGCGGTTGCGAGGCAGTTTACACATTTGTTGGAGAATAGACACATCGGTCAACTGGTTGCCATGGCCGGTACGACTACAACAGCTCCCAGGAGCTCCTTGACACGCAAGATGAACTAGATGGAGATGTTGGTCTCAACAAGGGCGATGGCGACGACATGGAGATGTGGAACATGAAACCGACGATGATGAACATGTTGAAGTTCGTGTAGGTGGTAATAAAGACAAGGCTGCACCAGATGTCCCCCCACCAGAGAAAGTCATTGAACAGATAGTTGCGAGAGACAAGGGGGTGTTGCCCTGAAAGAGGGGCAGGGTTCTAGAGGATGTTGGGCAGGGCTCTGTTTCAAGAGGTCAAGGACCGATCCCATAGATGCTAGGAGGAGGTTCGACATCTATTTAGTGTTTTATTTGTCTCTCCTTTTTAATAGACCGACCCTCTTTTCATTGTTTGCTAAGAGCGGTATGATTTTTTTGTCTCACACTTGGCACCCGTTTTTGCCATTTTTTTCTACATGCAGTGAGGTGATAGCTGGTGGACGAGCAGTTAAGAAGAAACAAGCACCAACGCCAACCCGTGTTTCAGCTCGATTGAACAAGGGTGCTCCCACTGCTGGTGACACCACTTCCACTAGGTCGACTCCTCGTACCTCAACGTCCAACACCGGGGATCCTGTCGTGTTGGAAGACTTGAGGAAGACAATCAAGAAGTAGGTTCTCCCTGATTTCTCATTGTCATAGTGCTATTTGTTTGCTTGATGCATTCTAGATCATACACAGCTTTTTTAGTTGATACATTTATGCGGCAACTACCCGTCTGCTTTTCAATGCAACTGTTCAGCTTGCCACATGGGCTACTGCCATTAGTCCCACATGTCAACTGCTTTTTTTCTCATGATTTATTTTTTGCTGCATGGCAACTCTTGTTTGTTCTGCATGGCAATTGCTAACTAGGCCACATGGCAATTCTTATTCCACTCGTATGGCAACTAGTAGCTCTCCACTGGCTTCCACCCCCTACATTTGTCTTGTGTGCTCATCCATACCTTGTTCTCAAATGGCAGCTCTGGCACATCACACATTTTTTCATTCTTTAAGATGACTACCATGGCAACTATTTTGTTCAAATTTTTATACTCTTCATGTGCTTTCTTGCAGGGTGAAGAATACTACTACACGCGTGACCAAGTAGAACCCTAGAGACCCACTCGAACGCTTTCATTCAAAGCTGTCGACAAGTGGCAACTCAGATGTTCATGAGGCGCCAGTCGAGAAAACTGCTGCTGCATCGTCCACTATTCCCACTAGCTCTGATGCAAGCGTCCGACCATCTCCGCCGGTTGCAGATGTGCAGGCTACAACAACAGGCATCCGTACATCTGGGAGTGATGAGTCAGTATCTGCCAGGACTACTGAGATATTGCCCACTCTGCTGGCAATGAGGGATGCAGCTGTGACCCATGCCACCCGATCAACAAGTGTTGAAGTGGACATTCCCGAGATCAACCTAAGCAAGGAAGATTCCCGCTCATCTATTACGGATTCCAAGCATGTGGCTGCTGGTACTTATGCGTCCACAAAAGAAGGGGTTGCGGCGACAATTCAGAATGAGATGCCATCCACAGGTGAGACTCATGGCACAATAGCTCCAGCTTCTGGTGGTCCAAAGGTTACTACGGCGACCGTTGCGTGAGTTGGTATTCCACCTAGGCTTTGTAGCCCCCGCAAGCAACCTGCAGACATACCCAATGCACCATATGGTTATGTGCCTGCTTCCACACTATTCCCACCACCTGCCAAAAGCAATGTTATGGAGAAAACGGAAGTCCGGAGTACAACTGATGCATGTAGCAAGCCGGGCACGACTGACCGAGGTGAACGTCCGGAGCAGACTGCGTCTTTCACCACCGTGGAGAACCCCCAGCTTAAATCTGCGCACTTCGAAGCTCCCAGTCAACATTGGTGTCCCGTACAGCCCAAAGAATAAGATTGGCAAGAAAGTTGTGAATGATACCGCTGGCAGCACGCCCCGCCCTACTAATAAGCCTGATGATACTACAGTAGATGAGGCAAAAATGTTTGTTGATCTGTCACCCCTGGATTCCGCCAAGCAACTTGTTCGTGATCCGGCTGGTAGGGACACTACAGGAATCTGGTACTTTGCCATCAGCCATGGCGGACGGCAAAGGCTAGGATGGCGGACGGCAAAGGCCTTTGCCGTCCGCCGCGGACGGCAAACAGTGACGGCAAAGACAGGGTCGGCAAAGGCCTTCTTTGCCGTCTGTTTTTTGCAGCGGACGGCAAAGAGGCCTTTGCCGTCAGTGGCGGACGGCAAAGGGCACGACTCTTTACCATCTGCTGGCAGACGGCAAAGGGCACGGCTCTTTGCCATCTGCTGGCAGACGGCAAAGGCTGCAGGCTCTTTGCCATCTGTTGGCAGATGGCAAAGAGACCAAATAGGCATTAATTCTGTTTCTTCTTATATCAATTCATTTTCAGAGAAAATCAAACACAATCAAACACAGACTATATGTATGACCAATATAGCATATCCAACACATATTACCAATACTCATGAAGACATATATATCCAACACATATCCATGAACACATATCCAACACATGTTACCAATATATAGTCATGAACACATATATGTCCAACACATATCCATGAACACATATCCAACAAATATTACAAGGAATGATCTAAAACTAAATATCTATTTTCCTAAAAACTATCTTATTACTAAGATCTTCTCTGGATCTTCTTCTTTTCTTCCAACTTGCATAACAAAAACACTAAGAAAGAGAGAATGGGTTAGGAGTAGAAATGTAGCATTTCACTTGGTGAAATGCAATGCTGTAGGAGCCAGTACTTGAGATCAAGATAATCTTAGTTAAGATCCTGATTTTCAAAGTGATCTTAATTAGAAAGTAAAATAGAGTAAACCAATACCAAAGAGCCAAAGAAGAGAACCAGCCAAGGACCCAATCAAGAAGCCACCACAATTAGCAGTAAGTTAAATGCCAACACAAAGACCACTATCAGTACTAGCTCCAGGAATTAAGCCAACTAAAAACTAGTGATTAAAGCCAAAGATTAGACTTCATCACCACAATTAGTTTTGTCTAGTGACAATAGGTACATGTCACTGTGCAACGCCAAAAACAAAGCTCCGGGAGGAGATATACATCACAACCAGCCAACCAGACCAAGTCCCAACACATCCAACCACCAGCAGCTTAGAAGAGATAACTATTAAGGAGAGCTACAGAAGACCTCAAGGTATACTTGAGGGATTATGTGCTCAGACAGCCTGGAAGTGCCAGGGCTAGTTCATCACAGCACAGGGATAGTCACATGTAAATTAAGCCTAAGAGAGGGGGGCTTAGACCAGCATCACTGCCCAAATCAGATGTAGTATATGTCTTATCAGTAGAAAACTAGGAAAGTAACAGCCAAAACCAAGTATAGTATCTGTTCATAGGCTATTAGAAAGAGACAAATAGGAATAGCCAAACCAAGTGGTATCTGTTCATATCAGTATTAGAAGTAAAATAACTAAGAACAAGTGAGTATCCGTTCATGAGTAAAGTAACTGACCAAAGTAACAACTCCAGGATCAACTACACAGAACAGAGCAGTACAGGAGTATATATACTTCACAAATACACATAGATGGTCACTGACCAAAACCCTGACACAGCAAGAATCCATCACAGAGAGCTCCAATACAAGTTGATGCTCATCTACAGCAGCTAACCACAGCTAATAGAGCCTCACATCCAACAAGATCAAGAGCTATGCATTAGAGAGATCAGGAGGGGAGCAAGGAGAAGCTCACCAAAAGGAGTTGTAGCCGAAGCAGGATGCAGCCACACCATCACTATGGTGTGATCAACATCACAACCAACACCACCACAACAAGCCAGAGCTTGCCAGAGAGCAGCACAACGGCGGCGCCAGTGAGAGCACGGGCACGAAGGCGCCAACCAGGGGCACCGCAGCACGGAGGTGCCACCCAGGGGCACCACCGCGCCACGGCACATCCAGCACAGCCAGAGGATCCTCACGGCGACCGGACCTAAATACGGTCCGTCCACTTTGGTTGCACATGCCAAATCAGCGATGAATGGGCTACTTTTCCCACATAGCAAGCAAACACTCCATTCAATAGAAGAAAGGCCGGTTTTACAGAAGCAAAGATTAAAGGTAGAGTGTTCAGAAGCAATGAATGATCGATTTGGCATAAGCAGGACCAAACCAAAACCATGGCAGAAACTAAATTGACAACACATGATGATGCCTCCGAAGTAGATAAGGACAACACAAGTTTTACCTATACACAACACAACGATCACTATACGAAATAGTAAGCATGTATAGTTTCCTTGTGTTTGATTGATTGACACTCATTATTAACAAGTCAAGTTAAATCCCTGCAGCATATGTAGTAAGGACCCTATCAAATCGAGCTAACCACGGCAGCCCTCAAGCAGAGTAAACCGATTTATGGCACAATTATAGAAGTGAACAACTGAGTCCTCCTCAACCATTATTGCATATGCAGCAAAAAAAAAGATTGATAATTTTTCTTGTTTGGTTTAGAACTTGAGTGGACGGGTGCAAGGCCGGAAAAGAAGAAATCCAAGAGGGGAGGAGAGGAGAAGGGGCGGACCTGGATGGCGTTGGGGCAGTGGTGGAGCTGCATCCTCCACGGCGTCCTTCCCGTCCATGGCGTCCTTCCCGTCCGTGGCTTCCCGGTGTGATGGGTCTGTGAGGGAGAGGAGACGCGATGCGACGCGGTGAGAAAGAGAGGGATGGATGTGACGAGGAGGAGTGAAGAGACTCACCTGAGTCACCGGAGCAACACTGGAGCCACGCCGGCGATGTGGTGGCCGAAACCCTAGCCGCAGGGGAGGGTCACGCGTGGTCGCTGGAGGACGCGCGAGTCAGATCTGGTCGGAGGGGATGGAGGAGCGGGGCGAGGGGGTCACGTGGGTGTGCTGGGCGGCGTCGAATCCCGTCGGAGCTCGCCGAAATCGGCCGCCCTAGGTGCTCGCGCGAGGGAGAGGGAGAGACGAGCGGGGGAGAGAGAGAGAGGAGGTGGGGGCCGTGCGGAGAGAGGGGAGACAGAGAGAGGAGGTGGGGGTCAACGATTTTCTTTGTACCCACAAAAAAAGAGATAGCCCCACCTCTTTGCCGTCCGCCAGCACATGGTAAAGATTCTTTGCCATCTGCTGGCAGACGACAAATAATTGGCTGATGGCAACTAGCATCTTTGCCGTCTGTCAGTTCTTTGCCGTCTGTTTTTTGCAAGCAAACGGCAAAGTGCCTCTTTGCCGTCCGTCAGCTGACGGCAAAGAACTGGCAGACGGCAAATAAGCTGATTCCAGTAGTGGGAGGAGAGGCACCCAATGGCCTTCACCCCACCAAGCTGTAGCCTTGGCATCGATCACAGTCAAGATGAGCCAGTGGTGCAAGATCCTCCAGTTGCCTTTGCTTTCCCGGCAGGCATGGCCCCAATGATGGCGCAACCAATGGCTGATGCCAGGAAGGCTGTGAAGTTTGCAGAGCCGAGAGTGCAAGGTACATTTTTTGTGTGTTTATCATTTTGTTTTCTACCTTTTTTAGTTCGTCGTTTGTCACAAGCTTTTTTTGGGTTGCCACTGGTGATGGCAAATCTCATCTGATGCACATGGCAACTGGAGTTGCTGCAACATGGCACCTATAGTTGTTGCCATGTTGCAATTCCATTCGCTAAGCACATGGCAAATGGAGTTGTTGCAACATGGCAACTTTAGTTCAATGTACTTGGCAAGTACAGTTGTTGCCACATGGCAACTATAGTGCACTATACACGGCAACTGGAGTTCTCTCCACATGGCAACTCACTATTTTTGCACCTACATTTCATATTCTGCATCCTTTTTCACAATAACTTGTTTGTTTCCAAGTATCCTAACCCACTATTTGATCCTTGTAGCCACCCCTGAGGAGATTTCGGCGTCACTTGATGACGCTTACCGCAGGATTGAGGAGGAAGCATTGCAGAGGAGGTCCTCACGGGGTCAGGGGCAATCAAGTTCTAACGTGCCTGCTGAGTCGGTATTCGAGGATACCATTATAAGTGCCACCCCTGGATCTGTGAGGCAGCATAGGGTAGTTCACGCACCCCCGCGGATGACTATGAGCCTAAAGTCAAGGCCACAATGGAGCAGAACCTTCTGTATGATATTGTCAAGCGTTTTGGAAATGCGAGGTCCAACAGCAAGTACATGAAGGAGCTGAAAGCGTAATGTCCACACCACATAACCCCTCACTTGCTTTTCTCTTATTTTTTTTCCTTTGCTATTCCAGCCATGCTTTGTTTATTTTTTATTTTTGGTTTTAATTAGTAGACATGATTCTTTCATCTTATATCATTTTCATACAGCTCATGTTTGGACAGAGCCAAAATCATACAATGTGATGCGACGTACGTCGACCTGGGTGATCTTGCCGAGTATGTGAGGCCACTTGGTAAAATGTTGAAGAATGTAGTTGCGTGTGGGATTGACTTCATCAACAGGCATATGGATATCTGTCCCGACAAAATGATCATGCAGTACAGTGTGACCTGCAAAATATGGGATGGTGACTTCCACCATAAAATCCTGAGGAAGTATTTTGCTGCGCATGGTGAATTCAAGCTCACAATGAAGAAATCTGTGAGTGTTCCTTCTTGTTTGCACATTTTCTCTCACATGCTATGTTTTGTCAGTAGCTATGCTTCACACGTGGGCCACACACTGTTTTGTGACAGATGTTTCATCTGGCAACAGCTGCCATGTAAAATAAGTTTGACTGTTTTTAATGCAACTTATGTGGCAACTTCAATTAAAATACTGGGCAACTTTGTTCATACATGGATGGCATCTTATTTTAATTACACATGGCAAATAAACATTCTCTGTGGGCGTATTTTTGGACACTTGTTGCTTTGTCATTCATGTACCTCTTACTGCATCCGGCAATATCTTTACATATCATTTTTTCCAACTACATCATTGCTGTTTTTTATGTGAACTCTGCTTTTTCTTTTCCTTTATTTTACTTGTAGGTACTGTTCCCCATGTTCCAGGAGCTTGCACCACATGACCCACATGACAAGTGTGGTCACCACTACGCGATTTGCCTTGACCTGAAGAACCAATGATTTGAGGTGCTTGATTCAATGCGTTCAGAAGCAGATGCAGACCTTACTACACATGCTGAATTCTTCATCAACAACCTCAAAGAGACATGGACCTGTCACTACGAAAACTCAAAGGTCCAGATCAGTCCTTTTCCAATCGATTATGTCGCGACTACGAAGCAAGGAAACCGGTAATTACTATCTATTTTCATGTGTCCTCCACACCAAAATTAAATCTTTTGTCACATGTGCATCAAAGTTTATGATTTTTTATGTTCTCTTGAATTGACCTGATTCTTTTTCTTTTATAGTGATGACTGCGGTCGTTGAGCTCCACAAAATATACACACTGAACTGGTTGATGAATGAAGATTTCAACACGTGGGCCAACGCACGAGATTTCATAGAGGAAGCAGTCAAAAAAGCTAACAAGAAGTACAAGTGATCATGTGGTGCTCCATACCGCACGCCTACCTTACATTTTGTGGCTGAGGAATGTAAGTATCAACTTGTTCTTTTAAAACTGTGTCCGTATACTATGTTATGACTGCACCCCCCCCCCCCTCGTAGTCTAGTATATAGTGCTGGCGTGTGAGTGACATTGAATATTTTGTAATATATGGGTGGATGTGAACCTACTTAGGTGTGACAGTAGCTACATTTATGTTCAATACTATTATGTGTTTGTGGTTGGTAGTACCAGTTGGGTGTTTGAATGCGTCTATGATGCCTGAAAACATGGCAAATATAGTTGATCAGACACGGATAGTGAAAGTAATCGTTCAGTTTTTTGTTTTTTTGGGAAACTGCATGATATTTGACATGGCAACTGCATGATATTTGACATGGCAACTACATAACATATAACATGGCAAACGCAGTTTATTTAACATGGCAAATGCAGTTCATAAAACATGGCAACTACAGTTTTGTCTCACATGGCAACTAGATATCATTCCACATGGCAACTGCATTTTCATTACACATGGCAACTATAGGTGATTTCACATGGCAACTACGACTCATGCTTATAATGTACCCAGTTGTCTTTTTTCAATAGATCAGCATGTCAAAAAACAGAAACAAAATACGTGGTTTGAAAACAGAAAATCTACGCGATGGCAGATTCAATAGAAATCACATGGCGGATTCGATGGAAGCTGCATGGCAGATTTAGCAGCACATACATGGCATACATGCCATTTCTTTCAAATTCTATTGTCCACCAACATTCATTCTCGAATTTTAAAAGTCCTGACCATCTACCTTACAAAAATGTCACCAGCACCTAAGTTACAATCCTCCGCACTTGCTTTACGGATTGCCCGCCTCTTTCTTTGTTTTCTTATGTTTTGCTTGAATTTCCAACCCCAATTTGTATCTTATCTCTTTTGGACGCCCTTTTGTGATGGAACGGGGCGGTTTCATGACCTGGGTTTGTGTGCTTGCTGTTCCAGACACTACCTCCGAGTTTTCAGATGATGGACCCATGGACAAAGGCACACTTGAGGTGCGTGGGAACCTGTGTAAGGCTTCTTCAGCCTTCCTCTTTTTGATCTCATCAAGCTCTCTTTTCAGGGCTTTCCTCTATTTTCTGCCACCCTCGCTATCTCATCGCTCTTGCATGCTTCATCCATTAGTTCAACATAGTTCTTGGTTAACACAACGTGCCTCACGGATTCCATGGTTACCTCTGGTCTCTCATCATGCACAGCCAAAACTGCATTTGATGTTTGTGGCCCCAACGCATCGTCAGCGTCCCAAGTCCATCGCGCCATATGAAATGGCGGGGCAATCGTGTGACCGCTTGCATGTCCATTACTTTCAGTATGTGACAGCACACAATCCCATCCCGTTTGAATTTGCAGCATTGGTAGTAGTATTCGCCTTTGTTTATTGAGGCCTTCACAAAGTAGTTCCTTCCCTAGTCCAGTCTTCAGGTTTTGAATCCGGCATGCCCAAGAGTGAACACACCTTGAATGTATGTTCGTCCACCTGGTAAGCCGTGTACATGCTGGCACGCTTTATTTCTTCCTGGAATCTGCATGTTTTTGTGCTTTGTTAAACTCTTATATGATGTTTGTAGCACCTTACGTTTATGTAGGCTGTAACATAGAAAAATGTATCTAAAATCAATGATGGCATGGAAATCCTAATTTTTTTCCCACATCTGTTCTTGTGTTGTTTGTTTCCACATGGCAACTGCACGATATTTTTCACATGGAAAATGCATAACATTTAAATTGGCAAATGCATTTCATTTAACATGACAAATGCAGTTTATAGAACATGGCAAACACAGTTTTGGGTCACATGTCAACTACATATCATTTTCATATGGCAACTACAATTCATTACACATGGAAACTACAGTTCAGCCCACATGGCAAACTACAGTTGATTTCACATGGCAACTACAGATCATGCTTACACTGTACTCAATGGTTATTTTCAATAGATCAGCAAGTCAAAAAAGCTGGCAACTGCATTGCATTCTATATGGAACCTACTATCTTCAGGCTTGTGCAAATAAGACAGTAACATAATCGACTTACTTGTTAAAAAGCTTGTTGGTATTTATCTTGCTCATCTGCCTCTCCATTGGCAAATATGCTAGCAATTTAGGCTGCTTGAGCGTGGTGTTTGCTTCTTGGTGTAGCTCAGATCCTGGTATTTTCTGTTGCAAAGTTGTGTATTGCTTGGCAAACTGCAGCAATGAGTTGCCAGGGCTCACATACCGCTTCAAAACAGCATTGAACCCCTCGTTGCGATGTGTAGTCTGCAGAAATGGGAAGAAGCACTGCATGAAGTAGGCAGGCACCCAGTACATTCGCTTCTCCCACAGGCTAGTAAGTGTCTCATTGTCTTGGACTTGATATGTTTACATCATAGTTGTCCAGCTCCGTTCAAACTCCTCCACCTTCAAGCTGTGGTCCACGCACAACTCGAATGCCTTGTGCAGCTCTGGACGGTCAGCAAAGAATGGTCCTAGCGTCTCCTCAGCCTTCTTAATAATATGCCACCTGTAGTGCCTGTGCACTGCCAACGGAAAGACCTCATCTATGCCTGCACGCATGCTAAAATCCTGGTCTGTTATTATGTTCATCGGAGCAAGTCCACCCATGCACTCCAAGAAGGTTTTGAACAGCCAAGTGTACCCATCCGTATGTTTGTTCCAAACGAGCCCGCAACCGAACTACAATGACTGACTGTGGTTATTTATTCCTATGAATGGAGCGCAGGGCATCTTGTACATATTAGTAAGATATGTCGCATCGAACAAAATGCAATCTCGAAAACGTTTGTAGGCTCTTCTTGCAGCACCATCCACCCAATACATGTTTCTGACACGGTCCTCATCGTCCAATCTTATCCTGTAGAGGAAATCAGGATCTGCTTTTGCTTTCTCGTCGAAGTAGGCTATCGTGTCTTCTATGTCAGCCAACCTGCTCTCTCTCTACGGTAGTTTGCCTTTAGGTTTGTGATGTTTGCCGGTATGTAGGGCATGCTACTCAGAGTTCCATTTTTGCTGTGGATCATGGACAGTATCTGTACCATTCTTGATGGACCAACATTACAATCATGTAGTAGCTTTATGAATTTCTTCTCGAGGGGGCTGAATCCTGTGTGGGTGCTCAGAAATTTTACCAGGTCAAACTTCTTTATGAGTTTGTGGTTGTGCTCGTTGAAATATTCAGTGACCACCCACCATGCTCCATCTATGTTTAGTTTACACAGGACAGGGCATTCCGTCTTGACAATGATACCTCTCTTTCGTTCCGGCATGACAAACGCAACACCTTTACCCTTCTTGTTCCTTCGTGCCTTGTAGCACCTCATCTCACCTTTGTTGTACTCATTAGTTTTTTAATTTTCCTATGGTATTCGGTGTTCACCGCAAAACCATGGAACATTGCATATCTCTGGTAGAATTCCTTGGCATCTTCAAACGAATCAAAATCTCTGCTCAACATATGGTGGCTGAGGTACCATGATTTCTGATTGCTCATCTTCTTCATCCCCTTGTGCTTCATCATCAGTTTCATCATTCACTTCAGTATCGGTGGCTGTTTCATCTGCTTGAGTGTTGCTTGTGCTGGTGTGCAAAGGTGTGCTTGTCGGCATTGCTAGAACAATTGCCATTTCCGACACTGATTCTGCATTGTTTATGGCAGGACTGTTGACTGGCTAGTGGAACGCTTCTTCCGTGTGCTCAGAGGTTCCCGCAGTAGATGTCCCCGCACCGTTGTTGATTGTAGTCAAAGGCCCTGCAAAAAAACAGGTGCGTGTGTAAGCATTGCTTCAATGGCAGGTTTATCGCAACGGAATATAGCAACTGCATCTGATTTTTCTTGACATCATTCATACAACAAGTCATGGCATCTGCATGTGGCCATGCATGGCAACTGTAGTTTTTCATTCATGGCAACTGAAGTCCAACAAACATGGGAGTTACTGTTGCCAAGGTATGGAACCAACATCTTTTAGTATCAAAACTTGGATACTAGGTACGAGCTCACTAGGCAAATGGAATCAATCACAAATGTTGCACATAGCCATACATCAATTGACAAATCCTGAAGACAATAGATGACTATTTGCATGCGTCCACTTGGTAGCATTTTTGTTGTCTTTCCACCACCACCGTGACAAATCCACTCCCCCCCCCCATGCTTTTCCACAAAAGCAAATGCACTACTGTTTTTTCTGGTTCACATTTTTTTACCTTGTTGTGCCGCATGTGCTAAGCGCATCTAGTTTGTCATTCCAATTTGTTGTGCTCTATCTGCAATAGCGTTGGCCTACAACTGTGAAGCTTGCCCTAATATGTTTGTCTGTGTGGTTCCACCATAACAACCTATGATCATTTAGCAGTTGGTCAATGCATGGCAACTGTAGTTTGTACAACATGGCACATGTAGTGGTTCAATCATGCCACATAGATTTCAACTATAGTTTGTACCACATGGCACATGTAGTGGTTCAACCATGCCACATAGATTTTTGTTCACACTTGTCATCCACAGTTGTTTAGACACATGCAGTCACATTTGATTAGACATAGCAACTACAATTGATTTGCCATGGCAACTGCATCTGTCCAGGAATGGCAACTGCATCTGTCCAGGCATGGCAACCCAAGCATATCACTGCAGTTGTCTAGGCATGGCAAATGCAGTTGTCCAGTCATGGCAACTGCAGCTGTCCAGGCATGGCAACCCAGGCATAGCACTGCAGTTGTCCAGGCATGGCAAATGCAATTGTCCAGGCATGGCAAATGTAGCTGTCCAGTCATGGCAACTACAGTTGTCCAGGCATAGCAACTGCAACTGTCCAGGCATGGCAACTGTGTCTTGTCAAATCACCACGAAAACCCCAATGTCACCTATGTCCCCTCTCCTGATTCACTGTCCATAAATTCACTTCATACGCCTTACCTGTATACGATGTTGATGGCAGGTACATGGTTGCCGCCTATTGCCACGTGCTACATGAAGGTCCTGCGTTTTTCCATATAACTCGTAAGTCTTTGTCATCCTTGCAAGTTTAATTTCATGTCCACACCAGTATGTTTCTTTTTCATATGCGTTACCTTGATTTGCCACATTGGCTACTTGAAGTTGGTCGCCCGTACATCTGTTAGCATTAGCGCCCTGTGCCTGAACTTGCCATGGTATCCCCGTGTGTGTGGTGTTGGAAATATGCCCTAGAGGCAATAATAAAAGCATTATTATTATATTTCCTTGTTCATGATAATTGTTTTTTATTCATGCTATAATTGTATTATCCGGAAATCGTAATACACGTGTGAATACATAGACCACAATACGTCCCTAGTAAGCCTCTAGTTTACTAGCTCGTTGGTCAACAGATAGTCATGGTTTCCTGACTATGGACATTAGATGTTGTTGACAACGGGATCACATCATTAGGAGAATGATGTGATGGACAAGACCCAATCCTAAGCATAGCACAACATCGTGTAGTTCATTTTGCTAGAGCTTTTCCAATGTCAAGTATCTCTTCCTTAGACCATGAGATCGTGTAACTCCTGGATACCGTAGGAGTGCTTTGGGTGTACCCAACGTCACAACGTAACTGGGTGACTATAAAGGTGTACTACAGGTATCTCCGAAAGTGTCTGTTGGGTTGACACGGATCGAGACTGGGATTTGTCACTTCGTATGACGGAGAGGTATCTCTGGGCCCACTCGGTAATGCATCATCATAATGAGCTCAAAGTGACCAAGTATTTGGTCACGGGATCATGCATTACGGTACGAGTAAAGTGACTTGCCGGTAACGAGACTGAACGAGGTATTAGGATACCGACGATCGAGTCTCGGGCTTGTAACGTACCGATTGACAAAAGGAATAGTATACGGGGTTGCTTGAATCCTCGACATCGTGGTTCATACGATGACATCATCGAGGAGCATGTGGGAGCCAACATGGGTATCCAGATCCTGTTGTTGGTTATTGACCGGAAAGCCGTCTCGGTCATGTCTGCGCGTCTCCCGAACCCGTAGGGTCTACACACTTAAGGTTCGGTGACGCTAGGGTTATTAGGAAGACGTGCATGTGATTACCGAATGTTGTTTGGAGTCTCGGATGAGATCCCGGACGTCACGAGGAGTTCCGGAATGGTCCGGAGGTAAAGATTTATATATGGGAAGCTGTCATGCGGACACCAGAAAGTTTCGGGGGCATATCGGTATTGTACCGGGGCCATCGGAGGGGTTCCGGGGGTCCACCGGGAGGGGCCACCCCTCTTGGTGGGCCACATGGGCCGCGTGGGGCAGGGCACCAGCCCCTGGAGGGCTGGGCGCGCCCCTCCTTTGGGCCCATGCGCCTAGGGTTTGGGGGGAACCCTAAGGGGGGGCGCACCCCCTTTGCTTGGGGGACAAGTCCCCCCTCCCTGGCCGCCGCCCCCCCTCTAGATCCCATCTAGAGGGGCCGGTCCCCCTTGACCCTTCCCCTATAAATAGAGGGGTGAGGGGAGGGCTGCAACACACAACCAAGGCGCAGCCCCTCCCCTCCCCAACACCTCTCCTCCTCCGTCACGAGCTTGGCGAAGCCCTGCCGGAGTACTGCTTCTCCACCAACACCACGCCATCGTGCTGCCGTTGGAGCTGTCTTCCTCAACCTCTCCTTCTTCCTTGCTGGATCAAGACGGAGGAGACATCATCCGTTCCGTACGTGTGTTGAACGCGGAGGTGCTGTCCATTCGGCACTTGGTCATCGGTGATCTGAATCACGTCGAGTACGACTCCATCATCACCGTTCCCTCGAACGCTTCCTCACGCGATCTACAAGTGGTATGTAGATGCAAACTCACTCCCTTGACTCATTGTTTAGATGAACTCATAGATGGATCTTGGTGAAACCGTAGGAAAAAATTTAATTTTCTGCAACGTTACCCAACAGTGGCATCATGAGCTAGGTTTATGCGTAGTTCTCTATTGCACGAGTAGAACACAATTTTGTTGTGGGCGTAGATCTTGTCAACTTGCTTTCCGCTACTAGTCTTATCTTGCTTCAGCGGTATTGTGGGATGAAGCGGCCCGGACCAACCTTACACGTACGCTTACGTGAGACTGGTTCCACCGACTGACATGCACTAGTTGCATAAGGTGGCTGGCGGTTGTCTGTCTCTCCCACTTTAGTTGGAGCGGATTCGATGAAAAGGGTCCTTATGAAGGGTAAATAGAAGTTGACAAAATCACGTTGTGGTTATTCGTAGGTAAGAAAACGTTCTTGCTAGAACCCAATTGCAGCCACGTAAAAGATGCAACAACAATTAGAGGACGTCTAACTTGTTTTTGCAGCAATTGTCATGTGATGTGATATGGCCAGAAGTTGTGATGAATGATGAATGATATATTGTGATGTATGAGATCATGTTCTTGTAATAGGAATCACGACTTGCATGTCGATGAGTATGACAACCGGCAGGAGCCATAGGAGTTGTCTTTATTTTTTGTATGACCTGCGTGTCATTGAAGAACGCCATGTAAATTACTTTACTTTATTGCTAAACGCATTAGCCATAGAAGTAGAAGTAGTCGTTGGCGTGACAACTTCATGAAGACACGATGATGGAGATCATGATGATGGAGATCATGGTGTCATGCCGGTGACGAAGGTGATCATGGAGCCCCAAAGATGGAGATCGAAGGAGCTATATGATATTGGCCATATCATGTCACTACTATATAATTGCATGTGATGTTTATTATGTTTTATGCATCTTGTTTACTTAGAACGGCGGTAGTAAATAAGATGATCCCTTATAATAATTTCAAGAAAGTGTTCCCCCTAACTGTGCACCGTTGCTAAAGTTCGTCGTTTTGAAGCACCACGTGATTATCGGGTGTGATAGATCCTTACGTTCACATACAACGGGTGTAAGACAGATTTACACATGCAGAACACTTAGGGTTAACTTGACGAGCCTAGCATGTACAGACATGGCCTCGGAACACAGAGACCGAAAGGTCGAACACAAGTCGTATGGAAGATACGATCAACATGGAGATGTTCACCGACGATGACTAGTCCGTCTCACGTGATGATCGGACACGGCCTAGTCGACTCGGATCGTGTAACACTTAGATGACTAGAGGGATGTCTAATCTGAGTGGGAGTTCATTACAACAATTTGATTAGATGAACTTAATTATCATGAACTTAGTCTAAAACCTTTGCAAATATGTCTTGTAGATCAAATGGCCAACGCTCATGTCAACATGAACTTCAACGCGTTCCTAGAGAAAACCAAGCTGAAAGATGATGGCAGCAACTATACGGACTGGGTCCGGAACCTGAGGATCATCCTCATAGCTGCCAGGAAAAATATGTCCTAGAAGGACCGCTAGGTGATGCTCCCGTCCCAGAGAACCAAGACATTATGAATGCTTGGCAGTCTCGTGCTGATGATTACTCCCTCGTTCAGTGCAGCATGCTTTACAGCTTAGAACCGGGGCTCCAAAAGCGTTTTGAGCAACACGGAGCATATGAGATGTTCGAGGAGCTGAAACTAGTTTTCCAAGCTCATGCCCGGGTCGAGACATATGAAGTTTCCGACAAGTTCTATAGTTGTAAGATGGAGGAAAATAGTTCTGTCAGTGAGCATATACTCAAAATGTCTGGGTTGCACAACCGCCTGTCCCAGCTGGACATTAACCTCCCGGATGAGGCGGTCATTGACAGAATCCTTCAGTCGCTCCCACCAAGCTACAAGAGCTTTGTGATGAACTACAATATGCAGGGGATGGTGAAGACCATTCCTGAAGTATTTTCAATGCTGAAGTCAGCAGAGGTTGAAATCAAGAAAGAACATCAAGTGTTGATGGTCAATAAGACCACTAAGTTCAAGAAGGGCAAGGGTAAGAAGAACTTCAAGAAGGACGGCAAAGATGTTGCCGCGCCCGGTAAGCCAGTTGCCGGGAAGAAGTCAAAGAATGGACCCAAGCCTGAGACTGAGTGCTTTTATTGCAAGGGGAAGGGTCACTGGAAGCGGAACTGCCCCAAATACTTAGCGGACAAGAAGGACGGCAACACTAAAGGTATATTTGATATACATGTAATTGATGTGTACCTTACCAGTACTCGTAGTAACTCCTGGGTATTTGATACCGGTGTCGTTGCTCACATTTGTAACTCACAACAGGAGCTGCGGAATAAGCGAAGACTGACGAAGGACGAGGTGACGATGCGCGTCGGAAATGGTTCCAAGGTCGATGTGATCGTCGTCGGCATGCTACCTCTACATTTACCTACGGGATTACTTTTGAACCTCAATAATTGTTATTTAGTACCAAGTTTGAGCATGAACATTGTATCTGGATCTCGTTTGATACAAGATGGCTACTCATTTAAATCCGAGAATAATGGTTGTTCTATTTATATGAGAGATATGTTTTATGGTCATGCCCCGATGGTCAATGGTTTATTCTTAATGAATCTCGAACGTAATGTTACACATATTCATAGCGTGAATACCAAAAGATGTAAAGTTGATAACGATAGTCCCACATACTTGTGGCATTGCCGCCTTGGTCACATTGGTGTCAAGCGCATGAAGAAGCTCCATGCCGATGGACTTTTAGAGTCTCTCGATTATGAATCATTTGACACAAGCGAACCATGCCTCATGGGCAAAATGACCAAGACCCCGTTCTCTGGAACAATGCAGCGAGCAACCAACTTGTTGGAAATCATACATACCGATGTGTGCGGTCCAATGAGCGTTGAGGCTCGCGGAGGATATCGTTATGTTCTCACTCTCACTGATGACTTGAGTAGATATGGTATGTCGAGTTGATGAAACACAAGTCTGAGACCTTTGAAAAGTTCAAGGAATTTCATAATGAAGTAGAGAATCAACGTGACCGAAAGATAAAATTCTTACGATCGGATCGTGGAGGAGAATATTTAAGTCACGAATTTGGTACGCACTTAAGAAAATGTGGAATCGTTTCACAACTCATGCCGCCTGGAACACCTCAGCGTAACGGTGTGTCCGAACGTCGTAATCGCACTCTATTGGATATGGTGCGATCTATGATGTCTCTTACCGATTTACCGCTATCATTTTGGGGATACGCTCTAGAGACAGCTACATTCACTTTCAATAGGGCACCGTCTAAATCCATTGAGATGACACCGTATGAATTATGGTTTGGGAAGAAACCTAAGCTGCCGTTTCTAAAAGTTTGGGGATGCAATGCTTATGTCAAGAAACTTCAACCTGAAAAGCTCGAACCCAAGTCGGAAAAATGCGTCTTCATAGGATACCCTAAAGAAACCATTGGGTATACCTTCTACTTAAGATCCGAGGGCAAGATCTTTGTTGCCAAGAACGGATCCTTTCTGGAAAAAGAGTTTCTCTCAAAAGAAGTAAGTGGGAGGAAAGTAGAACTCGACGAAATACTACCTCTTGAACGGGATAGTAGTGCAGCTCAGGAAAATGTTCCTGTGATGCCTACACCAACTGAAGAGGAAAATAATGATGATGATCAAGGTACTTCGGATCAAGTTGCTACTGAACTTCGTAGGTCTAAAGGACACGTTCCGCACCAGAGTGGTACGGCAACCCTGTCCTGGAAATCATGTTCTTGGACAACGGTGAACCTTCGAACTATGAAGAAGCAATGGCGGGCCCAGATTCCAACAAATGGCTAGAAGCCATGAAATCCGAGATAGAATCCATGTATGAAAACAAAGTATGGACTTTGACTGACTTGCCCGATGATCGGTGAGCGATAGAAAACAAATGGATCTTTAAGAAGAAGACGGACGCGGATGGTAATGTCACCATCTATAAAGCTCGACTTGTCGCTAAGGGTTATCGGCAAGTTCAAGGGATTGACTACGATGAGACTTTCTCTCTCGTAGCGAAGCTTAAGTCCGTCTGAATCATGTTAGCAATTGCCGCATACTATGATTATGAGATATGGCAAATGGACGTCAAAACGGCATTCCTTAACGGGCATCTTAAGGAAGAACTGTATATGATGCAGCCGGAGGGTTTTGTCGATCCTGAGAATGCTAACAAAGTATGCAAGCTCCAGCGATCCATTTATGGGCTGGTGCAAGCATCTCGGAATTGGAACATTCGCTTTGATGAGATGATCAAAGCGTTTGGATTTATGCAGACTTATGGAGAAGCCTGCGTTTACAAGAAAGTGAGTGGGAGCTCTGTAGCATTTCTCATATTATATGTAGATGACATACTTTTGATGGGAAATGATATAGAACTTTTGGACAGCATTAAGGCCTACTTGAATAAGTGTTTTTCAATGAAGGACCTTGGAGAAGCTGCTTATATATTAGGCATCAAGATCTATAGAGATAGATCGAGACGCCTCATAGGTCTTTCACAAAGCACATACCTTGATAAGATTTTGAAGAAGTTCAAAATGGATCAGTACAAGAAGGGGTTCTTGCCTGTATTGCAAGGTGTGAGATTGAGCTCGGCTCAATGCCCGACCACGGCAAAAGATAAAGAAGAGATGATTGTCATCCCCTATGCTTCAGCCATAGGATCTATTATGTATGCCATGCTGTGTACCAGACCTGATGTAAACCTGGCCGTAAGTTTGGTAGGAAGGTACCAAAGCAATCCCGGCAAGGAACACTGGACAGCGGTCAAGAATATCCTAAAGTACCTGAAAAGGACGAAGGACATGTTTCTCGTTTATGGAGGTGACAAAGAGCTCGCCGTAAAGGGTTACGTCGACGCTAGCTTCGACATAGATCTGGATGACTCTAAGTCACAAACTGGATACATGTATATGTTGAATGGTGGAGCAGTAAGCTGGTGCAGCTGCAAGCAGAGCGTCGTGGCGGGATCTACATGTGAAGCGGAGTACATGGCAGCCTCGGAGGCAGCACATGAAGCAATTTGGGTGAAGGAGTTCATCACCGACCTAGGAGTCATACCCAATGCGTCGGGGCCGATCAAACTCTTGTGTGACAACACTGGAGCTATTGCCCTTGCCAAGGATCCCAGGTTTCACAAGAAGACCAGGCACATCAAGCGTCGTTTCAACTCCATCCGTGAAAATGTTCAAGATGGAGACATAGATATTTGCAAAGTACATACGGATCTCAATGTAGCAGATCCATTGACTAAACCTCTCTCGCGAGCAAAACATGATCAACACCAGAACTCTATGGGTGTTCGATTCATCACAATGTAACTAGATTATTGACTCTAGTGCAAGTGGGAGACTGTTGGAAATAAGCCCTAGAGGCAATAATAAAAGCATTATTATTATATTTCCTTGTTCATGATAATTGTCTTTTATTCATGCTATAATTGTATTATCCGGAAATCGTAATAAACGTGTGAATACATAGACCACAATACGTCCCTAGTAAGCCTCTAGTTGACTGGCTCGTTGGTCAACAGATAGTCATGGTTTCCTGACTATGGACATTAGATGTTGTTGACAACGGGATCACATCATTAGGAGAATGATGTGATGGACAAGACCCAATCCTAAGCATAGCACAAGATCGTGTAGTTCGTTTTGCTAGAGCTTTTCCAATGTCAAGTATCTCTTCCTTAGACCATGAGATCGTGTAACTCCCGGATACCGTAGGAGTGCTTTGGGTGTACCAAATGTCACAACGTAACTGGGTGACTATAAAGGTGCACTACAGGTATCTCCGAAAGTGTCTATTGGGTTGACACGGATCGAGACTGGGATTTGTCACTCCGTATGGCGGAGAGGTATCTCTGGGCCCACTCGGTAATGCGTCATCATAATGAGCTCAAAGTGACCAAGTGTTTGGTCATGGGATCATGCATTACAGTACGAGTAAAGTGACTTGCCGGTAACGAGACTGAACGAGGTGTTGGGATACCGACGATCGAGTCTCGGGCTTGTAACGTACCGATTGACAAAAGGAATAGTATACGGGGTTGCTTGAATCCTCGACATCGTGGTTCATCCAATGACATCATCGAGGAGCATGTGGGAGCCAACATGGGTATCCAGATCCCGCTGTTGGTTATTGACCGGAGAGCCGTCTCGGTCATGTCTGCGTGTCTCCCGAACCCGTAGGGTCTACACACTTAAGGTTCGGTGACGCTAGGGTTATTAGGAAGACTTGCATGTGATTACCGAATGTTGTTCGGAGTCCCGGATGAGATCCCGGACGTCACGAGGAGTTCCGGAATGGTCCGGAGGTAAAGATTTATATATGGGAAGTTGTCATGCGGACACCGGAAAGTTTCGGGGGCATATCGGTATTGTACCGGGGCCACCGGAGGGGTTCCGGGGGTCCACCGGGAGGGGCCACCCCTCTTGGTGGGCCACATGGGCCACGTGGGGCAGGGCACCAGCCCCTGGAGGGCTGGGCGCGCCCCCCCTTTGGGCCCATGCGCCTAGGGTTTGGGGGGAACCCTAAGGGGGGCGCACCCCCTTTGCTTGGGGGGCAAGTCCCCCCTCCCTGGCCGCCGCCCCCCCTCTAGATCCCATCTAGAGGGGCCGGCCCCCCTTGCCCCTTCCCCTATAAATAGAGGGGTGAGGGGAGGGCTGCAACACACAACCAAGGCGCATCCCCTCCCCTCCCCAACACCTCTCCTCCTCCGTCACGAGCTTGGCGAAGCCCTGCCGGAGTATTGCTTCTCCACCAACACCACGCCGTCGTGCTGCCGTTGGAGCTGTCTTCCTCAACCTCTCCTTCTTCCTTGCTGGATCAAGACGGAGGAGACGTCGTCCGTTTCGTACGTGTGTTGAACGCGGAGGTGTTGTCCGTTCGGCACTTGGTCATCGGTGATCTGAATCACGTCGAGTACGACTCCATCATCACCGTTCCCTCGAACGCTTCCGCACGCGATCTACAAGTGGTATGTAGATGCAAACTCACTCCCTTGACTCGTTGCTTAGATGAACTCATAGATGGATCTTGGTGAAACTGTAGGAAAAATTTTAATTTTCTGCAACGTTACCCAACATGTGGTTGGGTCATAAGAACCTGCAAAGAATGACATTGTACACTAGTAGAAGAAGGGCCATTTGTCCCGGTTCATAAGGGCCTTTAGTCCCGGTTCTGGAACCGGGACTAAAGCGTCGTTACTAAAGCCTCCCCCCTTTAGTCCCGGTTCTTACACGAACCGGGACTAAAGGCCGTCCACGTCGCCGCTGCTGGAGCTCCACCTTTAGTAACAACACCAACCGGGACTAAAGGTATTTTTATGAAAAAAATTATTTTTTTTTGAATTTTTTTCGATTTTTCAAATTTCTGAATTGTTTTCCAATTTAATCTCTAATCACCCATCATCACTGCTCAATTTAACCTCTAATCTCTAATCACCCATCATCATTCCAAATCATCTAACTTCCCGGCCGGTCACCCATCCTCTCACTACTCCAGCCTGAGCACGCTTAACTTTCGAGTTCTATTCCCCCTCGTTTCCAAGTCTGCACTTGTTGTTTTCCTGACAATAGTAAGATGTCAATCATATTAACCCTCAGGAGTTTAGCTTGAGCATGAAGTCACACGTTTCACTGTTTGAGTTTGAACCTATTATTCTAAAAAACAATAATTATTTAGTAACACTAATATTTCTTCCGTAAGTAGTTCGACCATAGTTTGACCACAGTTTGACCAGATTTGACCAAAATTCAAAAAATTGAAATTAATTATTTAGTAACACTAATATTCTTGAATAAGTAGTTTGACCACAGTTTGACCAGATTTGACCAAAATTCTAAAAAATTGTAATAATTATTTAGTAACACTAATATTATTGAAAAATTATTTAGTAACACTAATACTTCTTAAATAAGTAGTTTGACCAAAGTTTGACCTGATTTAACCAAAATTCAAAAAAAATGAAATTTGAGCATAACTTTTTTCCTTTTAGAATTTGAGGATGCTAAAAATTGCAAACAGGCCGTAGGCAGTCAAAATCAGATGCGGAATTTCGTGCTGAATATTTTGATATATTATACGTTTTTTCTGACATTGTATGCAAAAGTTATAGCCGTTTTACATTTTCCCCTACACTTTTTGCAAAACATGTCCAAATTTAAGTTTTTAAATTTTCCTAACTAGTATGTGTAGTAACATAACTACATCTGGAAGGATTTTAATTTTTGAAGTTTTTATCATTTTTTTTGCTTTTTACAAAACTGAAAAGGCGATCTAAGGGTAGAGTTTGAAAATGGGATCTTTAGTATCGGTTCGTGCCACGAACCGGTAGTAATGCCTCAAAACCCATTAATACCGGTTGGTGGCTCGAACCGGTACTAAAGGTTAGTCCCGGTTCGTGGCACCAACCGGGTCTAAAGGTCCCATTTGAACCAGGACTAATGCATGTACGGTGCCCTAGCCGCTTGAATCGGGACTAATGCTCACATTAGTCCCGGTTCGTAATGCAACCGGGATTAATGCTCTTTTCTGGCCGAACCAAAGCCCTGTTTTCTACTAGTGGTAGGACATAAGTAGAATGTCATCTTCCTCGTCACAAATATGGCAACTATCCCTTTTTTGATCATGCATCGTATCGATGCTCGTGTACTGCTCTAGTAGTGGCAGCAACAGCCCTGCAAAAATGAGTTGATTGTACTCTGCTGCATCCCAAGGGGGCGTTTCCGGCCTTTGAGAAAACCAAGGATCAGTGCCATCTTCATGATTCATTTTTCCGCCTTTTCTCCCACTGTGTTTCAGTCACTGCATGAACAAGAACGCATCAATATCCGCAAAATGCATTCTTTCTGTTTGCACATACAAAAAAACACGGCAATCTTATCACATTTCTTGCATAGACAACCAACACATCATGGCAAGTAGGACATGGACATTCATTCTCTTTTCTAAAATCTGGATGCCAACTATCATTTTGAACCGATGGCAACAACGAACGTAATATGATGGCAAGTAACAACACAATATTGTGGCAGCTGACGGCAAAGATAGGTGGCAACTAACATCAGAAACAGGTGGAAATTATTTTCCTTCCTCCCTATGCACCACCCAAATTCCTCCTTTCTTCCCCTACTTTTAGCGATTCCTACGCATTCTTATGCGGCAACTACTCGCACCAACCCAACCCAAAAGCTTAGCTGAACTCTAGGATAGAATATGATAGATGTGGCGCACGTTGGTGGGCAAATGTGAATACACACAAATCCGTGGTGTGTTTGTCATGACAGCGTGGATCTAGTCGCCATGTTCGTGGGCAATCTGCAATTTCAATTTTCTGGACAGAAGAAGGACGAGAAACAAAAGAAGATCAAAGATCGACCTGTTAGCTCGTCGTCGTGGGC
>NC_041381.1:226882494-226887267 GCF_002162155.2 Triticum dicoccoides | reverse complement strand
GTCGTCGTGGGCGGGTGGGGGGGGGTGGGAGGGGGTAGCGGTGGGGTTGAGGTATGGGGAGGCGCTAGGGATCTGCTCTGGTTGTCATGGCAACAAGAGAAGGAAGACGATGGAGGTAGGGGATCTAGAGGTAGGAGACGACGGCGGCAGGACTGATTGGGGTTGAAAGGCAGGCCGGGACGAGGGGGCGCGTTAGGTCGTGTAGGCAGTGCGGTCGATCGCCCGAACGTGTGGGCGATTGTGCCACACACCGAACGTGCGGGGTTGTGGTCGCCTGCGTTCGAACATCGTCGTACGGGCGGGGTCGTCTCCGTGCCACACAGGGCGTGCGGCACAATCCCACTAGATGCCACACGTGTACTCCCTCCTTCCGTCTATATAGGGCCTAATGCATTTTTTAAGATCGCCTTTGACTATTGACAAGATTAATAATACATGACATGCCCAATGTGAAAATTATATCATTGAAATCTCCTTTCACACACGAATTTAACGGTGTGCTTTGTGTAAGTTGCATGTCATATATTATTGCTCTAATATTTGGTCAAAGTTAGCCTCGAAAAACGCATTAGGCCCTATATACATGGAAGGAGGGAGTAACAGTTATCGGCATTTTTAGGACTTATAAACATTCTACAACTTATGAACCAAACATGCCCTCAAACATGGCCTAAGAGTCCTAGTCTCCCCCGTGTTTCGAAGAAACATGTATCCCGTGACTCCACCGACGTGGTCCCACGTCCTAGCCATGCCTCGGCGCTGTGCCGGCGAAAGGGTACGCACCACGGGCCCTCCACTCTTAATGAGTGTGTTGACCCTTAATTATATGCACGTTCGCCTAGACAAATCCCGGTAGTTAATTGCTCCAGTAGCACCAGCACTTGATTAAACAATCCAATCTTTGGCGCTCAAGTACACGGCGTTACAGCTGTGAGCCCCTATCCTCACGTCACGTCACGTAGCCACACCAACAACCAAACCAAGCCGCGTTTCCTCGCTGTCCTTCACATGACAAACATCTCCATTTCTATTTCCACCATACAGTTTTTGTTGTTTAAATAAACTCAAATTCGCTGGACAACCAGCAAGATTCTCCTTACCGACACAATCACATGTATACTCCTACTACACAATACTCAATTTTCAATACGTTGTAAAATTCCTAGTTAAGTCTACTGCTTCAGATGAGCCTGAATGATATACAGTAATAGAGCTTCTAAAAAATAGTTGTATTAACCACGTCACATGGAGTAGCTCGTAACCAGCAAGTGACTAATTTCGATTTATTCGAATCGTAATCTTACAAATAACAAATCACCAAGTTATACATGCACCAAAAATATGTGTAAGAAAATTCCAAACAAGAACAAAAACTGAATAAACTTTTGAGGGAATTTACACCCACGATATTCATGGTCTCTACTTTCCAATATAAAGTGAAAAAATATGTTTCCTGAATGTTTTGCATGGCAGTCCCTAAAGTTGGCATTATACCTAGAAGGTCCACTTCCAGATCTTCACACGGACTCTGACCTTGCACGAGTGCGCGGCGGTGCTCACCGTCGCGGTCGTCTCGGCGTTGTCCAACGCAGGCGCAGGCGCCAGGGCGGTGCCATTCTTCCCCTTTACCTTCTTCGGCGGTGGCGGAGGTGGACTGGGTGGCGTCACCTTGATGCCCTCGCAGTGCACCTGGATGCCCATCTTCTTGGTCTTGAGGCTGCCGACCTTGACGCCGGCCCGCGTGTCGGCATCTATAGCGACGGAGAAAGCACCGGACTTCTTAAGGTCAGAGCCGGCGCCGGTGGGGTCTACGGTGACACTAGCAGCAGTGATGGTGGCAGTGAAAACGGTGGTGTTGCCGGCATCATGTGCAAACCCAGGCACGGTGGCGTCCCCGAGCGGAACGGCGTTGGCGGCGGTGGCGGCGGAGAAGGAGAAGTCGTCGTAGAAATAGACGAGCTTCTTGTTTGGGTTCTTAGCGGTGACGGTGAGCTGGATGGAGTCGGTGAGGACGGGCGCGGTGGTGGAGGAGGAGAGGTTGAACGTGCTGAGGCGGACAGAGGAGACGGTGAAGCTGGGGCGTTGAGGGCGGTAGAGCAGGTAGAAGGCGCCGCCCGCGGCCGCGGCGACTAGCGCGAGGAGGATGACCACAAGCAGTGCCCAGCAGAAGCAGCAGCAGAAGCTGCACCGGCAGGACCGCCCGCGCCTGCTCTTCGCCTGCCCCTGCGGCCGGTAGATGGGGCGCTGGTACATCTGCGGCTTGGGCGCCGTCGGGCCGCCGGCGCCGTTGGCCATTGGGGGCGGCGGAGTGGGCTTGGCGGCGGGGTAGACGCGGTCGGCCATTGCAGCCGCCGCAGATAAGGACGCGGAGGAGGAGGCGGCACCTGCTCTGCTTGACGCGGTGGTGCTGGGCCTGCTGGGTGGTTGAGTGGTTGTGGTCAGGGAGCTCGAGTTGAGGAATTTTGTTGAGCGAGAGAGATCTAATAAGGGGCGGGAGGGGAGAGAGAAAGTGTACGCGCGTGGTGAGGTGAGATGAACAGAGACGCGTTACCTTACGGCCGATGGCTTTACCTCACCTAATAACAAAACAAAGGCCGGCTTAAGAAATTTGGTGGTTTTGTTTTGTGACGCTTACCCTTTTGATCCTCTTCAACTACCATTGCACACTTGCATGACATGTAGGATGGCTCGGTAGGAAAATGCGGAAAAATAATTGGAAGCGACCTCTTCTAGTGCACATAAAACAGAAAGAGCATATCAAAGCCACTTCAACTTTGACGTAGATGTTCAAATTTGCAATGAACTAATGTCATTATAAAGGATATATGTTTACTGCTTTGCTACCATGAACTAATGGCATCATAAAGGATCACAGTTTGCACTAACAACACGAAAGAACATCAATGTAGATGAGATAATCGTCGTGGAGGATTCATGCAAGTTTCTTCACTTACTTTCAACACACAAAACTGGAGTGTCATATTCAAACATGCAGCTGGTTTGATGTGAATCCTTCCAGTAACCATCCATGTGTTTCTCATTAGCTGGTGGGGGTAGTTAGAGCCTTTGACTTTAGTGCTTTGAGCCGCTTTCAGTAAGTTAATATGGAGAGACTAAGATCATGCCTTAAATACAGAAGACCGCTCTCCTCCTTCATCTAGTGGCTATAGATCCCAAGATGAGAGGAAGTAGTAGCAAGGAAGAAATATAATTGATAAGTACACAAAATTCCCTTAAAAATTAGTAAACAAAATAATGCTTGTCTTGCAACCCAAAAGAAAATCAGCGGGAGACAGTTTGTTGTCTCACCATAAATCATGAAAAGAAATATAATAGATACGTACACAAAACTCCCTTAAAAATACTAGACAAAATAAGACTTGTTTCAAAACCCAAAAGAAATTCAACTCGAGACAGTTCTCTGTCTCACCATAAATCGAGAAAAAGTCTATGTAATTCAACAATGGTACATTTTGATGTCATATTGCTAGCGACGAAGCACAAGTTGACGTTTTGATTAGGCAATGAAGGGGATTATTAAATTCGAAGTTGTAGTTACATGTTAGGAGAAGAAGAACCAAAGAAGACCATGCATGTTTAATCAGACGAATGGGGGAGCGAATTATTGGACACCACTAGGAGTCGTGCTAGCGGTATTGTGCATTTGTGGCCATCACCTCTCTCACCTAGGAACAAGCCGAATCCAAGCATTCTGCTAGGGCCCATGGATCAGAACGACCACTCCTTAGTCGGCCCATGAATTTTTCATGGTTGTGTCAAGATGTCTTCCGGGAATAGGTCATACTAGATGACTCATTGCGCCCATTGCACAAAGGCCAAATGCAACAAAAATTAGGCGAACTATATGAAACCTCCTTTCAAAGCATCAGTGAATATTCCTCCAAGCAGTCAAAGCATTTTTCTAAGCCATTCTAAAGGTTATCAATCCACCCACGATAATGATTTCCAATAGTTCCGACGGAGCTCAAGGCATTTCTAAAAGTTTAGTAGTCAAAGCATTTCATATTTGTTTTACATACTGCAACATTTATATACATAGATAACACACCGTTTTAGTTGTTTACAACTAAGTTAATAGGAATACAAACAATTTTTTATTGCTTGGAATTAAGAAGTATACATTGCCTACAATATCTCGACCTAATACAAACATAAGAAGAATATAAGCATGTAAATTGAAATAACATCATAATTAAACATAATTGTCAAAGCAATAACAGTTCATAATTAAACATAATATCTAGACATTGAACAGTTTCAACTTCACATGATTACTAATAACAACACTTCTCCCATGTTTTGGGGAACAAATTGAACTACTCACGGCTCATAGTATTGAACATGTTCAGTAGGTTTAAATATGCAATCAACAATCTAAACACAAGGATCTTCCACCAAGTAACCAACTAGGATCAACTACAACATGTAATCAACACTACTAGCACCCCTAGGTATGAACCTGAGGTATGATACAATGATCGAACACAAGAGAGAAACTAGGATTTATAAATGAGATGGTGCTAGTGAAGATGTTGATGAATATGAGGCCTCCCGCGGTGAGAGGAACATTGCGATGATGATGGCTTCGGTTTCCCCCTCCCGGAGGGAAGTTTCCCCTGCAGAATCGCTCTGTCCGAGAGCAAAAGTTCCCTGCCTCTATTTCTGCCTCAAGACGCAAGTCTTCTTATTTAGTTTTATAGGTTAAATACCTTCATATACCAGAAGGACATCTAGAGGGGAGCCACCAGGGGC
>NC_041381.1:226859543-226882105 GCF_002162155.2 Triticum dicoccoides | reverse complement strand
GTATATTTTTCTCCAGTACTTTTAATATATTCCAAAATAATTCTCCAGAAAATTTCACGTCAATTTGAGCTCTAGAGAATTGCTATATCTGCTCTCACTTTTTCAGGTCAGATTTCCAGTTGTTGGTAATCTCCCTCCCTTGATATAAGTTTGATATGTCTCCCTCATATCTACAATTTTTTAATTGTTTCATGCCATTATTTTACAACTTTTACATGCTTTTGGCAACAATTTATATTATGTTTGGGACTAACATATTGAACTAGTGGCGAGTGTCATTTCCTGTTTTTTTGCATGTTTTTTGTATTTCGCAGAAAATCCATATTGACGGTGTCTTGGATTAGGGGGAACTAACCTGGCCGGCCCATGTTCCTTAGATTGGGACGACGGGCTTTCATTGGTTCTCAAGACGGACTCCGAAAGTTGTACACGAGTGGGATGATCGAGACTATATCTACCGAAGACTTGTTGTATACTCCAAGACTTCTCCTGTAGCCCTGCGCCTAGATACCGACCTTGTAACCCTAGATACCCTATCTGGCGTATATATAAGCCATAGGGTTTAGCCCGTAGAGGGGACATCAACACAATATCATTCACCTAGCCCTAGAGTTAGACAACAACTTACGATCTCGAGGTAGATCAATTCTATACTCGATATATCCATATCAATATAAACAAGAGAAGGACATAGGGTTTTACCTCCATCAAGATGGCCCGAACCTGGGTAAAACATCGTCTCCCGCACTACAAAAAAAGACACATCCATGACATTTTGGGCCGAACAAATTTTGTTTCTGTCATGCTTATGACACTTCTATGATGATAATTATGACAAAACCCGGTATCATCATAGATGTGGTGGGCTCCTACTTCTATGACAAAAAATCATGACGAAAAATAGGCTTTTCATCTTGGGCGGGCTGGAGACGCAGTTGCATGACATTCTTTGGGCCTTCCATGACGGAAAAACGTGGTAGAAGCGAGGGCGAGGAAAATATCGGGGAGTTCACGGTTACGGTGGGTGGTCGGTGCCGAGCGATGCACGGAGGTTTGCGCATTTCTCTCGTACATGTACGTGCATGTGTGCGAGGCGTTGGGCTCTAACTGAAGCCAAGCGAGGCGTTCCCTTATTGAACCCGAGCGATTGCACTAGCTACGTTACTGAACCCGACCGATCGATCGCTTGGCTGTTAACTGAACCCGAGCTATTCCATCGCTACTGCTGCTAACTGAAGCCGATTGAAGCTGCGTCTTGATGAACAGTCCCCACTGGTGGTTGGATGAACAGTTCCCGGTGGGGGTTGGATGAACAGGATCCCATGGTAGTAGAGTTCATTGCCGCTGGATGAACAGGACCCCGGTCGAGGAGCTGGGGGTGGATGAACAGTAGCCAGTGGAGGGACTCCGTGGAGGGCTGGTTGGACAGGACCCCGTGGAGGCTGGATGAACAGGACCCCGTGGAGGCTGGATGAACAGGACCCCGTGGAGGTTGGATGAACAGGACCCTGAGGGCTGGTTGAACAGTAGCCGGTGGAGGGCTGGATGCATAGTAGCCGGTGGATGAATAGTAGCTGGTGGAGGCAAGAGGAAGACGCGGTGGATGAACAGTGCAGGTGGAGGCTAAAGGAAGTCGATGGTGGGTGAACAGTAGCCCGTGGATTCCTGTTTTGAGGTACGCCACACCCCTTCGATGAACAGGACCCCCATTTCGACCATAGCGCTCCAACACAAGTCTGTTTCCTCCATTTTGCGGTAGGCCACACCCCTCCCGATGAACAAGATCCCCATTTCGACCATAGCTGGTCGAACAGAAGGCCATTTCCTCCGTACTGCGGTACGCCACACCCCGTTTGGCTGTTCCGTCCAAGCCGGTTGGCTCACATTGAACATGACGCATTCCGACCCAGTCGGTTGCCTCCCGATGAACAGGACGCTGTTTCTCCATTCCGACCCAGCCGATTGGCTTCCCAATGAATAGGATGCCACTGCTGTCGTCCATTGCCTCTCCATGTACACGAGCCCTGGCCGTACGTATGCGCGAATACGCGTTGGAGACCTCGCCCGTATGTACGTACGTGGCCGTATTTTTTGGCATGTGGCTGTACGTATGTGTACATGGTTTAAAAGGGACTGCGTGAACTGCTACATCAGGGGCTCTACTACTACACATGCCGCTGCTTGCTCGGCCACGGTTCATCATTGCAGAGAGACCAATCGACCAGTATGTATGTACATGTTCGCGACCAGAATGACAATGCTACGTACGCTTCGACCAGGTGGGTCCCGGCTGTCAGGGAGGATAAGGAGGCACTTCCTTGTGTGCAAAGTTATAGATGGTGGGTCCAAGCTGTCAGGCGGAGGATTCATTTTTTCGTGCCTAACATGGAGGCACTTTCCTTGCGTCCAAAGATATAGCTGGTGGGTCCCATATGTTAGGGGGGAAACATTTTTTTCGCAAAATACGACTAAGAAAAAATATATAGGCCCTTCCGATAGGTCCCTGTTGTTAGGTGGAGGAATCATTATTTTGCGCGTAATAAGGAGGCACTTCCTTGCTGCGGCCGTGGACGACTTGTCAGCCTCTCCATGTATAGTCCTCTTCCGATGTAAGTCGTTCCTTGACCACGTTGACCACGGCACGCTGAGAGTACCAAGGCGATGGACGACGGCGAGGCCTAGGAAGGGAATGACCCGCAGCCGGGGAAGACTCGACGGTTGTTTACCACGCGGAGGGGCGTATGAGAGTTTACTGGTTGGGCTGTAGTGTGAAGTTGCCGTCGCCGGAGGATAACAGTAGGTCTGGGTGAGTACGGGCATGGCCAAGCCAGCGATGGGACTAGGGTGGTGCAGTGAGGCCTATGTAGCAGCGGAGCTGGCCACGTGAGGTAGGAGCAGGCGGCACGACCGGCGTGTCGGGGCCCCGATCCTAAGTCACACCGATCTAGCATGTAACACATCATATCACTTTGCGGCCTCACACACGGTATTCCCACGGGTGCCACCTTTCCTGGCCCGGGACCGTTTGCGCCATTTGGCTCACATCCATATGACAGAGAACCCGGGCTGACATGACTAGTCGTAAACCCAAGGTGGCACAAACTTACAGGAACATGCATACATGACCCAGCAACAAAGGTGTCGATCATCAACGTATGAACCCAAGTCGTAGCAAGCTACAAGGACTTAAAGGAGCAACCCGTGACATTTCCCCGAAGGGACAGACACATGAACGAAGGACACATGCCGACCATCCTAAGTGTTCCGGAGCAGTAGCAAGCTACCATGGCTTAGTGGAAGCATTAGGAGACATTTCCCCATAAGAAAGGCTACCAAGAATAAACAACTAGGTTGTCGGATCCCACACATAGCAATACACGTTACATGTACGCATAACATGCAAGTATATGTTATACAATATGGAATCACAGCATAACTCAACAACTCATATAGATAAAGGCTCAGAGGAGCCATCATGGAATTTATTACAAACAGGGGTCACATGACCCAACACACAGAGCATACAAGCAACAAGCGGAAGCATAACATGTCTGAGTATAGACAACTACAAATGAAAAAGGCTGAGGAGCCTGACTATCTACAACACCCGTACAAGATCGTAGTTGAGGTAACAAGCTACATGTTGAAGTCCACGAGGGAAAACTAGGAAGGCCGAAGTCTCCTCTGCACAAACATAAATTAAGCAACGTGAGTACAAAGGTACTCAGCAAGATTTACATCAGATCCTATCATACATCCATTAGTATCAAGAAGGCAATGTGTGGTTTACTTGCAGCAAGCCAGCTTTGACTCAGTGGCTATCTTGTTCTACGACTACGAGTAACTTCTTTGGGGTGAGGTAGCGCACACGAGTCCACTAATCACCACACAATACACTACTATGGATTCATCCCCGTCACCCTACAAGAAGGCCCTTCATAGCACTCACACTTGTCTTGAGAATTTTGGAGTATCCACTTCAAGTTGTCTATGTACCACGTAAGCATCCAAGAAGTCCATATCCGCGGACCTGGCTATTCAAATAGATCATGTTAACCCTGCAGGGGTGTACTTCTTCATACACACTTTCGCCACCTACCACCATGTACACGTCATGTATCTTGGCAACGTTCAAGCAGAAGCCTGGCGAGGGTGTCGGCCATGACCTGACTAACCACGCAAGATCCTAGTCCAGGTTTATCCACAAGGGTGTCCGGCAGAGGTTTCCATCACGACCCCAAATGATGTGAGCAGGGTTCCCAAGCCCACCATCCGGGTGCCACTTGGTATACCGTGCCACCTGTGCCTAGTCTGTCCCAAGCCCACCCTGCCGGGTGCCACTTGGTAGAAAAATAACACTACCTACAAACACCAGAAACTAGTTCCAACTCCTGGACAGAGATCGAGTTGGTTAATAAGTCGAGAGGGGTCGAGTTACCGGAACCCAATGTGTGGTAGTAGCTAGTCATTGAACAACATACACAGAACTCAGTGCTTAAGCACGGTTCTAGTGAGACAACCCGCCATGTACTCCTACATGGCCTCTCACCACTACCTTTACCAAATCGTGTTCACACACTTAACTCTCAGCATCAAAAATAGAACCGCACTCCAATTCATTCCCAATGAATCAGACCTGACACAACTCTAAGCAATAGCAGGCATGGCATGATTGGGACACAACATGGCTTCAATCAACTCCTACACATGCTAGTGGGTTTTAACTATTTACTCTGGCAATGACAGGTCATGCAGAGGAATGGGTTCAACTACCGCAACATAAAGTAGCAGTTGAATCATTGTTGTCCTAATGCAATAACAGAGAGCAGGAGCGAGAGAGTGGGATTGCATCAGAATGAACAGGGGGGGGGGGTTGCTTGCCTGGTAGATCAACAAGGGGCACTGATCCACAGACACGTACTCTAGAACGGTCTCCGGAGCAGGACCTATCGAGAAGGACGGTGCCGACAATCAATACACAAGCATATTCAACAATATGATGCATGATCGTGGCATGTAGATGTGATGTTGTTTGAGCTAATGCAACTAGCATCCCATTTGGATGAAGTCCATTCGAACCAAGCGTTCAAATGCAACTCCAAATTAAGCATTTATAAATGACATTTATGTGTTTTCACTTATACAGTAGGTATAAGCTGGTTTGACATGAACGAAACTGGTACAGATGGATAGATTAATTTTTTTCTGATAATTTTTCATATATACATTATTTCAATCTGAGCTACGGTTGAATTTATATGAATTTTTGAAGTTTACACACATTTTGGAATTTCCTAATCTATTTTAAAACCAGAAAAAGATTAATTGGATCAACACTGCGTAATGCTTGCGTCAGCAGTCAACAGTGCTGACTGGGTCAAACCTAACAAGTGGGGTCCACAAGCCAGTGTCACAAACACTAACTAACATAACTAGTGTTAAACTAAAGCTAAACTAGAAATTAGCAGGGGCAGGGCCCACATGTCAGTGACTCAGCCGGGTCTGTTAGTGGTCAAAATAGGTTAAAACCTCCAGTGTGTTAGCCGCCGGTGAGGCCAGCGACGCGCCTGGGCCTCGGGTTTTGCCTACAGGGCACCTTTCGGTGCGCGGCTGGGCTCTATGGTGAGCTGGCGTCACGGCACGTCGAAAGGTGGCCTCGGCCGGGGCTGGGGTGGTCGGAATCGACGGCGACGAGTTTAGTTGTGGCCGCCGGAGTTCGGGTGACCATGGTTTAGTTGCTGCAGTGGGCAAGTGAGCTAGTTTTCGCGCTAGGCATGCTCTACGGAACGCTACAAAAGCGTTGGACTCGTCGGGTTGACCAAATGGTTACCGGAGCTACGCTGCCGACGAGCTTGGGTGGCGGCGCACTACGGCCATCAAGGGGTTGCTGCTACGGCGAGCAATTAAGTACGGCGTTAGGGGGAAGATGTGCAGGAGCTCACGGCAATCTCGATGGCGTCGTTAGCGAGCTCGGGGATGCATTGGAGTCGACGGGGCGTTGGCGGCAATCTCGGGCGGCCGAGGATGAAGAAGACGGCGGTGGCAGCCTTTCAGGGTGCTCCGGCTTCTTTGGCTCATCGGAGAGGATGAGGGTGACGTAGCGGAGCTCAGGGACGACTCAGATGCTCTCAAGGGGGCGCGGTGGCTATGACTATGGCTAACGGCAGCGACGACATCGACGGCAGCGCTCGGCCAGCGATAGAGAGAGAGAGAGAGAGAGAGAGAGAGAGAGAGGCAGAGAGGGAGAGGGAATGAATGAGGGGGAGGGGTCGACCCAGACGGCACTCGTGCGTCTATCCATGGTGTCGACGTGGCGGGGGAAGCACGCAGACGACCAGGAGGTGGCGCGCGCGCGTGCTGGCGTGTGGTGAGCGCGTGCCCGCGTCCTTCTGTCGCCAGGAGGATGACGGTTGGCGGTTGGGCCAGTGGGCCGCAGTGCTGGGCCGGGTAAGTGGGCAAGTAAGTTACCTTTTTCTTATTTCTGTCTTTTTTTTGTTTTCTGACATTTGTTTTGATTTAGTTATAGCCACTAAATCATTTTTGTTTCTTCTGACAATTTTTGCAGGGACCTAAGGGATTATTCCAATGTCCCTCACCAAAATTCAGAGTTATTGGATATATATCAAATATATAACATATATATATATATATATCCAATGCAAATAGTTATTGCCTTAAATCCAAATGTCCAATATAAATATTTATGAGCTCCTAAAAATATTGGTTTGAATTTTACCTCTATCCAATATTTCAGAGAGAAACATGAACATTTTCTTGGACCTATTTGGAGCAATTTTTATCTTGGTCATTTCCAGAAATGATTTTTGAGGCTTTCACATGTCCCCAAGTCAAATTCATTTGAAATTTAGACATGATGCACCCATGACTAGCTAGTATTGATCATACCAGAACTAGGGATGTGACAACTCGCCCCCACTCGGAAGAATCTCGTCCCGAGATTCAGGAGTCGGCGGAAAGAAAGTGGGGTACTCCAGTCGAAGACGATCTTCTCGCTCCCAAGTAGTTTCTCTCTCGGAATGATGAGACCACTGAACCTTGAGAAACTTGATGTTCTGACGTCGGGTGACACGCTCTGCTTGATCAAGAATGCGGACAGGGTACTCTCGATATGTGAGGTTATCGTGGAGATCAAGCATTTCGTGGTCCACTCCGCGTATGGGATCCGAGAAGCAACGCCTGAGTTGAGAGATGTGGAAGACATCATGCACTCTGGAAAGATGTGGCGGTAGTTCCAACTGGTAGGCAACCTCTGCTTGTTTAGCGAGAATGCGAAAAGGACCAATGTAACAAGGAGAAAACTTGCCCTTGATACCGAAGCAATGGGTACCCTTCAAAGGAGTAACCCGAAGGTAAGCCTTGTCACCAACTTCATAAGTCATTTACCTATGACGAGTGTCATACTGGCTCTTTTGATGAGACTAGGATGTTTTCAAATTCTCACGAATGATGTGAACTTGCTCTTCTACCACCTAGATCACGTCTGGTCCAAAGAATTGTCTTTCACCGGTTTCTGACCAGTTCAAAGGTGTTCGACATCTTTGTCCATACAGAATCTCGGAAGGAGCTTTCTTGAGGCTGGATTGATAGCTATTGCTATAAGAAAACTCAGCGAAAGGAAGACATTTCTCCCAATCCATGCGAATGAGATAACACAAGCTCTAAGCATGTCTTCGAGAATTTGGTTGACCCATTCCACCTGACCACTCAACTGAGGGTGGAAAGCGGTACTGAAGGAAAGATGGGTTCCCATGACAGTTTGGAAACTCTCCCGGAAATGAGAAGTGTAAAGACTACCACAGTCTGAATTGATCTCTAGTGGAACACCATGAAGTGACACTATTCAAGAAATATATAAATTGGCGAGCTGACTAGCAGTGATACTCTCTCGAACAGGTAGGAAGTGAGCCACTTTGGATAGACGATCAGTGACTACAAAAATAGCATTATTCCCTCTCTTGGTCCTGGGAAAGTCGGTAATGAAGTCCATACCAACTTTATCCCATTTCCACTCAGGAAAAGCTAAAGGCTGAAGGGTGCCAGCAGGTCTCTGATGCTCTTCCTTAACACGACAACAAACATCAATTTAGTAATGAACTGAGCAATTTCTCTCTTCATCCTAGTCCACCAGAACCTCTGGCGTAGGTCCTGATACATCTTAGTACTACCGGGATGAATCATGAGAGGAGATTCATGAGCCTCCTTAAGGATCAGTTGTCAAATATGCTGGTTCTTGGGGACCACCATGCGGTTCCCAAAGAAAACAACACCTCGATCATCTATAGAGAAACTACTAGCAATACCCTTAGCAATGTTTCTCTTGATCCGGGTAATCCCCATATCATGCTTCTGGGCTTCTATGATATGATCCACAAGAGTAGGTTTAGCCACCAAGGTAGAAAGGAATCCGTGAGGAGCAATGTGAAGGTTAAGCTTACATAATTCCTCATGGATAAGTGGTTGGCCCTGCTGCAACATGAGATTGTTGCAATAGGACTTACGACTTAGTGCATCAGCCATGACATTCGCCTTGCCTGGAGTGTAAGTAATCCCTAAGTCGTAGTTTGAGATCACCTCCAACCAACATCTTTGCCTAAGGTTCAAATCTGGTTGGGTGAAGATATACTTGAGACTCTGGTGATCGGTGTAGATCTTTCAACGTTTACCAAGAAGGTAATGTTGCCAGGTCTTAAGTGCATAGACTATGGCTGCAAGCTCTAGATCATGTGTAGGATAATTCTCCTAATGTGGATGCTACTATCGAGATGCATAGGCAATCACATGACGATCCTGCATAAGAATGCAACCTAGTCCCTGTCGAGGCATCACAATAGATAACAAAGTCCTTAGTGAAATCCGGTGGCACAAGTATGGGAGGAGAAGTCAGGCGTCTTTTCAGTTCCTAAAAACTGTGCTCACATTGTGGAGACCACTCAAACTTTTTATCTTTCTTGAGAAGTTCCATGAGAGGTTTGGCCACTTTGGAGAAGTTTTCAACAAAGCGGCGACAATAACTGGCTAGACCAAGGAAACTCCTAACTTGTTTAACTGTTTCAGGTGGAGTCCAATCAAGAATGGCCTGAACTCTCTCAGGATTGACAACAATTCCCTTAGCAGAGATCATGTGGCCTAGGTAGGTCACTTCTGGCAACAAAAAATCACACTTGGAGAACTTGGCATAAAGGCGGTGCTCTCTGAGTTTTTCTAACACAAGTCTAAGATGTTCGACATGCTCTTCCTCGTTCTTCGAGTAAATAAGAATATCATCAAGGTAAACCACAACGAACTTATCTAAGTACTCCATGAAGATCGAGTTCATTATGCAGGAGAATGTAGCTGGAGAATGGTTAGACCAAAGGACATGACGGTGTACTCATACTGACCATAACGAGTGACAAAGGGCGTCTTGGGGATGTCCCTGTTTCTGATCTTTATTTGGTTGTAGCCTATCCTCAAATCCATCTTGGAGAAGACTAAGGATCCAGCGAGCTGAGCATACAGGTTGTTGATCCCGGGGGGTGGATATTTGTTCTTTATCGTGACCAAATTAATGGGACGATAATATACAACCATCCAGTCCGTACCATCCTTCTTCTTGACGAAGAGGACGGGACAAGCCCAGGGAGAAGAACTAGGACGGATGAAACCCTTTTGCAAGGATTCATCAAGTTGTTTCTTAAGCTCAGCTAGTTCTAAGGGTGCCATCTTGTAAGGTCTCCTAGAGATTGGAGAGGTTTCTGGGATAAGATCTATGAGAAACTCTACATCTCTATCAGGTGGAACACCTGGCAGTTCCTCTGGAAAGACATCAGGAAGTCAGGGACTACCAGAATATCTTCAAGGTCTGGAGAGGGCTGGCATTAAGAGAATAGAGTTGACGCTTTGCAACTCTAGTGGAGACAGTGACTATCTTGCCAGATGGGTGTGTAAGTTGAACATACCTGGTGTAACAATCAATCTTGGCATAATGAGCTTTCATCCAGTCCATACCCAAGATGATGTTAATATGTGTAGACTTTAGGGCTATAAGTGATGTAAGGAATACAAGTTTGTCAACAAGGATTTCATTACCATGGCTTACACAAGAAGTTTGCCATTTTAACCCAGGAGTTTGAATGACTAGTGGAGATGGCATACCACAAATTGATATGTCATGTAAATGAGCATAGGCTTCAGCAATGAAAGAATGAGATGCTCCAGTATCGAATAGAACTGTTGCTGGATGACAATTGACAAGGAGCATACCAAGAACGACATCCAGATCATCATGAGCGTCTTTAGCTGAGACGTGATGCACATGTCCACTGTCAGGACCCCGATTCTATGCCACACCGATCTAGCATGTAACACCTCATATCACTTTGCGGCCTCACGCATGGTATTCCCACGGGTGTCGCCTTACCATGCCCGGGACCGTTTGCGCCTTTTGGCACACGTATATGATATTGTCGCTAGCATCCATATGACAATGAACCCGGGATGACATGGCTAGTCGTAAACCCAAAGTGGCACAAACTTACAGGAACAGGCATACATGACCCAGCAATGAACGTGTCGGTCATCAGCGAGTGAATCCGGGCTGTAGCAACTGGGCTAGCAGGACTCCGGTAAACCGGGCTGTAGCAGGCTAACAGGACTCCGGTAGACACTGCATGACATTTCCCCGAAGGGACAGACACATGAACGAAGAAGGACACATGCCGGCCAACCTAAGTGTTCCGGAGCAGTAGCAAGCTACCAGGGCTCAGTGGAAGCACTAGGAGACATTTCCCGGTAAGAGAGGCTACTAAGGATAAACAACTAGATAGTCAGATCCCACACATAGCAATACACATTACACGTACGCATAACATGCAAGTATGTGTTGTACAACATGGCATCACAGCATAACTCAACAACTCATATAGATAAAGGCTCAGAAGAGCCATCATAGCTTTATTACAAACAGGGGTCACATGACCCAACATTCAGAGCAAACAAGCAACAGGCGGAAGCATTACATGTCTGAGTACAGACATCTACAAATGAAAAAGGCTGAAGAGCCTGACTAACTACAATATCCGATCAAGATCGTAGCTGAGGTACAAGCTACTCGTCGAAGCCCACGAGAACACTAGTAAGACCGAAGTCTCTGCTGCAAAAACATAAATAAAGCAACATGAGTACAAAGGTACTCAGCAAGACTTACATCAGATCCTATCATACATGCATTTGTATCAAGAGGGTAATGTGGGGTTTAGTTGCAGCAAGCCAGCTTTGACTCTGTGGCTATCCTGTTCTACGACTACCAGAACTTCTTTGAGGTGATATGGCGCACACGAGTCCACTAATCACCACACAATACACTACTATGGAATCATTCCCGTCTCCCTACGAGAAGGCCATCCATAGCACTCACACTTGTCTTGAGCATTTTATGGTATCCACTTCAAGTTGTCTATGTACCATGTAAGCATCCAAGAAGTCCATAACCGCGGACCCGACTATTCGAATAGATCATGTTAACCCTGCAGGGGTGTACTTCTTCACACACGCTCTCGCCACTTACCGCCATGTACACGTCATGTATCTCGGCAACCTTCAAGCGGAAGCCTGGCGAGGGTGTCGGCCACGACCTGACTAACCACACAAGACTCTAGTCCAGGTTCATCGCCTATTCGGGTTCCATCTGTAAGGAGATCCGACCGGGGTTTCACTCACGACCCCAAATGATGTGTGCAGGGTTCCCAAGTCCACCTCGCCGGATGGATCTACGCTTGGTACACCGTGCCACTTGTGCCTAGTCTGTCCCAAGCCCACCTGGCCGGGTGCCACTTGGTAGACTACTAACACTACCTACAAACACCAGAAACTAGTTGCGACTCCTGGACAAAGATCAAGTAGGTTAATAAGTCGAGAGGGGTCGAGTTACCGGAACCCAATGTGTGGTAGTATCGAGTCATTGGACGACATACACATAACTCAGTGCTTAAGGACGGTTCCAGTGAGACAACCCACCATGTACTCCTACATGGCCTCTCACCGCTACCTTTACCAAATCGTGTTCACACACTTAACTCTCAGCATTAGAACATATCGTAACACTCCAATTCATTCCCAATGAATCAGACCTGACACAACTCTAAGCAATAGCAGGCATAGCATGGTAGGAACACAACATGGCTCAATCAACTCCTACACATGCTAGTGGGTTTCAACTATTTACTATGGCAATGACAGGTCATGCAGAGGAATGGGTTCAACTACCGCATCACAACATAGCAATTGAATCGTTGTTGTCCTAATGCAATAACTGAGAGCAGGAGCGAGAGAGTAGGATTGTATCAGAATGAACAAGGGGGTTTGCTTGCCTGGTAGATCAACAAGGGGGCACTGCTCCTCAGACAGGTACTTTGGAACGGTCTTCGGAGCAGGACCTATCGAGAAGGAACGGTGTCGACAATCAATACACAAGCATATGCAACAATATGATGCATGAACATGGCATGTAGATGTGATGCTGTTTGAGCTAATGCAACTAGCTGTTATCTGGATGGAGTCCATTTGAACCAAAGATTCAAATGCATCTCCAAATTAAGCCCTTATATAAGCCATTTTAGTGTTTCACTTATACAGTAGGTATAAGTTGGTTTGTCATGCATGAAACTAGTACAGATGGATAGATTGCATTTTTCTGATAATTTTTCATATATAAATTATTTCAATCTGAGCTACGGTTGAATTTCTATGAATTTTTGAAGTTTAAATCATTTTCTGGAATTTCTTGATTAATTTTAAATCCAGAAAATGGATAACTGCGCCAGCCTGATGTCAGTGTGACGTCAGCGGGTCAACGGCCAGGTCCAGGTCAAACCTGACCAGTGGGGTCCACTAGTCAGTCACACTGTGCTGTCTGGGTCACCGATAGGTGGGGTCAGGTCAACGGACACATCAGCAAGTCAACCCTGACGCGTGGGTCCTGCTAGATTATAAACTAATTTAAACAAAAAATAAGCCGGAGTTAATTAGGCGCGGGGCCCAGCTGTCGGTGTCACTGAATGGGTTAATTAGCGGCGCCATCAGCCGCTAAAGATGTTGCCACGTCAACACGGCCGGAGTTCAGCCGCCGGCGAGGTCAACGACGGCGGAACAGCTTGGGTTTCCCCCTCCGGCGACCAAACGCCGCGCGGAGGGGCTCTGTGGGTTCCTGGCGCTCATGCGTACCCGGTGGAGGCGACGGGAGGTTGCGGGGGCGGCGGAGCTCGCCGGAGCGAGGCTCGTGGCGGCGATGGATTCGGCCATGGTGGAAATGACGGCTACAACGCGGGAACAAGGGGGAGAAGAGAGGGGAAACGGGGAGATGCTCACGGTGGTCTCGATGGCGTCGGGCGCGAGCTCGGGGAAGGCTGGAGTGGCCAGAATGTCGTCGGCGATCTCGGGCGGCCGGAGGCGAAGACGACGTTGGTGGCGGCGATGCAGAGCGTCCGGCGTCGCGTGACTCGGTGGAGAGGACGAGGGAGTCGCGGAGATGCTCGTGGACTCGTCGGAGAGGCGAGGCCGTGGCGTTGGGCGCGGCAACAGCGAGCGGCGGCGACGGCGGTGCTCGGGTGTGAGAGAGAAGGCGAGAGAGAGGAGAGGAGAGGACTGGGAGAGTGAGCGAGTCCGGGGGGGCGCGTGGCGACGTTGCAGGGGGTCACGGAGCAAGCAGGGAGGCAGGAGGTGGCCGGGCGCGTGGCCGCGGCCGGCTGTGGCGCGGGCACGCAGCTGCTTGGGCGAGGGGGAGGAAGACGACAGAGGAGGAGGAATAGGTGGGCCGGGCTGGCCAGCTGGGCCGGCCAGGCCGCACAGTGCTGGGCCAGCACAGGAGCTAAGCCCAGGTAAGTCTTCTCCCTTTTATTTTTCTTTTCTATTTTTCTAACATATGTTTTGATTTAAAAAAAATACTAAATCATTTTATTTCTTATGCCAATTTTTGCAGGTGCTAGTGGTATTATTCCAGAGCTCCTCATTAACTAGCATAATTTTTGGACAATATTGTATATATATAACAATATATATCCAAAGCAAATATTTACTGCATTAATTCCAAATGCCCAAAATAAATACTTATGAGCTCCTAAAAATATTGGTTTGATTTTTATCTCTGTCCAATATTTTCAGAGAGCAACATGAACATTTTCTTGGACCCTTTTGGAGCAATTTTTATCTAGGTCATTTCCAGAGATGATGCTGAGGGTTTCACAAATCCTCATTTCAAAATTAAATGAAATTTAAACATGATGCACACATGACTAGCTAGCCTTGAGCATACCAGAACTAGGGATGTGACAACTCGCCCCCACTTGAAAGAATCTCGTCCTGAGATTCATGGGTCGACGGAAAGAAAGCGGGGTACTCCAGTCGAAGACGATCTTCTCGCTCCCAAGTAGCTTCTCTCTTGGAATGATGAGACCACTGAACCTTGAGAAACTTGATGTTATGACATCGAGTAACACGCTCTGCTTGATCAAGAATGCGAACCGGGTACTCTCGGTATGTGAGGTTATCTTGGAGATCAAGCGTTTCGTGGTCCACTCCGTGGATGGGATCCGAGAAGCAACGCCTGAGTTGAGAGACGTGGAAGACATCATGAACTCGAGAAAGATGTGGGGGTAGTTCCAACTGGTAGGCAACCTCTCCTCTTTTAGCGAGAATGCGAAAGGGACCAATGTAACGAGGAGCCAACTTGCCCTTGATACCGAATCGATGGGTACCCTTCAAAGGAGTGACCCGAAGGTAAGCTTTGTCGCCAATTTCATAAGTCATATCCTTATGATGACGATCGTACTGGCTCTTTTGAAGAGACTGGGCTGTTTTCAAATTCTCACGAATGATGCGAACTTGCTCTTCTGTCTCCTGGATCATGTCCGGTCCAAAGAATTGTCTTTCACCGGTTTCTGACCAGTTCAAAGGTGTTCGACATCTTCGTCCATAGAGAACCTCAAAAGGAGCTTTCTTGAGACTGGATTGATAGCTATTGTTATACGCAAACTCGGCGAAAGGAAGACATTTCTCCCAATCCATACCGAATGAGATAACGCAAGCTCTAAGCATGTCTTCGAGAATTTGGTTGACCCTTTCCACCTAACCACTCGACTGAGGGTGGAAAGCGGTACTGAAGGAAAGATGGGTTCCCATGGCAGTTTGGAAACTATTCCAGAAATGAGAAGTGAAAAGACTACCACGGTCTGAATTGATCTCTAGTGGAACACCATGAAGTGACATTATTCGAGAAATATATAAATCAGCTAGCTGACTAGTAGTGATACTCTCTCGAACAGGTAGGAAGTGCGCCACTTTGGAGAGACGATCAATGACTATGAAGATAGCATTATTCCCTTTCTTGGTCCTGGGAAAGCCGGTGATGAAGTCCATACCAACTTTATCCCATTTCCACTCAGGAATAGCTAAAGGCTGAAGAGTGCCAGCAGGCCTTTGATGCTCTGCCTTAACGCGACGACAAACGTCACATTTAGCAATGAACTCAGCGATTTCTCTCTTCATCCTAGTCCACCAGAACCTCTGGCGTAGGTCCTGATACATCTTAGTACTATCGGGATGAATCGTGAGAGGAGATTCATGCACCTCCTTAAGAATCAGTTGTCGAAGATGCTGCTTCTTGGGAACCACCAGACGGTTCTCGAAGAAAACAACACCTCGATCATCAACAGAGAAACTACCAGCAACCCCCTTGGCAATGTTTCTCTTGATCCGGGTAATCCCTGTATCATGCTTCTGAGCTTCTATGATATGATCTACAAGAGTAGGTTTCGCCACCAAGGTAGAAAGGAATCCGTGAGGAGCAATGTGAAGGTTAAGCTTACAAAATTCCTCATGGAGAAGTGGTTGGCCCTGCTGCAACATGAGGTTGTTGCAATAGGATTTACGGCTTAGCGCATCAGCCATGACATTAGCTTTGCCTGGAGTGTAGGTAATCCCTAGATCATAATCCGCGATCAACTCCAACCAACGTCTTTGCCTAAGGTTCAAATCTGGTTGGGTGAAGATATACTTGAGACTCTGGTGATCAGTGTAGATCTCGCAACGTTTACCAAGAAGGTAATGTCGCCAGGTCTTGAGTGCATAGACTACGGCTGCAAGCTCTAGATCATGTGTAGGATAATTCTCCTCATGTGGATGCAACTGTCGGGATGCATAGGCAATCACATGATGATCCTGCATAAGAATGCAACCTAGTCCCTGTCGTGAGGCATCGCAGTAGATAACAAAGTCTTTAGTGAAATCCGGTGGCACAAGTATGGGAGCAGAAGTCAGGCGTCTTTTCAGTTCCTGAAAACTGTACTCACACTGTGGGGACCACAAAACTTTTTATCTTTCTTGAGAAGTTCCGTGAGGGGTTTGGCTACTTTGGAGAAGTTTTCAACAAAGCGGCGACAATAGCTGGCTAGACCAAGGAAACTCCTAACTTGTTTAATGGTTTCAGGTGGAGTCCAATCGAGAACAGCCTTAACTCTCTCGGGATTGACAGCAATGCCCTTACCAGAGATTACGTGGCCTAGGTAGATCACTTCTGGCAACCAAAATTCACACTTGGAGAACTTGGCATAAAGGCGGTGCTCTCTAAGTTTTTCTAACACAAGTCTAAGATGTTCGGCATGCTCTTCCTCGTTCTTTGAGTAAATAAGAATATCATCGAGATAAACCACGACGAACTTATCTAAGTACTCCATGAAGATCGAGTTCATCAAGCGGGAGAATGTAGCTGGAGCATTGGTTAGACCGAAGGACATGACGGTGTACTCGTACTGACCATAACGAGTGACAAAAGCCGTTTTAGGGATGTCCTCGTTTCTGATCTTTATTTGGTGGTAGCCTAACCTCAAATCCATCTTGGAGAAGACTGAGGATCCAACGAGCTGATCATACAGGTCGTTGATCCTGGGAAGCGGATATTTGTTCTTTATCATGACCAAATTAACAGGACGATAATCTACAACCATCCGGTCCGTACCATCCTTCTTTTGACAAAGAGGACGGGACAAGCCCAAGGAGAAGAACTAGGATGGATGAAACCCTTTTGCAAGGACTCATCAAGTTGTTTATTAAGCTCAGCTAGTTCTAAGGGTGCCATTTTGTAAGGTCTCCTAGAGATTGGAGCAGTTCCTGGGATAAGGTCTATGACGAACTCTACATCTCTGTCAGGTGGAACACCTGGCAGTTCCTCTGGAAAGACATCCGGAAATTCATAGACTACTGGGATATCTTCAAGGTCTGGAAGAGGGCTGGCATTAAGAGAATAGAGTTGACGCTTTGCAACTCTGGTGGAGACAGTGACTATCTTACCCGATGGGTGTGTAAGCTGAACAGACCTGGTGAAACAATCAATCTTGGCATGATGAGCTGTCATCCAGTCCATACCCAAGATGATGTTAATATCCGAAGACTTGAGAGATATCAAGGAAACAAGGAATACAAGTCTCTCAACAAGGATTTCATTGCCATAACTTATCCTAGAGGTTTGCCATTTGGATCCAGGAGTTTGAAAAAGTAGCGGGGAGGGCATATCACAAAATGACATGTCGTGCAAGCGGGCATAGCTTTCAGAAATGAAGGAATGAGACGCTCCAGTATCGAACAAAACCGATGCTGGATGACAGTTGACAAGGAGTGTACCAAGAACGACATCTGGATCATCATGAGCGTCTTTAGCTGAGACGTGATGCACGCGTCCACATTCAGTGGGAGCTGACTTGACACTAATCATCTTGCGTGATGGCTTACCATGGCCAACAGACTTCTCGGGCTGGGGTGGAGCAACTCTGGTCTGAGTGCAAATACGGGCAATGTGGCCTGGCTCTCCGCACTTGTAACAAATCTTGGAGGTAGGATGTGGACCCGCATTGGTAGGCGGTCCACCAATAGGCCTGGGTGGATCATACTGCTGAACTGGATGAGGTGCCACATAAGATGGCCTCGGTACATATCCGGGTGGAAGAGCGGAGTTCGGAACCCAAATCCGGCGCTTCTGAGAACTAGAACCGGAGGAAGATCCCAAATCACGGATGTGCTTACGAGACTCCTCGTAAGTGAGCTGGGCTGTCTCTGCATTAATGGCCTTGTTCACTAGAGCCTGGAATGTATTGCAATGGTGCAAGTGGAGATCATGACGCAACTTGGGGTTGAGACCCTTCCGGAACCTAGCCTGCTTCTTGGCGTCCGTGGACACCTCTTCTGTGGCATAGCGGGCGAGGTTCTCAAACTCTCTACTATAAGCATCAACAGCCATCTTACTTTGGGTGAAACTATAGAACTCTTCTCTCTTACGATCGATGAGGGCCTCAGGAATGTGATGCTCGCGAAAAGCCTCGATGAAATCCTTCCAGGTAGAAATCTGGCCAGCTGGAAGCATAGCCTCATAGTTCTGCCACCAAAGACTAGCAGGACCTTCCAGGTGGTATGTGGCATAGGTGACCTTGTCATCTTCAGCTACGTTCGTGGAACGCAGCTTATGAGTGATGCTACGGAGCCAGTCATCTGCATCGAGTGGCTCGATGGAATGATGAAAGGTGGGTGGGTGCAAGCGAATGAAGTCATGAATGGTTACAGATCCTTTGAACTGATGGGCAGTGTTCTCCTCGATACGTGCCAACAAGCGGTTAGACTCACGCTTGTTCCTCTCCATTTCTAACATGAACTCTGTCAACGAAGGCGGGTCGGGAGGATCCTCATCCCTACCATCTCCGTGGTTCTGGCTACGAGCAACAGAACTTCGCTTATCTGATGACATCCTGAGAAACAAGACCAAGGACGGAATCAGCATCAACTATAGGCTATAGAATGTAGTACAAGGAAAAATACTATCTCTTGAATTCCAAGGGCAATTCCGGCAGCATAACGGCAGTAAAATGCTTAGAATGAGACATCCTGCTAAAATGAGGTAGTAACATACTCAACATCACCAGTCAAGGTTCTGAGATCATACTAAATAGGCTACACCGGAAGTACTCGAAAACTCGGGTATGACTCTGATCAACCAATCCTATGGGACTACGGAGTAGTAATACGTGATCCTGATAGACGGAAGAGAAAGCCTAGTTCCTTAACCCTGCAGGAAAGATAGGATGACTCAGATCAGAAGGCCATGAGGTATAAGGAGTAAAAAGAGCCTTACGTTCCTTCCCACAATCAATTCCCTTACGTAACTAAAGAATTTCTAGACTCAACTTCGACCAGTTTGGCTTGGTAATCCTACATGCAGTCAGGCTCTGATACCAAAGCTGTCAGGACCCCGATTCTATGCCACACCGATCTAGCATGTAACACCTCATATCACTTTGCGGCCTCATGCACGGTATTCCCACGGGTGTCGCCTTACCATGCCCGGGACCGTTTGCGCCTTTTGGCACACGTATATGATAGTGTCGCTAGCATCCATATGACAATGAACCCGAGCTGACATGGCTAGTCGTAAACCCAAAGTGGCACAAACTTACAGGAACATGCATACATGACCCAGCAATGAATGTGTCGGTCATCAGCGAGTGAATCCGGGCTGTAGCAACTGGGCTAGCAGGACTCCGGTAAACCAGGCTGTAGCAGGCTAACAGGACTCCGGTAGACACCGCGTGACATTTCCCCGAAGGGACAGACACAGGAACGAAGAAGGACACATGCCGGCCAACCTAAGTGTTCCGGAGCAGTAGCAAGCTACCAGGGCTCAGTGGAAGCACTAGGAGACATTTCCCGGTAAGAGAGGCTACTAAGGATAAAGAACTAGATAGTCAGATCCCACACATAGCAATACACATTACACGTACGCATAACATGCCAGTATGTGCTGTACAACATGGCATCACAGCATAACTCAACAACTCATATAGATAAAGGCTCAGAAGAGCCATCATAGCTTTATTACAAACAGGGGTCACATGACCCAACATTCAGAGCAAACAAGCAACAGGCGGAAGCATTACATGTCTGAGTACAGACATCTACAAATTAAAAAGGCTGAAGAGCTTGACTAACTACAATATCCGATCAAGATCGTAGCTGAGGTACAAGCTACTCGTCGAAGCCCACGAGAACACTAGTAAGACCGAAGTCTCCACTGCAAAAACATAAATAAAGCAACATGAGTACAAAGGTACTCAGCAAGACTTACATCAGATCCTATCATACATGCATTTGTATCAAGAGGGTAATGTGGGGTTTAGTTGCAGCAAGCCAGCTTTGACTCTGTGGCTATCCTGTTCTACGACTACCAGAACTTCTTTGAGGTGATATGGCGCACACGAGTCCACTAATCACCACACAATACACTACTATGGAATCATTCCCGTCTCCCTACGAGAAGGCCATCCATAGCACTCACACTTGTTTTGAGCATTTTATGGTATCCACTTCAAGTTGTCTATGTACCATGTAAGCATCCAAGAAGTCCATAACCGTGGACCCGGCTATTCGAATAGATCATGTTAACCCTGCAGGGGTGTACTTCTTCACATACGCTCTTGCCACTTACCGCCATGTACACGTCATGTATCTCGGCAACCTTCAAGCGGAAGCCTGGCGAGGGTGTCGGCCACGACCTGACTAACCACACAAGACTCTATTCCAGGTTCATCCCCTATTCAGGTTCCATCCGTAAGGAGATCCGGCCGGGGTTTCACTCACGGCCCCAAACGATGTGTGCAGGGTTCCCAAGCCCACCTCGCCGGATGGATCTACGCTTGGTACACCGTGCCACTTGTGCCTAGTCTGTCCCAAGCCCACCTGGCCGGGTGCCACTTGGTAGACTACTAACACTACCTACAAACACCATACTCTAGTTGCGACTTCTGGACAGAGATCAAGTAGGTTAATAAGTTGAGAGGGGTCGAGTTACCGGAACCCAATGTGTGGAAGTATCGAGTCACTGGACGACATACACAGAACTCAGTGCTTAAGGACGGTTCCAGTGAGACAACCCACCATGTACTCCTACATGGCCTCTCACCGCTACCTTTAGCAAATCGTGTTCACACACTTAACTCTCAGCATTAGAACATATCGTAACACTCCAATTCATTCCCAATGAAACAGACCTGACACAACTCTAAGCAATAGCAGGCATAGCATGGTAGGAACACAACATCGCTCAATCAACTCCTACACATGGTAGTGGGTTTCAACTATTTACTGTGGCAATGACAGGTCATGCAGAGGAATGGGTTCAACTACCGCAGCACAAAGTAGCAATTGAATCGTTGTTGTCCTAATGCAATAACTGAGAGCAGGAGTGAGAGATTAGGATTGTATCGGAATGCACAAGGGGGTTTGCTTGCCTGGTAGATCAACAAGGGGGCACTGCTCCTCAGACAGGTACTCTGGAACGGTCTCCAAAGCAGGACCTATCGAGAAGGAACGGTGTCGACAATCAATACACAAGCATATGCAACAATATGATGCATGAACATGGCATGTAGATGTGATGCTGTTTGAGCTAATGCAACTAGCTATTATCTGGATGGAGTCCATTTGAACCAAAGATTCAAATGCATCTCCAAATTAAGCCCTTATATAAGCCATTTTAGTGTTTCACTTATACAGTAGGTATAAGTTGGTTTGTCATGCATGAAACTAGTACAAATGGATAGATTGCATTTTTCTGATAATTTTTCATATATAAATTATTTCAATCTGAGCTACGGTTGAATTTCTATGAATTTTTGAAGTTTAAATCATTTTCTGGAATTTCCTGATTAATTTTAAATCCAGAAAATGGATAACTGCGTCAGCCTGACGTCAGTGGGTCAACGGCCAGGTCCAGGTCAAACCTGACCAGTGGGGTCCACTGGTCAGTCACACTGTGTTGTCTGGGTCACCGACAGGTGGGGTCAGGTCAACGGACACATGAGCAAGTCAACCCTGACGCGTGGGTCCCGCTGGATTATAAACTAATTTAAACAAAAAATAAACTGGAGTTAATTAGGCGCGGGGCCTAGCTATCGGTGTCACTGAATGGGTTAATTAGCGGCGCCATCAGCCGCTAATGATGCTGCCACGTCAACACGGCCGGAGTTCAGCCGCCGGCGAGGTCAACAACGGCGGAACGGCTCGGGTTTCGCCCTCCGGCGACCAAACGCCGCGCGGAGGCGCTCTGTGGGTTCCTGGCGCTCATGCGCACCCGGTGGAGGCGACGGGAGGTTGCGGGGGCGGCGGAGCTCGCCGGAGCGAGGCTCGCGGCGGTGATGGCTTCGGCCATGGTGGAAACGACGGCTACGACGCGGGAACGAGGGGGAGAAGAGAGGGGAAATGGGGAGATGCTCACGGCGGTCTCGATGGCGTCGGGCGCGAGCTCGGGGAAGGCTGGAGTGGCCGGAATGTCATCGGCGATCTCGGGCGGCCGGAGGCGAAGACGATGTTGGTGGCGGCGATGCAGAGCGTCCGGCGTCGCGTGACTCGGTGGAGAGGACGAGGAGTCGCGGAGATGCTCGTGGACTCGTCGGAGAGGCGAGGCCGTGGCGTTGGGTGCGGCAACGGCGAGCGGCAGCGACGGTGGTGCTCGGGCGTGAGAGAGAAGGCGA
>NC_041381.1:226841550-226859322 GCF_002162155.2 Triticum dicoccoides | reverse complement strand
GCGTGGCGACGTTGTAGGGGGTCACGGAGCAAGCAGGGAGGCAGGAGGTGGGCGGGCGCGTGGCCGCGGCCGGCTGTGGCGCGGGCATGCAGCTGCTTGGGCGAGGGGGAGGAAGACGACAGAGGAGGAGGAACAAGTGGGCCGGGCTGGCCAGCTGGGCCGGCCAGGCTGCACAGTGCTAGGCCAGCACAGGAGCTAAGCCCAGGTAAGTCTCTTCTCCCTTTTATTTTTCTTTTCTATTTTTCTGACATATGTTTTGATTTAAAAAAATACTAAATCATTTTATTTCTTATGCCAATTTTTGCAGGTGCTAGTGGTATTATTCCAGAGCTCCTCATTAACTAGCATAATTTTTGGACAATATTGTATATATATAACAATATATATCCAAAGCAAATATTTACTGCATTAATTCCAAATGCCCAAAATAAATACTTATGAGCTCCTAAAAATATTGGTTTGATTTTTATCTTTGTCCAATATTTTCAGAGAGCAACATGAACATTTTCTTGGACCCTTTTGGAGCAATTTTTATCTAGGTCATTTCCAGAGATGATGCTGAGGGTTTCACAAATCCTCATTTCAAAATTAAATGAAATTTAAACATGATGCACACATGACTAGCTAGTCTTGAGCATACCAGAACTAGGGATGTGACATCCACGTTCAGTGCGAGCTGGCTTGGCACGGATCATCTTGCTTGATGGCTTACCATGAAAAACAGACTTCTCGGGCTGGGGTGGATCATACATAGCATGAGAGCAGTCACGTGCATAGTGTCCTTGCTTCCCGCATGTGAAGCAAGAGCATGATTGGTTGGATGCCAAAAGTTGGCATGCCAATATTTGCCAAATACCAAATTTTGGCTAGCGATTGGTTGGCTACCAACTTTTATTATCAACCACACAAAAAGTTGCCAACATTTGGCAACTTTTGATGTTGCCAAATGTTGGCTTGCCAAATATTGGCAATGCCAAATGTTGGCATCAAACCAATTATGCTCCAAGTCCCTGAAGTTGGACATGGACCCGCCTTGACAAGCGGTCTAGCAATAGGCCAGGGTGGAGCATACTGCTGAACTGGGGGAGGCACCACATAAGATGACCTCGGTGAATATCCGGGTGGAAGAGCGGAGTTCGGAACCCAAATCCGGCGCTTCTGAGAACTAGAACTGGAGGAAGGGCCCAAATCACGAGTGTGCTTATGAGACTCCTCGTAAGTGAGCTGAGCCATCTCTGCTTTAATGGCCTTGTTCACAAGGGCCTGGAATGTATCACAATGATGCAGGTGGAGATCATGACGCAACTTGGGGTTGAGACCCTTCCAGAACCTAGCCTGCTTCTTGGCATCCGTGGACACCTCTTCTGTAGCAAAGCGGGCGAGGTTCTCAAACTCTCTACTATAAGCATCAATAGCCATCTTACCCTGGGTAAGATTACATAACTCTTCTCTCTTGCGATCGATGAGGGCTGAGGAATGTGATGCTCGCGAAAAGCCTCAATGAATTCCCTCGAGGTAGGAATCTGGCCAGCTGGAAACATGGCCTCATAGTTCTGCCACCAAAGACTAGCAGGACCTTCCAGGTGATATGTAGCATAGGTGACCTTGTCATGTTCAGCTACGCTCGCGGGACGCAGCTTATGAGTGATGCTACGGAGCCAGTCATCTACATCGAGTGGCTCGATGGAATGATGAAAGGTAGGTGGGTGCAAGCCAATGAAGGCATGGATGGTCGCAGACTCTTTGTACTACTATGCGGTGTTCTCCTCGATACGTGCTAACAAGCGGTTAGACTCACGCTTGTTCCTCTCCATCTCTAACATGAACACTGCCAATGAAGGCTGGTCGGGAGGATCCTCATCCCTACCATCTCCGTGGTTCTGGCTACAAGCAACAAAACTTTGCTTAACTGACGCAATCCTGAGGAACGAAACCAAGTACGGAATCAACATCAACTAAAGGATACAGAATGTAGGACAAGGAAATTAGTATCTTTTGAACTCCTAGGAAAATTCCGGCAGCATAACGACAGTAAAATGCTCAAAATGAGACATCCTGCTAACAATGGGGTAGTACCACAACTCAACATCACCACTCAAAGTTATGTGGTAGTACTAAACAAATTCACCGGGAATACTCGAAAACTGGAATATGACTCTGATCAACCAATCCTATGGGACTACAGAGTAGTAACTCCTGATCCTGATAGACGGAAAAGAAAGCCTAGTTCCTTAACCCCGTAGGAAAGATAGGATGACTCAGATCAGTAGGCCATGATGTAAAGGAGTAAAAAGAGCCTTACGTTCCCTTCCACAATCAATTCCCATATATAACCAAAGAATTTCTAGATTCAACTTCGACCAGTTTGGCTTAGTAACCCTACAGGCAATCAGGCTCTGATACCAAAGCTGTCGGGACCCCGAGCATAAGTCACACCGATCTAGCATGTAAGACATCATATCACTTTGCGGCCTCAGGCACGGTATTCCCATGGGTGCCACCTTACCTGGCCCGGGACTGTTTGCGCCTTTTGGCTCACGTGTATGATTGTGTCGCTAGCAACCATATGACAGAGAACCCAGACCGACATGACTAGTCGTAAACCCAAGGTGGCACAAACTTACACGAACAGGCATACATGACTTAACAATGAACGGGTCGATCATCAACATGTGAACCCAAGTCGTAGAAAGATACAAGGACTTAAAGGAACAACACGGGACATTTCCCTGAAGGGACAGACACATGAACAAAGAAGGACACATGCCATCCAGCCTAAGTGTTCCGGAGCAGTAGCAAGCAACCATGGCTCCGTGGAAGCACTAGGAGACATTTCCCCATAAGAGAGGCTACCAAGAATAAACAACTAGGTTGTCGGATCCCACACATAGCAATACACATTACACGTATGCATAACATGCAAGTATGTGCTATACAATATGGAATCACAACATAACTCAACAACTCATATAGACAAAGGCTCAGAGGAGCCGTCATGGCATTTATTACAAACAGGGGTCACATGACCCAACATATAGAGCATACAAGCAACAAGCGGAAGCATAACATGTCTGAGTACAGGCAACTACAAATGAAAAAGGCTGAGGAGCCTGACTATCCACAACACCCGTACAAGATCGTACCTGAGGTAACAAGATACTTGTCGAAGTCCACGAGGAAAAACTAGTAAGATTGAAGTCTCCTCTGCAAAAATATAAATTAAGCAACATGAGTACAAAGTTACTCAGCAAGACTTACATCAGATCCTATCATACATGCATTAGTATCTAGAAGGCAATGTGTGGTTTAGTTGCAGCAAGCCAACTTTGACTCAATGGCTATCCTGTTCTACAACTACGAGTAACTTCTTTGGGGTGAGGTAGCGCACACGAGTCCACTAATCACCACACAATACACTACTATGGATTCATCCCCGCCTCCCTACGAGAAGGCCATCCATAGCACTCACACTTGTCTTGATCATTTTAGAGTATCCACTTCAAGTTGTCTATGTACCACGTAAGCATCCAAGAAGTCCATATCCATGAACCCGGCTATTCGAATAGATCATGTCAACCCTATAGGGGTGTACTTCTTCACACACACTCTCGCCACTTACCACCATCTACACGTCATGTATCTTGGCAACCTTCAAGAGTAAGTCTGGCGAGGGTGTCGGCCATGACCTGACTAACCACACAAGACCCTAGTCCAGGTTTCTCGCCTATTTGGGTTCTATCCTCAAGGGAGTCTGGCCGAGGTTTCCATCACGGCCCCAAACGATGTGAGCAGGGTTCCGAAGCCCAACATCCAGGTGCCACTTGGTACACCGTGCCACCTGTGCCTAGTCTGTCCCAAGCCTACCCTGTCGGGTGCCACTTGGTAGAAAAATAACTCTACATACAAACACTAGAAACTAGTTGCGACTCCTGGACAGAGATCAAGTTGGTTAATAAGTCGAGAGGGTCGAGTTACCGGAACCCAATGTGTGGTAGTAGCTAGTCATTGGACAACATACACAGAACTCAGTGCTTAAGGACAGTTCCAGTGAGATAACCCACCATGTACTCCTACATGGCCTATCACTGTTACCTTTACCAAATCGTGTTCACGCACTTAACTCTCAACATCAGAACATAGCACTGCACTCCAAGTCATTCCAAATGAATCAGAACTGGCACAACTCTAAGCAGTAGCAGGCATGGCATGGTAGGAACACAACATGGCTTCAATCAACTCCTACACATGCTAGTGGGTTTCAACTATTTACTCTGGCAATGACAAGTCATGCAGAGGAATGGGTTCAACTACCGCAGCATAAAGTAGTTGTTGAATTGTTGTTGTCCTAATGCAATAACAGAGAGCAGGAGCGACAGAGTGGGATTGTATCAGAATGAAAAGGGGGGGTTTGCTTGCCTGGTAGATCAACAGGGGGACACTGCTCCACAGATAGTTACTCTGGAACGGTCGTCGGAGCAGGACCTATCGAGAAGGACGGTGCATACAATCAATACACAAGCATATGCAACAATCTGATGCATGATCATGACATGTAGATGTGATGTTGTTTGACCTAATGAAACTAGCATCCCATTTTGGATGAAGTCCATTTGAACCAAGGGTTCAAATGCAACTCCAAATTAAGCATTTAGAAATGCCATTTATGTGTTTGCACTTATACAGTAGTATAATTTGGTTTGCATTCACAAAACTGGTACAGATGGATATATTGATTTTTTCTGATCATTTTTCATATATAAATGATTTCAATCTGAGCTATGGTTGAATTTATATGAATTTTTGAAGTTTATAACATTTTTTGGAATTTCCTGATTTTTTAAAACTAGAAAAAGAGTAACTGCGCCAGCACTACATCATGCTTGCATCAGCAGTCAACAGCGCTGACTGGGTCAAACTTGACGTGTGGGGTCCACACGTCAGTGTCACAGACACTAACTAACATAATTAGTGTTAAACTAAACCTAAACTAGAAATTAGCAGGGGCAGGGCCCACATGTCAGTGACTCGGCTGAGTCGGTTAGTGGTCAAAACGGGTCAAACCCTCCGACTTTTAGCCGTCGGCGAGGTCAGCGGCGCTCTTGGGCCTCGGGTTTTGCTTACAGGGCACCTTTCGGTGCGCGGCTAGGCTCTACGGTAAGCTGGCGTCGTTGCGCGTCTAAAGGTGGCCTCGGCAGGGGCTGGGGTGGTCGGAATCGACGGCGACGAGCTCAGTTGCGGCTGCTGGAGTTCGGGCGACCACGGTTTAGTTGCTGCAGTGGGCAAGCAAGCTAGTTTTCGCGCTAGGCATGCTCTACGAAATGCTACAAACGCGTTGGACTCGCCGGGGTGACCAAATGGTCACCAGATCTATGCCGTTGATGATCTCGGGCGGCTGCGCACTACGTCCATCAAGGGGGCGGCGGCTACGGCGAGCAAATAACCACAACATTATGGGGAAGATGTGAAGGAGCTCACGGTGATCTCGATGGCGTCGTCAGCATGCTCGAGGATGCACTGTAGGCTACGGGACGTTGACGGCAATCTCGGGTGGCTAAGGATGAAGAAGATGGTGGTGGTGGCGTTTCAGGGCGCTCCGACTTGTTTGGCTCGTCGGAGAGGACGAGGGTGACGTAGTAGAGCTCTGTCACGCCCCTAGATCAGGAGGTGACAAATCGATATCGAACAACACCAAATCCATGGATACAAGTGTTCCTGGTGTATGAATTAAATCACCAAACCAAGGTTCACAAGGGAACTACAATGCAGAGAAGAGAATCAAGGATGGGAAGAGCATAGAATCAAGGTAGGCAGCAAGAGAGAATTAGGGAGAGGGGATACACTCGTCTGGTATGAGGGAAGGGAGGAGCTAGAGGAGGAAGAAGGCCAAGCCAATTCTATTCTGTTCGATCCCCTCTCTGGTCGTCGACCTCTGTCTTTTGTAGTTGCAGGTTAGGCCTACTGGCCCAAAGTCCATATGACCCACGGCCCAACAGCCTATGGCCCAATCTGGACTAGGTGCGGGTGTTACACTACCGCCCCCAGAAAACATTGCTTGTCCCCAAGCAATGGATGTTGTTGATAGCAGTACAGTACTGGAGCTCCCACAATGACACAGAACATTCTTGCTCAGCCTAGAAGTCAGACAACAAGCGCCCCTCAACAACAATGTGAAACATCCCCCAAGATCCGAGGCCATTCCATCAAGCGTTGGCACACAATATAGTTGAGGAATCTTGAACCCAAACAACCTGTAGTGGAGGTGGAAGTAGCATTCTAAGCTGATTGTTTTTGAGCGAGCACTACTAGTCATCCACTGCACCACTTCAAACAGTTCCATTTCTTTGATCAGGCAAGTGCAAACACGAGTCCCGGGATTGAAACCGCCCCCGCTCCGAGGTGGCATAATGTCCATCACAAAGCGAGCACTTGCAATCAATTTTAGCATGCAAATTGAATGCACAAGGGTTACTTTCCAACCTCCAAGATCCCACAATTGTTTCAACCTGAAAACAAAAATTTTAGTTGTAGGAATTCTATCGGAAGTAAGCTCTAACATCTCTTTTGAGGTCCCACATATTGTAGACTGCAGTACGTCGGGATGCCAATGCCAGCACATTTGCATATAAGCCTTCACTTTCAGTTCCAAAGTCATGAGATTCCCATGCATATTCTGATTGTGCAAAATGACCCAGCTGAACAATTGTTTTGCAGTTGTAGTGGCCACATTATTCAAATTGAAATCAACTTTGAATGTATGACCTGATACGTATGTTGGCAGCACCTCAAGCAAACACAAGGAAGAAAGAATTTGCATAACTTGATCCATAAGCTGATTGGTGAACTCCACCAGAAAAACAATAGAAAATGAGCATCTGCACCTAAGCATGAAATGGCCATGTACCTGGACTGCACACTGGGATGTCACATCAAACATGCGTTTGCCTGCTTTGTAGTCAACAACTACCATGCATAAGGATCCTTCATAGATGTGTATATTGTTGCCAAGATACAACTTCCGTATCATGTCATCAGGCTTCACTGCGAATCTGAATCTCTTTTGTATGATGCACGCGACATCTCCCAGCACGAGGTTTAGCAGTATGCCCACCACATGTTTGCCAACCTCCACAGTGCACTTGTATAAAGCCAACCACTTCACTGAAGATGTGTCCAACCTTGCCAGAATAATGGAAATACAATCAACTTTTGCCTCCTTTCTGTATGTTACAAAAAAATGAGCGCTGCTAATGAACACCAAGACTTTCTTGAGGGAGCCCTTGATCCAAAACTGTGAGAAAAACACTCTTTCCTCATTTATAAAAGCAAGGATAAGAACACCAGGACAGAAAGCATTGTTGCGCCACACATAACATTCCTTGAGCGGGTCAGTCAAAGCAACTGAACCATATTCTTGAATTGCAAAGCAGTTGTACCTAACTGTAGGATCCTTTAGTGTTTGTTGGAACTTCCATATGGCAAAATCTGATGAGCTAACGGTAGCAAGAGTGACCAATATCAAAGTTAGCATGGCTATGCCTGGGTCCCAAAGTGGCGTAGCACCCATGGTTACCTGATGCAACACCCATGGTTTCTCGGATGGAGTTGCAAGGCGTAAAACTGATTGCTTGATCCCATAATATTTGCTTCCCTTCCCAGGATCCCATTGTTTTGTAGCAACAGACTATATCAAGGAAGTGTAGTTCCAACCCATCTCTGAATAAGTCTTAACTACAAGAAGTATTCCTGGATCCCATTTCCTAAGAGCATCTAGGCTAAGTGATAGAAACAGAGGTGGGCCAGTGTCATAACTGCATACCTTGTGGATGACAGGCATGGTGTGAAAATTTTGTGGCCACATTTTGTTAAACACACAACGAACTTTTGCCATACCACCTTCGCGAGGACTGAAACCATTCATTTCCCATGAAGGTGTTATATCCCATACTAATCTGCTCATCACTACTGATTTCCACGAACTGAAAGCTCTACTTCCTGACTGGATCCTCTGATAGATGTGCTCTCCTCCACTGCAGCCGTGCAAAGTAATGGTTGGAAAATATGGCCAAGGTTCAGCATGTGATCCAGACTCAGCTTGGTTGGGCACGGTACCTAGTTGCTTCATCATACCATTGACGGCATCTGCATCCAGTTGATGCTTAATGTCATATGACATGGTATCTCTTCCATTAATCTGATGATCATCCAGGTGCTCGTCCTTGCTACTCAAACTTTGAGCAATGTTTGTTGCTGCCAACATGACAACATCACCGCCTTGACCATGATCAACAAGGGCCACGGCTGTGGACACTTGGGCATCCCCACAGAGCTCAGTGATCGGTGGTAATGATGCTCCTTGCAACGCAGCCTGTACTAGGGCAAGTGGTGCCATCTCACAATCAAAATCAACAACAATTGTCTTCAAGTTGGGCAGCCTGATGACGCTGATGGACAATGGGGCGTGCTGGACGTCCAGAAGGCAGCACCCAAAATAGATGCAACGTCCATGCAGTGCACCCCTAGCTTGGCTCGCCTCCAACCATGATTGAAACTCCACGAAAACCTCCATGTGTGTGGATTTATGCGACACACATAGATCGTGCACCCCATAGGCCCCGAAGAGTTGACCTAGTACCTCCTTTGTTACCTAGTGAATCAAGTGGGTGATGGTGATATGCAAAATGCAGCTACTGGTCGCCTCTGGTTGTATTGACATTCTGTCGAACAGGTGGTGAGCGGTGGAAAGCGGCACAAAATTTGGTGAAACTTTTTCGGGATTTGTGAAGAAATCAGCGGGTGGATCGAATGGCTCTGAATACCAATTGTCACGCCCCTAGATCAGGAGGTGACAAATCGATATCGAACAACACCAAATCCATGGATACAAGTGTTCCTGGTGTATGAATTAAATCACCAAACCAAGGTTCACAAGGGAACTACAATGCAGAGAAGAGAATCAAGGATGGGAAGAGCATAGAATCAAGGTAGGCAGCAAGAGAGAATCAGGGAGAGGGGATACACTCGTCTGGTACGAGGGAAGGGACCAGCTGGAGGAGGAAGAAGGCCAAGCCAATTCTATTCTGTTCGATCCCCTCTCTGGTTGTCGACCTCTATCTTTTGTAGTTGCAGGTTAGGCCTACTGGCCCAAAGTCCATATGACCCACGGCCCAACAGCCTATGGCCCAATCTGGACTAGGTACGGGTGTTACAAGCTCGCGGATGGCTTAGATGCTCTTGAGGGGCGCGATGGCTACGACTACAGTGAACGGCGGCGGCGACAGCACTCGGCCAGCGAGAGAGACAACGACAGAGAGGGAGAGGTAGCGAATGAGGGGGAAGGCTCGATCCAGGCGGCACCCACGCGTCTATCTGCGGGGTCGACCTAGAGAGGGAAGCAGGCAGGCGACTAGGAGGTGGCGCGCGTGCTGGCGTGCGGTGAGCGCGTGCCCGCGTCCTTCTATCGCCAGGAGGACGATAGTTGGTGGTTGGGACAGTGCGCCGCACCGCTGGGCCGGGTAAGTGGCCAGGTAAGTTTCCTTTTTCTTATTTCCTTCTGTTTTTTTGTTTTCTGACATTCGTTTTGATTTAGTTCTGGTCACTAAATCATTTTTGTTGCTTCTGACAATTTTTGCAGGGACCTAAGGGATTATTCCAAAGTCCCTCACCAAAATTTAGAATTATTGGACATATATAAAATATAATATATATATATATATATCCAATGCAAATAGTTATTGCCTTAAATCCAAATGCCAAAATAAATATTTATGAGCTCCTTAAAATATTGGTTTGAATTTTAGCTCTATCCAATATTTTCAGAGAGAAACATGAACATTTTCTTGGACCTATTTGGAGCAATTTTTATCTTGGTCATTTCCAGAAATGATTTCTATGGCTTTCAAATGTCCCCAATTAAAATTCATTTGAAATTTAGACATGATGCACACATGACTAGCTAGTCTTGATCATACCAGAACTAGGGATGTGACACGACGCTCGTTTGGGCGGCTGGAGCAAGAAGACCAGAGGTTGAAGAAGCACTACGACCGTTGGATGGACATCGTACGGTCACTAGAGCTAGAACTGTCCATATTGACTAAGTTGACAAAGCCCTCCGTCCGCGTCAGTAGGCCCACAAGTCAGCCTCCAACTATGGCGGGTCCCAAATAGCAGGGGAGTTTTCATTTTTTTTGTGCATAATAAGGAGGCACTTCCTTCCGTGCGAAGATATAGCTGGTGGGTCCGAGCTATCAGCGGGAGGAACATTTTTTCGTGAAATACAGAAGCCCTTCCGGTGGTTCCTTGCTGTCAGGTGGAGGAATCATTATTTTGCGCGTAATAAGGAGGCACTTCCTTGCGTGCGGCCATGGACCAAGCTATCATCCTCTCCACGTACAGTCCTCTTTCGATGGATGTCGTTCATTGACCACGTTGACCACACCGCGCCGAGAGCACCAGGGTGGTGGACGACAGAGAGCCCTAGGAAGGGAATGACCCGGAGCCAAGGAAGACTCGGTAGTGGTTGCCCACATAGTGGGGAGTACGAGGGTTTACTTGTTTGGCTGCCATCGCTGGAAAATAACAGGAGGTGTGGGTTCATAGACGAATGGCCTGGCCAGCGATGGAGTAGGGTAGGGCGGTGCTGCCTATGCGGCAGCATAGCCGACCACGGGAGGCAGGAGGAGGCAGTTCCACTGGAGCTGGTTTGGACGGCTAGAGCAAGAAGATTAGATATTGAAGAAGCAGCAAGACCATTGGATTAACATCCAACGGTCACTGCTGCTAGAATCGTTTGTGGACTAAGTTGACAAAGCCTTTCATACACGTCAACCTAGTAGACCCACAAGTCAGCCTCCAAATCTGTCCCAAACAGCATACATCCCAAAATTTCTAGCCAGATTCAAATTAATTTAAAAACTAAACATACCTTAATTTAACTCCAATGAAATTTTACCAGCACAAAAACAATGAAATTTAAAATATCAAAATCTGAAAGAAAAAAGTATTTTGGAACTAATTGCCTGTTTGTTGTATTTTCTTCATTTTACAACCCATTTATTATTACTTATAGCCCATTTCTTATTACTTATATCCCATTTTCTGGGCAAGCCTGAATGCATCCCTCCTCTCGTCTTGAAAGATTTTTGGCCTAGCAGGGCGTAGAAAAGCAAGTAGGCCTACGTTGGTTATTTTGCAAAAAAGAAAATAGCTGGGCTAGCCATTTTAAGAAAGGAAAAAAGCTGGGTTGGTCATGTGGTAAACATATGAAATAAAAGCCTGGCCTAGATGGGAAACAGCTCCCGCACAACCCAGTTGATACCCTTCTCCGTCCAAAAAAATATACTGCGCACGCTGCTGGGTCCCGGGTCTCTGCCGCTCCTTGTGCAGTTATCTCGCTTATTGACTACGTTGATAGTGGCATGCGACCGAGATGTTAGGAAACCATCAGGAGGAACCCTTTTTCTCTTGTAATAAAGGAGGCACTTGCTTGCCCACTGCCATGATCCTGGTGGGTCCCTACTGTCATCCTCACCATGTACAGTCATCTACTTATTCCTCTCGGTTGTTGACCATGTTGACAACACCAGAGGGCGGCACCGCGGTGAGCGAACCAAGGCGAAGGACGATGGCGAGGCCTCGGACAGGAACGAACAGGAGCCGGGGAAGATGCACAGAGTTTTAGGGTGTGATGTGGCCACGATGCGTGCGTGGTAGCACAGCCATCCATGGGAGGCGAAAGCAGGCGGTCCCGCCGGCACTCGTTTGGCTTTGGCGGCTGGAGGAAGAAGGGACTGAAGAAACACGATAGATGTTGAATGTCAATCCAACGGTCAAGGTTGGCACAGTCATTTGCTGACTAAGCCGACACCAAGTAGCATACTTTTTTATATATAGGAAGAAAAGAAAAAATGGGCTCATTCGCCAGATATCATTCCCGAAACTGCGACCGTTTGATCTTGCATAGCAACTAAAACTGCGAGGAAAATGCGTTCGTCTACCGTCCTCCTCCCGGGGAATGTTCGCCACATAAGTGACTAGCACCCTTGGTTTTCAACCGAGAGGTATTGGGTTTGAATCCCAGGAATCCTCAATTTTGTCCTCCTTCTTTCCTCGCAAAAGAAGAAAAAGAAAATCAAAGACTTGAGAAGGTGTACAGAACAAGCTAGTGTACCAGTAAAGAGACATTGCTAAGTTTTAGAAAAAAGAGAGACATGCTCCTGTAGCTGGTTAGAATTTAAACCTAGACTATGACTATATATGGTATTATGCTACACTTAAGGTAATGAAACTCACATATCCAATGTTTGCTTCTCCTCTTCTCTACTTACTCTGCCTAGCATCAGAAGCTCTGGCCGCATCAACCATGTCCGCTGGCGGCTCGTCCACCTGCTCTTCAGCAGGCAACAACAAGATATGCACAAAGTCGCCACCCATACCATCGCCTGTGGGTATCATCACACCCCCGCCGGCACACGCACTACAGCCGGTTTCTCATCGCAATCCACTCCCGTTGGTGTGGTTCCACTGTTGCAAATCACGCAGAGTCATCCGTCGCATCTCAACCACAATCCTCAACCCTGGCTGAGTCTTCTACAAATGCCCGAATCATGGGGTAATAATATGTTTAAGTGTTTTTCGCTGCTTTCAGTTGCTGATTTTTTTTAATAGTTTTGTTGATGATCTTCCAATTTGATTCATGTAGAAAAGACAAGATTCGTGTGATTTGTATTTCTGGGAAGTTGATGACGTGGGGAAATGTAACTACGCTGATTATTTGGTTAGCCTAGGAATTCCAATACCACTAGGTTGGGGTGTTGAACAAGTAACTGAAGGAATAACAGAAGAGGAAGATGCACTGCAGAAGGTTAAGATGCAATTCCTTTGATCATGGCCAAGCAACAGTTGCTAATCATCCTCGACAGCAATGAGGAGATGAAAGAGCTTGTGAAGATAATGGGCAAAATCGATGTGCTCTGTAGGATGATTGTCTCTTTATTTACAGTGTATGTAGCACTCATAATGTATTCAGTGGCTATGACATGAGCACTTTGCTGAAACTAGTAATGAATGAAACCTGGTTAGCAGGCTGAGCGTAGTGTTTTGAACATCTAATGATTTCTATGAACGGAAGTCGGGGGGTATCCCCTTTTGCTCATAATTAAATAAATAGTAGAGGCCACTTTGCTAATAAATAAATAAATTAGCAGAGGCCCTGTCGGGTCAGCTTTGTTCCCATTCGAAGATGTCGAGCAAATTGTAGTCCAACAACAAACTTTGTCATCAAATACAAGTTTCACGGCCAAATATGAGTACAACTAAACAACAATTTCATCATGTTTTAGTCGTCATACAATCACCAAACACAAATCCACATACATAATAAGTGATGTTCTCACAGCAAAATACTAAACAACAAGTTCATCAGGTTTTAGTTGTCATAGCAAACACAATTTCGCATAGTAGATAAAAAACTTCTTTTGATGGGCAAATATGACAAAAGCAATCTAATCATCATCCGCAACAGCAGCGTCAACATCTTTGCCATGTGTATTAGTCTGAATCGTAATTCCCCCAGTGTCATTTTCTTCTTCATCCTCAATGTCCTCGAATGTTGGCATCTTATTGATCAACTCTCATATGTCCACTGCCCGACAGGCAATCTTTTTGCCAGCTTCATTGACGTGATGGTTCTCAAAGATATTAGGAACATCTATGGAATCTTCTACATCAGTAGCAGTGTAAGCATCATCTTGTTGTGCAACTTCATTAAACAAATTCCTCTGCTCAAACCTTTGCAATACTCTCCAGTCATCGCTACATGCAAATGTGTCTTCCAAGAAAAATATCCGTGTTTCTTGATTTGCCAAAATAAAAAGCTCGTAGGTCTAGTACGCCGCCTTGACATTGATGGATTTGAAATAATCATCAGCTCTGGGCTTTGCGATCCTGGAAAACAGGTATACCAATGACATCACAACAAAACCACACACCGATGAACCTCGAAACTGGAGATATACTGCAATTGAACAATGTATTATGTTATGTTAGCATACATTTCAGTTGTCTCTCTACTATACATATCCGTGCTCATGATGGCATTGTTTTGTGTCTTCCTGCCTTTGTCGCGTGCAAGGGTGTTGTAGCGCACATCTCCAACAATGCAAGATTCGTAATGTCTTCCCCGAGTATCAAGACCCATTGCTAGTGCGTAAAGGGCATCATCAACTGCCTGCCCATCCTCCTGCATCTTCTTAACCTATGGTTAGAAAATAGACAAGCTGATCATCTTATGTACTCAATATATTAAAAAAAACTGACAGTGCAATTCAAAAGCTTACATGGCTCTTGAACCATTTCGCAAATCCTGCCATAATCAACTTGTCAATGTTTCTTGGATTTTGCGGTAGTAACTCCTTTTTGTAGATGCTGCACAACATAGTCATCGCGTCAAACATCTAAATATATAAGAATGTGCTGCAGGTTTAGTAGATTACGATGTATAAGCTGCAGTACTTAGCACTTACTCGATATAAGGTAGAATCTCATTATAGTTGTTCAACACATACCAAACCATTTTGTCCAAATCTTTAGGTTCGTCGTCTTGTCAACTCTAATTTGTAACTCGAATAGAACAATCAAAAACATTGAGCCCGAGATTGTCTTCACCCACCTCTTTGCTAAGCTGATCAGCTGTTTCAATGTATTTTGAGCAGAATGTCAATGCTTTTGTAGCAATAATGTAGGCCTCTGCAATGGAACCCTCAGCTCTAGCTGTGTTTCTAACATAGCCCTTGAAAGTGCCTAGCCGCCTTTCAATAGGGTACATCCAGCCATACTGTACTAGACCTCTAAGTAGTGCCTCATCAGGTAGATGAACAGCCAAATGCACCATCACATCAAATAAGGCTGGAGGATATATCTTCTCAAGGTCGCATAGGATAGTTGGTATCTTGTCTCTAAGACGCTCCAAAGCATATATCTTGATATTTCTACTGCTGAGTTCCCTAAAGAATTGTCCCAACTCTGCAACTGCTCTGTATAAGTCAGGGCGGCCCAATCCTCTACGGATAACAGGTAAAACCCTTTGAAGTAGGACATGGCAGTCATGATTTTTCAACCCTTGTACCTTATTTCCATCTGAGTTTACTCTCCTTTCAGGGTTGGAAGCAAATCCATGTGGGAATCTCACACGTGACATGATGCCGCATTATTCTTTTCTTTTTACCTTGTCCAAGACGAACACAACTGGTGCCATATTCCCTGGTTTACCTTCATCTTCCACCTGCAAATCCTTTCTGATACCCGGGTGTGTCAAATCAATCCTAGATTCTTCATCTTGTCTTCAATATTAAGAAGTGCACCGATAATGCTATCACATATATTTTTCTCGATGTGCATCACATCAAGATTATGCCATATATCCAAATATTTCTAGTACTCCAAGTCCCACAAAGTGGACCTGTGGGTAAACAGTAATCTCTCTTCTGCCCTGGCACGCTTCCTTTTCCCGCTACTATTATTAGGATGGTTTCCTGGTATAATATGCCTGACCTTCTCTAATTCCACTTGCAAATCATCGGTAGTGAGCCTCTTTGGTGCATCACGGTTTTCATGCTTTGCATTAAACACATATCTTCGGTATTTTGTAGGACACGGCTTATCCTTGGCAAGGAAATGACGGTGTCCAATGTAGTAGATCTTGCTAAGTATTGCATATGATAGCGGACTCCTGTCACAGCGAACACATACATAGTAACCATGTGTCATTCGCCCTGACATAGTGCCCAAAGCCAAATGATCATGAATGCACCAAATTATAACAACACGCAGAAAGAAATCAGCTGGTGGGCTACTATATAGGTCTCGAGTGAGAACACCCCTCCATAGCTGTTGAAGTTCCTCTACAAGAGGCTCCATGAATAAATCAAAATCCTTTCTAGGACTTTTTGGACCTGGAATGAGCAAGGCCATCATGTTGTTTGATTCTTTGGTGCAGATATATGGAGGCATATTGTAAGGGATAACAAGCACAAGTCACATGCTATATGTGGCGCTCTGGAGGCCAAATGGGTTAAATCCATCTGAAGCTCAGCCAAGTCTAATGTTTCTCGGGTCAGCAACAAACTTTTTGTGTTTCTGATTGAAGCTTTTCCAGTCACTACCATGAGATGGATGGCTCATTACATTCTGATCACTGTACTCATGGTTCCTAGAATGCCATAGTACATTCTCTCTTGTTTTAGCATCATGACACAACCTCTGCAATATTGGTATAATTGGAAAATGTCTCAGAACATTATGAGGAAGCCTCTTCATAGCATCACCATCTTTCCATCTTGATGATTTGCATTTTGGGCATTCACTTAAGTTGGCATAATCCTTACGAAATATAACACAATTATTCTTACAAACATGGATCATATCATATCCAATTCCAACTGCACGAAGGAAATTCTTCATTTTACTGTAGGTGTGTGGCAGCTCAGGCGCATCTGGGATAGATTTGCGGAAAGGAGCCAACATCGCATCGAAGGATTTGTTGATCATCCGATCAGATGTCTTCACCTGAAGAAAGGTGACCATAGCTGAGAATACTGAAAACTTATTTCCTGGGGTGACAGCCAAATTGCATTGTTCCAACATGCGGGCCCACTGTTTTTCTTCTGCATGTGAAAGTTCACGAAATGCGCGAGCATTTCGTAGCATTGTTTCAATGTTGGTCAAACTCACTGGCTCCGCCACCACCACCTCCTCCTCCTCCTCTTCCACCTGAGCATCAGGTAGATCAAGATGGTGATCTGCTGCTTCCACATAGTTAGTAACATTGACCTTCACAGCTTCACCATTATGAACCCACCTAGTATATGTGACCGACATCCCATACAAGTGTAGATGATTTTGCACAGTTGACTGGGGTCTTGTAACTAAATTCATACAACTGCTACACTGGTAGAGCACATCTGATTTTGGACCACCGTACTCAGCTCTGATAAAGTTTATGAAGTTTTCAACCCCCTTGACATATGCAGTGGAGAATCTTCGAGCAGAAGTTATCCAAGTCCTGTCCATCAGTTAGACATACAAATTAGTTCTTCTACTAGATATTACAAGAAAAATATATATGCTTTTTTATGAAGTCCAGAAAAAAATAACTAGGTCGATGTCTAAACCTATGGCAAGATATTTGGACAAGCAGATCTAAGTAACAAAATATATGCAAAGATAATTCAGCAAACAGATTTGAGTGCTAAATTATGGCAGGCTGTTTCAGTAGTTAATGAGGTCGAGCACACATCCATCAAAGGCCATCTCAAAAACAAAGATCGAATATAAAACGGTGTGGATCTATTTGACCTAACAAATTGGCTACTAGACCATGTCAATCTATGTCTGAATAAATATATGGCAGGATATGTTAGCAACTAATCAGGCATGGCATGCCATATCAGCTAAGCAGATTGAGTGCAGAACAGGGCAAGGAAGCTTCTTAAGCAGAGCATATTGACTATAAACTACTTGGGCAAACAGTGAGATTAACAACGTCTATCAGCTAACATTCAGCGCTACTCCGACATGCACGGGGCCTCAGTCTAGAATGCGCGTACCATGGGAGAAGCTAAGCGTCGTGCATCTCCACAAGAATGACACTAGGGATGGCGGCGCGGCAAGAGGACAACAGTCTACGAGAGCGTACCGTGGGAGCGAGAGGATCGCCGTGCCTCCCCTTGATGAACCATGGCGCCGACATATCGGCGCGGCTGGGAGGGCGGCTTT
>NC_041381.1:226819422-226840992 GCF_002162155.2 Triticum dicoccoides | reverse complement strand
TAGTTGGCCAAAGTGCGGTTGAATTTGGGATTTGGGGGGAATTTTTGGGGGTATTTTCGCGTGGTGGGCGGGAGAGTTTGGCGCATGGTCGGTTTCTCCAAGTGCGGTCCCACGTGTCGGTGAAGAGGTAGGTCGAAGCGCATTCCGTTTGCGTGAGCCGTGTGCAGGACCAACCATGTGAGGGGTGCAATGCGTCCATGATAGGCGTGCTGTGAGTGTACTGCCTTTTTTCCTTTTGAACTTGATGCTTTGCACGATCCATCGATACTACTACTAGTAATCCGGTAATCCCTTCTAAAACGGCACGACCGGGTCTTTTCCCGTGCGATATGCTATACGTAATCCCAGTTACGTAATTAATGTAACTTGAAACGTGAGGGATGTTGATTGGAGATTGGGGGGAGGGAGGGGCCCACCACCATGAAAATCAGGGAGAGAGAGAGGAAATTTACGTTAACCCTTTCGTAGGTTCTCGTAGATGTAGAAAGATGTGAAATGCGTGAATGTGCAGTGGACGTACTATTGGAGTGCCTAAGGTAAATTGTGTATGTAGACCCTATGTTTTTATCTACTTCACATGTTAGCTTGGTTTCGGGTCAAACCTTCTAAGTTTATACACACAAAAACGAATCACCATTCCATATATTTTCATACTCCTACAATATACTTACTATTATTGTGAAAGTTCATATACACCAGACGAGATTCATGCAAACACGGCAGATTTTCATTACATTTTGAACTTTCATAGGACAGAAAAATAAAAGAAACCCGACCTTAAACCTATTCTATGGTGGCGACCGACGTCCTTCATCTCCCATCTCCATGTACGGGGGCGGGGTTCAAGACCCGTGAAGTGAAGGTGCAGTCTCCGGCAAGGAAGAGTAGAACCCGGGAGACGGACCGGCCAGTTGGCACACCATGTCCTACCGCCTCCCATGCCCTACTCATCCTTAGAGGAGTCCCCGACCTCAGCGGTGCCGTCGGACGTGAGGTCGATGATGCTGGACGTGGACGGTTCGTCGCTTCACGTGCCACATGCGCCACCAAACATTGGACGACGGCTAGTAGGACGCGTGGCTGATGGTGCTCCCGTCGTCGGCTGCCAGCGTGGCCACCGCTTGTGCGGTCGCATCCGCATCCGGCTATGTCGCTATTGCGTTGCAAGTGGTGCCTTGAGCAAGGGCGGTGACATCAAGCTTCATCCCCGAAGACAAGCTCTCCCGCAAAGCGTTCACGCTCGCGGTCATGGCGGATGTGGTGCCAGGTAGCAGGAGGATGCGCTATGGTGTGGAGTTTAGCTGGGCGTTGCCACTTTAAGTAGCGCATTCCGGTGAGGCCAAGCTTCCGGGTGCGTCATTAAGTCACCGGAGTTGGTTCCTCAGGCACCTAGCCTCTTAATGATGGCATACGGACGGACGACATGAATGTGGGCAGCTGGCGCCGGCTGGGAACGCACGGGCGCGACGGCGCAAGGGACGAGGGTTTTTGGTGTGGCAAGGTAGTCAGCTGCGGTCGTGGCAATGTTGGAGATGCCCTTTGCTCACATGCGATCCCCACATGTCATTGAAAAAGCAAGACGACCAGACATGGTCTTAGGTCCTGGGGATGCAGGGTGCCGTGATACATCTCCGTCGTATCTACTTTTCCAAACACTTTTGCCCTTGTTTTGGACTCTAACTTGTATGATTTGAATGGAACTAACCTGGACTGACGCTGTTTTCAGCAGAATTGCCATGGTGTTGTTTTATGTGCAGAAAACAAAAGTTCTCGGAATGACCTGAAACTCCACGGAATATCTTAGAATAAATAATAAAAAAATCCTCGCCAAAGATGAAGACCAGGGGGCCCACACCCTGTCCACAAGGGTGGGGGGCGCGCCCCTCCCCCCTGGGTGCGCCGCCCTACCTCGTGGGCCCCCTGGTGGCCCTCCGACGCCAAATCCAACTCCATATATTGGCTTTCGGGGAGAAAAAAATCAGAGAGAAAGTTCCATCGCGTTTTACGATACAGAGCCGCCACCAAGCCCTAATCTCTCTCGGGAGGGCTGATCTGGAGTCTGTTCTGGGCTCCGGAGAGGGGGATTCGTCGCCATCATCATCATCAACCATCCTCCATCACCAATTTCATGATGCTCACCGCCGTGCGTGAGTAATTCCATCGTAGGCTTGCTGGACGATGATGGGTCGGATGAGATTTATCATGTAATCGTGTTAGTTTTGTTAGGGTTTGATCCCTAGTATCCACTATGTTCTGAGATTGATGTTGCTATGACTTTGCTATGCTTAATGCTTGTCACTAGGGCCCGAGTGCCATGATTTCAGATCTGAACCTATTATGTTTTCATGAATATATGTGTGTTCTTGATCCTATCTTGCAAGTCTATAGTCACCTACTATGTGTTATGATCCGGCAACCCCAAAGTGACAATAATCGGGACCACTCCCGGTGATGACCATAGTTTGAGGAGTTCATGTATTCACTATGTGCTAATGCTTTGTTCCGGTTCTCTATTAAAAGGAGGCCTTAGTATCCCTTAGTTTCCAATAGGACCCCGCTGCCACAGGAGGGTAGGACAAAAGATGTCATGCAAGTTCTTTTCCATAAGCACGTGTGACTATTTATGGAATACATGCCTACATTACATTGATGAACTGGAGCTAGTTCTGTGTCACCCTATGTTGTAACTGTTACATGACGAACCACATCCAGCATAAGTATCCATCACTGATTCGGTGCTTACGAGTTTTCCATATACTGGTTCTCGCTTATTTACTTTTCCGTTGCTACTGCTACAATCACTACAGAATACCAGAAACATTACTTTTGTTGTCTTTATTTTGTTATCGTTACCACCACTATCATATTACTTTGCTACTAAACACCTTGCTGCAGATATTAAGTTTCCAGGTGTGGTTGACTTGACAACTCAGCTGCTAATACTTGAGAATATTCTTTAGCTCCCCTTGTGTCGAATCAACAAATTTGGGTTGAATACTCTACCCTCGAAAACTGTTGCGATCCCCTATACTTGTGGGTTATCAAGACCTTTTTCTGGCGCCGCTGCCGGGGAGCATAGCTCTATTCTTTGAGTCACTTGGGATTTATATCTGCTGGACACTATGAAGAACTTGAAAGACGCTAAGACAAAAATATATCCCTCAACTACGAGGGGAGGTAAGGAACTGCCATCTAGCTCTGCACTTGATTCACCTTCTGTTATGAGTAAGCTAGCGACACCTAAACCTACTACTGCTATGAATTCTGATATGTCGCATGTTATTGATGATGAAACTACTTCTATGCTTGATACTACTGTGCCCCTTGGTGAATTTATAGATGAACGAATTTCTAGGTCTAGAGAAAGAGAAATTATTGAAAATGAACAGGATGATGTTAGTGATGATGAAAATATGCCTGCTATTCCTGAGGGTTATCTTTTTAATGCTGAATCTATTGAAGCTATTCTTGCTTGCCAGAATAGTCCTGAACGTAAGAGGTTGCTAGTTAAGTGGAGTAAAGAATCTTATAGAGATAGGATGAGACCCGACCCTGCTTTTGCTACCTCACCTATCTGTGTTCCCGATCAGGATTATTATGATTTTTCTGTTGATCCAGATATAATTACTTTGGTTGAATCTGATCCTTTTTATGGCTATGAATCTGAAACTGTTGTGGCACATCTTCGTAAGTTACATGATATAGCTGCCCTGTTTACTAATAATGAGAGATCGCGCTACCTTTATTTACTCAAAATATTTCCATTCCCATTAAAGGGTGATGCTAAGAAATGGTTTAATTCTCTTGATCCTGGTTGTGTGCAAAGTCCCCAGGATATGATTTATTACTTCTCTGCTAAATATTTCCCTGCTCATAAGAAACAAGCTGCTTTGAGGGAAATATACAACTTTGTGCAAATTGAAGAAGAGAGCATCCCACAAGCTTGGGGGAGGCTTCTCAAGTTACTTAGTGCTTTGCCTGATCATCCTCTTAAGAAACCTGAAGTACTCGGTATCTTTTATAATGGACTAACCGATGCTTCCAGAGATTACCTGGATAGTTGTGCTGGTTCTCTTTTCAGGGAAAGAACACCAGATGAAGCTGAAATTCTATTGAATAATATGTTGACAAATGAAAATAATTGGGCACCTCCTGATCCAACTCCTGAGCCAGCCCCAGAGCCAATTACTGAGCCTATCCCTAAACCAACTCCAAGAAGAGAGGTGTTCTATTTCTTAGTCCCGAAGATATGCAAGAGCCAAAGAAATCCATGAAAGAAAAAGGTATTAAAGCTGAAGATGTTAAGAATTTACCTCCTATTGAAGAAATACATGGTCTTAATTTACCGCCTATTGAAGAAGTGTATGATCTCAATTACTTATTTACTGAAGAACCTCCCGATATCCCGACACAGGTAGTAAAGGTAAATTCTCTCTATAGATATGATAAGGCTGAAGTCCCTCCTACTAAAATTGCTAGTCAGTGCTTGGATGAGTTTGATGACTTTATGTTTAAGCAAGATGACTTTAATGCTTATTTTGGTAGACAATTAAAACATAATACCTTTATGATTAAACATTTGAGTGATTATATGGCTAATATTAGAGGTGAACTTAAACTTGTTAGCAAACATGCTTCTATGGTTACCACTCAAGCTGAGCAAGTACTCAAAGCTCAAAATGATTTGCTTGATGAATTAAATAATAAGAATGACTTTGCTATTAGAGTGGCTCCTAGAACTTGTAAAATGACTCACGAACCTTTGTATCCCGAAGGCCACCCTAAGAGAGTCGAGCAAGATTCTCAAAGAAATAATTTAGAGGCACCTAGTTCTTCTAAAAAGAAGAAAAAAAAATGATAGGACTGTGAAAACTTCTAGTGAACCTATTGCTGAACCACCTCAGAATCCAAATGATATCTCTGTTTCTGATACTGAAACACAATCAGGTGACGAACATGAACCTAGTGATAATGTTAATGATAATGTTCATGATGATACTCAACCTAGTAATGATAATGATGTAGAGATTGAACCTGCTGTTGATCTTGATAACCCACAATCAAAGAATCAACGTTATGATAAAAGAGATTTTGTTGCTAGGAAACATGGTAAAGAAAGGGAACCATGGGTTCAGAAACCCATGCCTTTCCTCCGAAATCATCCAAGAAAAAGGATGATGAGGATTTTGAGCGCTTTGCTGAAATGATTAGACCTATCTTTTTGCATATGCGATTAACTGATGTGCTCAAAACAACTCCTTATGCTAAGTATATGAAGGATATCATAACAAATAAAAGAAAGATACCGGAAGCTGAAATTTCCACCATGCTAGCTAATTATACTTTTAAGGGTGGAATACCAAAGAAACTTGGAGATCCAGGAGTACCTACTATACCATGCTCCATGAAATGGAATTATGTTAAAACTGCTTTATGTGATCTTGGAGCCGGTGTTAGTGTTATGCCTATCTCTTTATATCATAGACTTGACTTGAATAAGTTGACACCTACTGAAATATCTTTGCAAATGACTGATAAATCAACTGCTATACCTGTCGGTATTTGTGAGGATGTGCCTGTTGTAGTTGCAAACGTTACTATTTTAACGGACTTTGTTATTCTTGATATTCCCGAAGATGATAGTATGTCTATTATTCTTGGAAGACCTTTCCTTAATACTGCAGGGGCTGTTATTGATTGCAACAAAGGCAATGTCACTTTTCATGTTAATGGTAATGAGCATACAATACACTTTCCGAGGAAACAACCTCAAGTTCATAGTATCAACTCTATTGGAAAAATTCCATCGATTATATTTGGAGGTTTTGAATTCCCTCTCCCTACTGTCAAGAAGAAATATGATATACTTATTATTGGGGATGTCTATATCCCCGTTGAGGTAACACAGTGTTATTTGAAATTTTTCCGGTTTCATGTTAATTGGAATGAGTTTGTTAACAAGACTTGATCAACCTTGTTAGTGGATTATTTTTGATGAGCATGAGATGGATGAAACTAGAAGCACAACCTTCTGTACCCTCTTTATATTTTCTGTTACTTAGTAGAAATAAAGTAAAATAGTATTTTTCTGTCTGTTTCCTGATTTATCCATGCAATATAAAAATATCCCAAAAATAAAAGTCCTCAAAATGCCATGCCAATTTAATATTATTTTTTCGGGAATATTTAAGGATTTTTAGTGCAAAAACTACCGCGAGGGGGGGTGGGGCTGCCACCTGGCCACGAGGGTGGAGGGCGCGCCCTGCCCCCTGGGCGCGCCCCTGCCTCGTGGGCCCACGATGGCCCTCCTCCACTTATTCCTGCACCCATCTTCTTCCTCTGCCTCACACAAACACGAAAAACCAACTCAAGCACGAGTTCCAGCCCCCGTTGCTGTGATTTTCGATCTCCTTGCTCAAAGCACCTCTCGCAAAACTGCTTGGGGAAATTGTTCCTTGGTATGTGACTCCTCCATTGGTCCAATTAGTTTTTGTTCTACTGCTTTATTCATTGCAAATTTGTGTTGCAGAAGTGACCATGTTCTTGAGCTTGCATGTCAAATTTATATGGTTCCAAGTAGTTCTAATGCTTGATATATGCTCTAGGCACTTGTATGAGTAGTTGCTATCAGTTTTATTGAAGTTGGTTCACTTTTGTTTGAAGTTACTAAAAATTTCAGATTATTTCAGAAACAATGAAGAGACTTTTGAGGGGCTCTTCGAGCCGAAGCTCGAAGGAAAAACAAAAGGAAGAAGAGCAGAAGCCCAAATTTAATTTGCCTCGCACCGCGGAGGTCAGGTCGTGTGAATGGCCTTCCGATGAATTCTTGAGGAGTACCGGGATTTATGAGGATTTCTATCTATTAATTGAGAACGCCGGCCTCACCAACTTCCTCCGTGACCAACGTCATCAGTATCTCTTACTCACAAATACTTTTGTGCAGAACTTCTACTTCTTCCCTAAGAAATCACCTCCAATAGTAGAGTTCCATTTATATGACGTTGTTAAGGAAATGCCATTAGCTGAATTTTGTGAGGTTTGCATAATACCTTTTGAGGGTTCTTTAGATGAACCACACCGTAATGAAGTAGAAGCTTTTATTAACACTATCACTGTGGGAGAAATTAGGAAGGTTTCTGATGCAAGAATTACTAGCATACATTTCCCTGTTTTACACTACTTTGCCTTATTTGCTAGTCGTTGCTTGATTGGACGCGGGAACTGTGGGAACCTTAGTATTCCTGATATTATTATTTTGTTCCATGGTTTATACTGCAATAACTCTGTTAGTTTGGGTGGAATTGTTGCTAGACGGTTAAGTATGAACCGTACTAAGGGCCCCATCTTTGGAGGCATTTATGCTTCGTGCCTAGCTGAATATTTTGAAATACCTATTAGGCTTGAGGAGAAAAAAGAAACAGCGCTGCCCCATGTTTATTTAGATTATAAGAGTATGATAGCGCATGATTTCCTTGTTAAGAGTCGCGATGGGGAGCTCAAATATAAATTATACTTTGATAAACATCACCCTGAGACTATTACTTTGCCTGCTCCTTCTTTGTTTAACTTGTATGCAGAGCCTCACATTGTTCCGTGGTCGGCTGTTCAAGCCTATCGGAACCCTACACCAGCCCCGGAGTTGGAACCACAAGATGAGCCTCCACGACTATCTGTTTATTCTTGGGATCCAGAGGAGGCTGCCAGCCAGTTGCAGTCGGAGTCTTCTTCATCACACTACGACCCCAGCTTCACCTACGGGTATCCGCCAGGCCATCCCTGGCAATAGACCAACTTAGGCCAAAAGCCTAAGCTTGGGGGAGTACGTATTTCCCACTAACATTACATTTATGTTCACACACGCTCATTGCTAGATGTCGGTGCTCATACTCTTTCACTGTATTATCCATGCTAGTTTAAATTTCTTTTTCCTGCTTTCTTCTTGTGTGTTTGATAAACTTTAAGAAAAAACAAAAAAATAGTTAGTTTAGTTTTCATGCTTGTAGTAGAATTAAAAAGAAAACCCAAAAATATTTTCCCGTTCTTCTTTTACTTGTTGGGAGCTTTCCTGTGTAAATAGTTTTATTTACTTTTCCTTTCTTTGGGGGTCCAGAAGACTATATTGAAAATGCTTAGTGGCTCTCATATGCAGGATTGTTTATCTAACTTAGAGCCCATTTTACTTGTCTTCTCTCTTGAGTTGAATGCTTGCAGATTCTAGCTTAGTCCAATGCACGTGCACTCTTATTATTATACACACCGTTCGGTCGTGCAAGTGAAAGGCAATAATGATGATATATGATGGACTTATTGGGATGAGAAAAGCTGGTATGAACTCGACCTCTCTTGTTTTTGTAAATATGATGATTCATCGTCCCTGATTCAGCTATTATGAAGTAAACATATTTGGAATGACATTTAGAGATTATAGTTGCTTGTGCCATGCTTGATTAGCTATGAGTTATAATGGTTTACCTTGCGTGCCAACATGCTATTAGAATGATTATTATATGGTATGATGGGATGGTATCCTCCTTTGAATGAATTGAGTGACTCGACTTGGCACATGTCCACGCATGTAGTTGAATCAAATCAACATAGCCTTCATGATATTTATGTTCATGGTGGATTATATCCTACTCATGCTTATATTCGGTGTAAACTAATTTTAATGCATGTTTACGACTGTTGTCGCTCTCTCAGTTGGTGGCTTCCCAGTCTTTTGCTAGCCTTCACCTATACTAAGCGAGAATACTGCTTGTGCATCCAAACTCCTTAAACCCCAAAGTTGTTCCATATGAGTCCACTATACCTTCCTATATGCGGTATCTACCTGCCGTTCCAAGTAAATTCGTATGTGCCAAACTCTAAACCTTCAAATAAACATTCTGTTTTGCATGCTCGAGCACCTCATGTGCAACTAGGTCTGCCTATATCTTCCATGCTAGGTGGGTTATTCTCAAGAGGAGTGGACTCTGCTTCTCATTCACGAGAAAGGGCCGGTAACCGGGATGCCCAGTCCCATGATCCAAAAATATCAAAGCAAATCAAAATAATTAAACAAAACTCCCCGTGGGACCCATTGAATGTTAGAGGCACTCGTTGTTTCGAGCAAGCCATGGATTGATGCTTGTGGACGAGGGGGCGTATAAACCTTTACCATTCTGTTTGGGAACTGCCTATAATGCATGTAGTATGGAAGATACAACCATCTCATAGTTGTTGTGTTGACTGTGAAAGTATGCCGCTGAAAATATAATTTATCTCTATTTGAAAATCGAGCTCTGGCACCTCTAAAATCCCTGCTTCCCTCTGCGAAGGGCCTATCTATTTACTTTTATGTTGAGTCATCACCCTTCTTGTTAAAAAGCACCCGCTGGAGAGCACATTGTCGTTTGCATTCATTATAATTGGTTTATATTGGGTATGACTTGACTGGATCTCTTTTACCATGAATTACAATGTTTAGTCAGTCCTTGATCTTTAAAGGTGCTATGCATTTATGTTTTGCGGTCTCAGAAAGGGCTAGCGAGATACCATTTTGTTATATCATGTTATGATTATTTTGAGAAAGTGTTGTCATTAGAGTTTTATTATTATGGCTCGCTAGCTAATTATGTTATTGATATGAGTAATTGTGAGACCTACGTGTTATTGTGAGTATGGTTAGTTCATAATAATTGTTGAAACTTGAATGCTGGCTTTTCATGTTTATAACAACAAGAGCAAACAGAGTTTGTAAAAGTTTTTCTTTTTCTCTTTCAGTTTGTCAACTGAATTGCTTGAGGACAAGCAAGGGTTTAAGCTTGGGGGAGTTGATATGTCTCTGTCGTATCTACTTTTCCAAACACTTTTGCCCTTGTTTTGGACTCTAACTTGTATGATTTGAATGGAACTAACCCGGACTGACGCTGTTTTCAACAGAATTGCCATGGTGTTGTTTTATGTGCAGAAAACAAAAGTTCTCGGAATGACCTGAAACTCCACGGAATATCTTAGAATAAATAATAAAAAATCCTCACCAAAGATGAAGACCAGGGGGCCCACACCCTGTCCACGAGGGTGGGGGGCGCGCCCCTCCCCCCTGGGCGCGCCGCCCTACCTCGTGGGCCCCCTGGTGGCCCTCCGACACCAACTCCAACTCCATATATTTGCTTTCGGGGAGAAGAAAATCAGAGAGAAAATTTCATCGTGTTTTACGATACGGAGCCGCCACCAAGCCCTAATCTCTCTCGGGAGGGCTGATCTGGAGTCCGTTCGGGGCTCCGGAGAGGGGTATTCGTCACCGTCGTCATCATCAACCATCCTCCATCACCAATTTCATGATGCTCACTGCCGTGCGTGAGTAATTCCATCGTAGGCTTGCTGGACGGTGATGGGTTGGATGATATTTATCATGTAATCGAGTTAGTTTTGTTAGGGTTTGATCCCTAGTATCCACTATGTTCTGAGATTGATGTTGCTATGACTTTGCTATGCTTAATGCTTGTCACTAGGGCCCGAGTGCCATGATTTCAGATCTGAACCTATTATGTTTTCATGAATATATGTGTGTTCTTGATCCTATCTTGCAAGTCTATAGTCACCTACTATGTGTTATGATCCGGCAACCCCGAAGTGACAATAATCGGGACGACTCCCGGTGATGACCATAGTTTGAGGAGTTCATGTATTCACTATGTGCTAATTGTTTGTTCCGGTCCTCTATTAAAAGGAGGCCTTAATATCCCTTAGTTTCCAATAGGACCCCGCTGCCACGGGAGGGTAGGACAAAAGATGTAATGAAGTTCTTTTCCATAAGCACGTATGACTATTTACGGAATACATGCCTACATTACATTGATGAACTAGAGCTAGTTCTGTGTCACCCTATGTTGTAACTATTACATGACGAACCACATCTGGCATAATTATCCATCACTGATCCGGTGCCTACGAGTTTTCCATATACTGGTTCTCGCTTATTTACTTTTCTGTTGCTACTGCTACAATCACTACAAAATACCAAAAACATTACTTTTGCTGTATTTTCTTTTGTTACCGTTACCACCACTATCATATTAATTTGCTACTAAACACCTTGCTGCAGATATTAAGTTTCCAGGTGTGGTTGAATTGACAACTCAGCTGCTAATACTTGAGAATATTCTTTAGCTCCCCTTGTGTCGAATCAACAAATTTGGGTTGAATACTCTACCCTCGAAAACTGTTGCGATCCCCTATACTTGTGGGTTATCATGCCGCAATAGAACACTCCTCGGACGCGGCACGGCGCACGCACACTTCAGTGCCCCGTGCATTCTCGACGAGTCGTGCCACTGCGCTAACGCCACCCTCGGCACCCTGAAGCCGAGCGTGTCCAGTGACGATGAGCATGTCGCTCACCGCGGTCGCCGTGTCCAGAGGCAGTGTGGGAGCTGCGCCATGTTGCTGGCCCCCACGACCCACATGAATGGTTGCCAGTGGCGAGGAGGTCGTGGGCCAGCTCCTCCATTGGACTAGTCTGCGCCACGTCATCCCGACAGGTGTGCCCCACATGTCGGTTTACCTGTTTCCCGACCAAATTCGAGCGTCAGTGCTCCGCGTTGCGCATTAGGTGCAGAACAGGTGGTTTTTTTCCCCTGGTTCAAATGTGGTACAGTACGTAGTTCTTACCCTAGCCCCAAGTGTGGTGATTTTGGGTATGGTACCACCCTTTTCCTTTTCAACTAGTGAAGCGTAACACTTTATTAAGTAGTTGGATGGTGTGCTAATGTAGGTGTCCGACTGTTTGAAGGAATAATTGAGGTGTGCCTGGTCCATAGCCGCATTTAGGGGTCCAACCATGTTCCTGTAGGAGTAACTATACTAGTCCTGCGTACTCCCTCTGTTTTCATTTACTCCACATTTTAGCTTTGCTCAAAGTCAAAGTCAAACTTTGTAACTTTGACAAAGTTTATAGACAGAAATAATAACATATACAATAACAAATCAATACCATTAGATTGATTACTGAATATACTTTCACATCATATAGATTTGCTATTGTAAATGTTCATATTTTTTCTATAAATTTGGTCAAATTTTATGAAGTTTGACTTCAGTCAAACCAAATATGCAGTGTAAATAAAAACGGAGGGAGTATCTTACTCCCTGACCAAGACAGAAGGGAAAACAAGACAAGTTATTAATTATTTGAGCCATTCAAGTATAATCATGTGGCATTTCTTATTTCTCATTCCTCTCCAACCCTCTTCTCCATCGATCATGCCGCCCTCCGGTCGAGTCCATCCTCCTGCATGCCTCATTTGAACATTCCACCGAGTATCATTCGCATGTGGGCCTAGACCATGCTTGTATTTCCAATGTTGTAATTTGTCCGACATGCATACAGACAAACGGTTCATTTAAAGTTTTACTTTGCCTCCACTACGTGTCACTTACCATCTTAGTTTTGACATCCCATTCGGTTCATACCCCGACACATCTCGACAAGATCGATTGATGTTGAGAGATCAAGTGTGTGTCATGCAAGGAGATAAAGGTTGTGTATTTCTATGATATAAATGACCCCCCCGGGGGGGAGGTCTGTGGGGATCAGAGGGAGTATATTGTACGTTCAAAAGCGAAACAAATGTACTGTACCCACCCTAGTCCTCTTTCAATCGATCTCCATGCCCGAGATTAAACCGAGAGAGAACGAGTGGGTGCATTTGTGATACCTAAGGCGGATTCAAAATTTTGAACCGGTGATCATAGCATCAACAAATCATATATCAAGGGTATTCAATCTTCATTTCACTTTTAGACGTACAATATACTCCCTCGAATCCTTTCTAGTTTACATATACTAAGTTTAATGTGTAGTCAAAGTATCTCTACTTTGATCAAACTTACAGAAAAAAAGTATCAACATTCAACAATGCCCAATCAATATTGTTAGATTCGTACGTTCTCCAAGATTTGTATTCAAACAAAGATGGTTTCCAATTTGTTTTCAAACACGTGAATGTGCTTGTTCTCGCGCATGCTCTTCCTACTAGAATTTTGCTATGTATAGCCAGTCCAATAGTAACTTTTTAAGCTCCCTGTCCAATAGTACTAATGGAGTACTGACAACATCTTCAGTAGAGTATGCAGTGCTCATAGTACTAGTAGCATACTCCCTCTTCTTTTATTTACTACGCATAAAACAGAGCGAGTACTAGTAACACTCAACCGACATCTCTCTTTTCTAGTAGTACAAATGACAAGGGCGGGGGAGGGGGAGGGACGTCGGTTTGCTCTCAACTGCAGTCCCAGAAGCGAGCGAAAACGAAGACGAAGCGTGTTCCATTCGGTGAATGACGTGGAGGGTCCAGCGTGCCAGGGTGCAACGCGAACGCGACAAGAGTGATGTATAGTCAAAATCTATTGACCGATCATCACCAGAACCACTATTCCCACCGCCAATGCTAGCTACTTACCAGCCGGTCACCATTACCCCAAAACCACACCTCCTCTCCAGCCCATTCCCCCACCTTCCGATCCCCTAGCCCGCATCAACCGTCCCCTAGTTCCTCGGAAAACCATGGTGCGCCGCAAGATCACACATTACAAGATGTTGACGCCGAGCGCAAAAATAGCGGCGGCGGTCGGCGCCACAGACCTTCGTTCCTAAGCTCGCTTTTTGGCGGGCCAATCCCCGAGTTCTCTAGAGCCAAGCTCCGAGGAGGAGGAAGCCGATCCAACGTTTATGGCGGAGGTCGTGGCGCAGAAGGCCCCTGATGCATAAGAGGTGATGGACGCCGACTTCGTGCCGGCGTCCGGGTCCCCCATGGTGCAGGCGGACAGCGGTTCAACCTGGTGATCCTAAAGGAGGACTGGGAGGCGGAGGCTAAACTCGACGCGGAGCACGCGAATGCCACTACCATCGAGGCCCTCCTGTAGGCGGAACCGGATGTCGTGGATGTGAACTGGGCAGCAAAGGCTCGGGTTGACATGGAGCATGCGGATGTCGCTGCCATCGACGCCCTCCTGCAGGCGGAACCAGACGTCCTGGACTTGAACCGGGCGGCGGAGGCTTAACTCGACGTGGATGCCGCTGCCATCGAGGCCCTACTGCAGGCGGAACCAGACGTCCTGGACTTGAACCGAGCAGTGCTCGCGTTCGTGCAGAGTGCCCGCATGCTCCGCGTGAACGAGTAGTTGGAGGCCGAGGACAACCACAATGCGGAGACACACGTCGGTAGCTACAGCTGGTTCGCGCTAGCAACGAAAGACGACGAGGCTGTCTCATTCCACGAGCACTGATAGTTTTTCTTTATGTCGTTGTTTTTAGGGATCTTTTGCTATGTAAAAACATATATTCATGCAAGTCAGCTGACTTTCATCCTTTGGGCCAGTCCACCATTTCAGGCGGTTGGATGAATATCCTACGTCTCCTAACCCTTCTTCTTCCTCACCTCTTCTTCTTCCCCAACAGACCACCGCATGGGCCGTTTGGATCTTCCCCAACATGTCGTTGGACAAACATACTGTATGAATGAAAATTATATGTCAGCGGTAGGATGGCTGAGTTTGGTTCGATCACATGCGGTAGCACATGTTAGTGAGGGTGCTTTCCCTTGGTTGGGTTTGTGGTAGGCAGGAGTGACTGTGTGAGGGTGTGGTGCGACCGCGACAGCCATGCGCAAGTGTACCTCCTTTTCATTTTGAAAACTTTAGGAAAGCTTGGCAAAAATGTGTGGCGAAGTATGACAATGCTAGGCCTAGACCCAAAAACGATACAAGTACATACGTACTTCTTGTGTTAAAAAGAAAGGTGGGGTTTTCCTTCACAGGATTAATCGATACAAATCCTCGTTTGATGTATCAATTAATGCGTATTTTTTTCTCCAATGCCCAAAGAGCTAACCATCTCAGTCCTGATCGCTTGATTAATGCAGGGCCATGCAAACCAACCTTCTCAATTCCGCATGCACACAAGGGTATATTAATGTCCTTGGTTACAAGTACGAGGAAAACCCCATCAATTTTGCCTCGATTAGTGTTAGTGGCCTTCTGAGAATTGTAATTTTGATATTGGCCTTGTGTATGAAAAATGGAGGTAGTAACTATTTGACATCCTTCCCCATTGTGGTGACCTCGACGATATCTCGAACATTGCGGTTTGGCGAAGTGCGTTCGACGGAGAACACCATTGAGGGTGACCACGGTAAGTCTCTTGCAAGTGCCGCCTGCAAGCCGACAATACCGCCTTATTTGCATCCAGGAAGTCCGTTGAACTAAAGGATGCGTAAATGTACTAGTACTACAAAATAGCATCATCCGTCCAGCTTAGTGCGGTAAGGTGGTTTCTGGAAGAAGACGATGGAGAAGCTGAGTCAGCGAAGAGTGAAATGATGGTTGCTTCGTCCGTGCTTTGTGAGTTGATGCCTCACTTCTTTGTGATTTGTGATAGAAGGGACATGGGAGTAGACTCAGTGCTCTATACCGTACATGTGTCCAAGCATGGGAGAAAGAGGAGAGAGGTTGCATTTTTTATTCTTTCAATCAATCAATTAGGGAGCTTCGGTTCCATCTTTTTGCCTTTGGCAACACCGTCCACAATGGTTTCGATCGATGTGAAAAGCTATTTTCACATTTGTCTACAAATTGTGGATGCCCTTAACCGTACCACTTGGTTTTGCTCCTGTGTGCTATCTATGCAAATCTCGATTATATTGATCCAAAAATTATAGTATTAAGATTAGTAAAAAGGAGGTGATGTTGCCGCGCAGAAGGCGGCGGATGTTTCTTATTTTTAGAGGACGTTGGCCTGGCGGTTTGCTAACATGCGGTCCCATGTGTCAGTGCTTTACCAGGCCGATCCGCGTCCCACATGAGGATGAACAACGGCAGAAGCAACACGTGGTTAACTTGAAGAAGATAAGGGAGAAGCGGATTCAGCAACGAATGAAATGATGGTTGCTTTGTCCCTCCAACTTATTTTTTAGCATTATTACTTCGTCCGTCCAACTTAACTGCGGGAAAGGTCCAACTTTGTGATTTGACGCCTCATTTCTCATTACTACATCGGCACCATGACTGGGGTGCTTCACCCGTGCTGCTCTGCACTGTTATTTCAGTATGGCACGTGGACACGGTTGCTTGACGTACGACATGTCAGCTAAAGGGACTAGAACATTTATGAAAGCGAGCACTCCACACTTATGACGGAGGAGTACACTACACGACGGCCCAGTGAACTGTTACTTGTACTGTAGTACTACTATAGTTTTGCTTTTTCGCATGATCCATTGATACACACCCAATTAAACAGGCAAGGGCAAGATTTTTCCTGTGCAGTAGATGATACTAACCATACATTTCAAAGGCAATTTTTAATATATGAAAATTGAATTCTTAAGTAACAATATGAGATATAGTAAAACTAAGAACACATATGATTTATTGTGTTAGATTGTAGTAGTAGTGATGTATTGTATAGTTGTTAGATGTAACATGCGAGAACGTGTAGAGATGGACTTTTGGAGGGCCTATAGAGAGAAATTGGGCATAAGGTGGATTCAAATATTTGTATTCGTCTTCATAGCATTTGTAACTCATATCTACAATTTGTATAGTTGACGTGAATGCTTCTTCGCTTTACGAAACTAGTACACCAATAATGGGGTGGCATGCGCCAATATAGGCACTGGCACGTTGGCCTACTCGGCTCCACAGACAGAGCGAGAGAAGAGATAAATACTCAGGCGGTCAGTTTATTTCAAGTGAAAAGCGTAATACAATCATCCGACTTCAGATTACGCTCATTACGATCACTATTTACGTTTTGCGGTGATTATACGGTCACTCGCTCATCATTCAACATCAGATTGCAGTGTGCTGACTGGACAAATAGTCTGCATGGCACTATGTTGACTAGTTAAATTGACCACATTCCTTGTGGGTCCCACATGTCAGTTCACATAGGAAAAAGGTCAAATAAACACAAATTTACATAGGCGCAACAAGACTCCAACCCATGCGTGGGAACCACCTGGTTGTGTATGTGTCTGTTTGGGCCTGATGTGTGTGATGCACATGTAGGTTGAGCACTTGAGCGTGAGAGTGTGTGTTGGTTGTGTGGTGTGTGCATGCATGCGTGCGTGTGTGCATGTGAGTGTTGCGTGCGAGCATTGCTGTGTGTGTACGTGTGAGTGTTGCGTGCGTGCGTGGCTGCTTGTGTTCGTGTGAGTGTTGCGTGCATGCACTTCATGTGCATGCGTGCGTGTGCGTATAATCACCACACCAGATCCTGTGTATTAAAACAGACGACTCAACAAACCAATACAAGGCCACCTTGTCCGATGTGCCCGCGGTCATGACTTCGAACCACCGTCCACTATTTTTTTATCGTTTGTTTTCATTCTTATACATGCCGACAGGTGGGCCCAATGGTAGTGAGATAATGTGATGCAACATTAGAGGTGCCACGTGGAGCATTTAACTCGTCAACTAGTCATGTCTTGAGAAAATACAGAGCTGCACGATGAGACTGTGACTGTATAATAACCACAAAACATAAGTGGTGACGTGATGAGCGGATTCTGAAGTCCAATGTGCGTATCGTGCTTTCGCTTCAAATACAATGATCATCACTGTATATATCACGAGAGAAAGATGAAACATGCGTGAATGTGCTGGGGTGTACTTTTAGAGGATCTGGAGATAGTTTGTGTGCATACGTGAAAGGGGCTAAGAGGGGTGCATGCGATGGAGATAGAGATGCTCTTCGTTTCTCTTTATTATGACTAACTTTATATATAGTATAAAAATTTAAATATTCACAGTGCAGAATAAATATCGTTGGGTGCACCATGCAATGCAAATTAACGTTCATACTTCTCCATATAACTTTGTAATGTTGTATAGATGTAGAAATTATAAAATAATTTTTTGACCACACTTTGTGTGGTTTTATTCAAAAGGAATGTTGTATGCGAAATAAACGTGAAGAAAGGTCTTTTTAGATCAATGGGGTACGTGATGTAACATGTGTGAATGTGTAGTTGACGTATTTGACAGGGCCTAGAGAGGTATGTGTATGTATTACGTATTAGAGAGAGGCATGGACAGAGGGGCCGGTGGGGGGGGGGACGTGGGAGAGGTAGCACGAGAAATGAGAGAGGTCTAGAAAGAGAGACGAATAGGATGTCACGGCGAGAGATACCCTTGAGTGTGTATATGCAAGGGGGGAGGGGATAGAGGCACGAGGAGAAAATATTTTCTGTGGTGTCTGTGTTGGTATGTGTGGGTGTGAGAAGATAACGAGACCTGTTGGCAGAGGGTGTGTCAATGTGTGAGGTCTGGTGGGCCGAGGTGAGGCCCTTCGTTCGGTTCCGTCCTGCACCACATTGGTCGGCCCGTGAAATGGAGGACTAGTCATACAAGACAAAGATAGCAAAGTCATGAAGGACTCTATGTCCACTAAAAAAGCCGACTAGGATTTGTAACCCTAGGTCCTAGGACTAAGGTAACCCCTTATCTCTGATATTACCATTCATCCAACCTAACTTTAAGGGGCATCCTATAGAATGCTCTGCTAGAATCATACTCATCAATTAGGAAGAGAGGTCGAGACAATGCATGAGAGACATGCCTAAAGATAATGTGCGTGCGCACACACGTAGGCAGGTCTATGTATATAGAAAGGGTCGATGGGGATTGTGCGTGTGTATGCTTGTGAGAGGAATAGTGCTTGTGAGCATGTGTGAAAACAGTCGTAAATGGTTGCGAGAGGAGGGAGGGTTATATCGAGAGCATGTACGCGAGAAAGACACCTCGGGAGAGAGTGTGTGAGCATGTGTGAGAGACCACCAATGGATATACACCGTGTGCGCGTATGTGTGCGAGAGAAAGTCAGCGTGTGTGTGAGGAGAGGCCTATGGAGAGTGAAACTACACGTTAAAGACTGATGTACACAATGATTAAAAATATAAATTCTATCAAAATATTAAGATGGGATCATGATATTTGCAATTCGCATAAGGAACAGTCATTGATCCATCACACATCTACATTCTATCGAATTTGAGCATGTCTATGTTATTATTCAACATAATTGATCCACAGAGTTTGTATTTTGAACGCTAGACAATGCATCGCTTTAGCAATCCGAATATAAACGTAAGTATAGTTCATGTTGTGTGTGTAAAGCACATTATACATACAAAAGTTACACAATGAACATTATAAATAGCTAGATATGAACTAGCATACATTTTAATTCAACTTAAGGTGGTTTAAAAATTTGAGTTCAACATAAAGTCCATTCAATTATTTAAATTTGATATCATGGCATTTGTAAATCATACCTAAATTATGGGGGCATCAATCTTTGCTCTGCATTTGTACATAATAGCATATATAGTCATGTACAAAATAGATTCAAATTTACCTCCTCCATTCCAAAATAATCGTAGTTATAGGATTTTCAAGTGTCAAAATTTCAAAAAGAAGTGCCTGATTTAATGAGGTTTTCAAACATACAAGGTCAACTTTAACATTGTCTATTTAGGTCAATCCTCAAAGTTCAAGAGTACTCTAAACGTGAATGCTTTTGTTTCAAAATTTCGAATGAAGCGCCAAAAGAGCTTGTACTTGCCCGAAACTGCGTGAGACCAATGTTTGGTAGAAGAAAATTACTTTTCTAACTCTGACCCGTGAAATGTACCGGCCCGAAGTCCAAAGGTCAAAACCGGGGTAGGTTTGTAGCATCATCTAGACGCCACGCAACCGCCTCCGAAAAACATTCATACACCATGGCCGCCTAAGCACACATGCGCTTGGCCAAAATCGCTTCCGCCCACTATTTGGGACACCTGGGATTAGCGTCCTATCCCCAACCCGCAGTAGGTCCGAAATTTAAGAGGGGGGCTAAGTTTGTACTTTCGCCAAATTTCAAACAAGCACGTCCCATCTGTTAAAAAAAACCAAAAACAAGCGCGTCCCAGACCGAAACATGGTTCCCCCACCCCGTTCGATTCCCCATTTGTACTCCATGGGCGCCAAAACTTCCCCTCCACCGGCCGTGAAACCCCGGCGACTTCCGTCCGCCACCACATCCCACCCATCAACCGCCACCCTCCTCCATCATGCCGGAGCCGATACCCCGATGTCGTCGTCCACCGCAACCACAACACCCTCCACGGCTAGTAGTTGAAGCTGAGGCCGAGCTACCTCCAGGATGCCGACGTGCGCCATACTCGAGCCAGTTCAACCATGTCGTCCTGTGCCTCACTGCTGCTGCTCCAACGTCGCCACCGTCCACCGCACTGGAGCTGTTCCCGCTACACCGTCCTTCGCCGCCTTGGCTTTTCTTCCCCTCCGCCGACAGACGACCACCGCAACGCAGTCAACAATTTTGTCATGCGTTCGTCCAAGGCTCCACCCTCCTCCAAAACATTTTTTACCTCGGTAAAAAGAAGAAAATCACTGCGACATCAGGAGGACACAACACTGGCAACCGGAAATGGTACTCCTCTTCCCTTATTCGTGCAAATCTGACGTGTCTGTTTCACGGTATTCATCCCACAGAAGACACTAGGTGACCGCTTCTTCCTAATACTAGATGTTCCTAGTAACTCAAGATGCACAAGTTTTCTCCTCATATACTATTTCACCTTAGCTAGAGGTCCGTCGCCCCTTGGATTTTAATTCTTGCTCAGTTGATTCCCAATTAAAGGAATCATTCCCCGGCATAACAGGTGCTAGTCCGCCTATTAAGCTGGGGAAGCAGCGCCTCGGTGTTTATCTTAGGTGTCTGTGCGGCCAAGGAGCTGCTGGCGCTCGATCTGGAGGTCGGCCGGGGGCGCTGTCAAGCATGTCGGTGGTGTGAGGTCGAGGGGAGGGCGGGGCGGCGGAGGCAGGGGACTGGGCCAGTGGTCTCTGGCGGTTCGAGAAAGATCATCAATAGTTACTGGTGGGAGGTAGATGAAGGCCATCTTCCCGTTCCTTGTAGATCAGACGGTTCATAAAAAAAATCGACTGACCTACTGTAACGCCCCAAGACCGATGCGTCTGGTATCTCCCAGTTATTCGCCATCGTTGCCATGTGATTCGCTTATGTGTTGGACTTGCCATGTCATCATCTGCATTTCTTCTGCATGTTTTTCAAAAACTTGCATCCGTTTGTAGTTGCCGGATCCCTCAGTTCTCTCAGTTGTCCGTTCTGAGCCCAACCACACTCACACGCTCCTGCGAGACCTCCGAAATATTATATAAGTGGCATAAAAATGTTCTCGGAATGGGGTGAAACTTGATGTGCGGTCTTATTATAGTGTAGATAGAACGCCTGCCAAATTTTTTCGCATTAGGAGTCCGTTTTATAGCCCAACCGCAAAACTTATAGCAGTGATATAGCCGGTCTAAACGTCGGATGTTTTCGGTCTCCGGAAACCGTTGTCGGGATGCACTCCTCCCCTCTCATCTCAGCCCAACCCCTCTTCACAGCCCACTAACCCAGCCTAAACCCCCCTCTACTCCGGATCGTTGGATCACGATCGAAGGGCTCTGAAACCCCCTTAACCCCCCCCCCCAAAAAACCTAATCCCTGCCTATTTAAACACC
>NC_041381.1:226790386-226818738 GCF_002162155.2 Triticum dicoccoides | reverse complement strand
TCTTCCCCTATTTTTCAGCTAAACCTAGCCTTCCCTAACCTCCTAGCCCCCTCCTCCTCGATTTTCGCATGCATCCAACCCTTGCTCGCCACTTGGCGCAGACGCTGCAGCCGCCACCCGCCTGCGCCGCCGCTCCCAGCCTCTCCCCTCGCGCCACATGGCCCATGCCCGCTCCCAGCCGCCATGGCCTGCGGAGCCCACAGCCGGCTCGCCCCTCGGCCGAACCAGGCCGTGCCCCCGTGCCTCCACCCGATCGTTTGCGACCACCTCGTGCCTCCGCCCGCACCAGACACCATCGCCCCGTGCCCGACTCCACCACTGCCGCCCGCGCGTGCATCGCCTTACCGGAGTGCCGCCCCGCCGTCCACTCCTTCCACCAGCCCTTGCCGAAGCCCCGCCTTGCCGTCTCGCGGCGCGCGCACCTCTGCGCCGGCCGCCGTCCGTCGCCCCTCCGCCGAAGACGCCCTGTCGCGGCCTCCTCCTCGTCGAAGACGTCGCGCCCGCACCGCCTGCTGCCGGATCCGGCCTCACCCGGCTCGTATCCGCGCGCCAGCGCCTCGCCCTAGTCTTCTCCGACCCGCGCCGTCCCCGCCCCTCGATGGAGATCCCCACCGTGTGCCGCCAAAGTCGGATCGGGAGGAACTGATCCTGTCGCCACCACCATACGCGAGCTCTGCGTGGGCCGGCCCATCCGTAGCCTATTGTGGCCTTGGCCCAGCTGCCCATGTCGCCCGACCCGACCTCCTCCGTGATCTGGGCCAAGCCCATGTGTGATCCACCCCCTAAATCCCGGCTGAGCAACTTATACCTACTCTGCGCTCACTTATAATCATCGTTGCAAAACTGTCAAGTGTTGTTAACTGCTAAAAACTGTTGTAACTTGTCATTTTGTCTTTTTATATCTTTTTGTGTGATTTTCTTTTGAGCATCATGTCAACATGTTTTAGGAGCATAATCATGTAATCTTTGCAGTGGTGCAATCCATTTATATTGATATGCCTTGTGGTGAGTGCATCAAGCTTGTGAAGTGGGCTACTTGCTGTTAATGTTCTGTCAAGTCTGAATCTGTTAGATCATGTTGCTATCTTTGCTTGATGCTACTATCAAATACATGTATATTCTGGAGATGCTTAGTTGACATGTTTTGATGTACATGATATGCTCTATCATTAAATGACATTGGATGCCTCATATATGTCTTGTAGCATATGTTTTTATTGCATGAACTTGCCTAAATGATGTTCCAGTTTTCTATTGACTTCATCTTGCCATGTTGTGAGCTTATTATTAATTAATATATGCCTCTTTTGGAGATGCTCCACTTACCTTTTTTGAAGTATGCTATGATTACTTTGTCCACATGCCATGTTTAATAATTTTGGACATAATATGACCTCTATTCCAAGCTTGCAAACATGTTATGATGATGTTGATGTTTTACACTTGCTAAAACTGTTTCAACATTCAAGCTTTTCTTGATGGTTCCCACAAATCCATGAGCTATATGCATATGATGCCTTGATGTTATTTTCTATTTGTTATGTGTAATTTGATGCCATGTCCTTGGTTGCTATGTATAGTTGCTGTAGAATCTTTGTTTCTTGCCTCCAACATGTCATCATATTAACTCTGCTCATGCATATACCCTGTTTTTCACAAAGTCATAATCTGTGTTATCAAGTTTCATTTTGCATCGGTCATCTTGGATTAATCTTGATGCCTATGAACCTAAACCTTAATGGTATTTGAAGTATTATGTACTTTGAGTGCATATCAAGTTTGTGTTCATGTGTTTCTTGTAGCATGTTGTTTTGATGATTGCAAAATGCCTAGTTGCTGTTTTGAGAAGATTGGTGTTATAACTTGTTTGGAGTGTATGTGTTGAACCGTTGCTCCGTTTTGAGCATGCTCTATATGAATCTTGCTTAGAATTGCATGTAGTTTCATATTATCTTGTTGCATCCATGTTTTGAGGAGTGTTCTTGATGTTGAATGCGTTTTACATCAGTGCCATGTTTAACTTGTTTTGCTCATGTCTTCTAGGCCGTAGCTCCGAGTTAAATGAACTTTATAGGTAAATTGATTAGAAAATCATGGAGATCATCATGGTGTATATTAACTTGCAGTTTAACAACTTCAACATAATGTGTTACTCAGATCTGAACCAATTTCGAAACTTGTATATGAGGACTTACCAGAGTTGTTATATGTTGTTTCCGGCGTCATTTAAACTTGCCTTGGCGTGATGTTCTTGTACGCATCATCTCTTGCCATGAATAGCATCATGTAGCCTTGTCATGCATCATACTTGGTTGAGCATCATGTAATGTTTATGTGTTGTGTGTCTACCATGTTGTTTGCTTCTTTCTGGTTGTGCTTCTTCTCGATAGTTCCTGTTTTCTTGTGATCATGAGGAGTCGTTTGACTATGCTTGGTTCGTCTACGCCCGTTCGTCTTCTCCATGGACTCGATCTTCTTTCTAGCGTGATTTTAGGCAAGATGACCGTTACTCTGGATCTCACTACTATCATTGCTATGCTAGATGTCTCGATGCTACCACTATGTCGCACTTCCGACCACTTGTTTATCAAGCCTCCCAAATTGCCATGAAACAACCTCTAACCTTTTCCAGCATCCTAGCAAACCGTTGTTTGGCTATGTTACCACTTTTCTTAGCACCTCTTATAGTGTTGCTAGTTGCAGGTGCAGTTGCAGGTTGTTCCATGTTGGGACATGGATATCTTGGATATCTTGGGATATCACAATATCTCTTATATTTAATTAATGCACATATATACTTGGTAAAGGGTGGAAGGCTCGACCTTATGCCTAGTGTTTGTTCCACTCTTGCCTCCCTAGTTTCCGTCATACCGGTGTTATGTTCCTTAATTTTGCGTCCCTAACATGGTGAGGGTTTATGGGCCCCTCTTGACAGTTCGCTTTGAATAAAACTCTTCCAGTAAGGCCCAACATTGGTTTTACCTTTTGCCAACATAATAACATTGAATTAATTAATTAAATTTGCATAGGGCGTCATGAACCTGAGGATTCTTTATTCCACATAATACAGGGGGCCAGAACTGATGGTGTTGGTCCCAAACTAGAGCAACGTGCGGGACCGCCCCTTGGTAACTTGGGGTATCAGGTACCTATACGCTTAGCTCATCTATCGTGGCATGAGACAAGATACCGCGACTACTATCAGGGTGTCGGCACGCCGAGTTGTCTTGCTGGACTTGTTTTACCATTGTCAAAATATCTTGTGCACCGGGATCTCGAGTCTAACCGGATGTCCCGCGATGGAGGATTGTTTCCGCGGATCGTGAGCTTGTCATGGGCTAAGTTGGGACACCCTTGCAGGGTTTAAACTTTCGAGAGTCGTGCCCGTGGTTATGTGGTAGATGGGAATTTTTAATATCCGGTTGTAGAGAACTTGACACCAGACCCGAATTAAAATACACCAACCGCATGCGTAACCATGACGATCTCTTTTCAAGTGGGCCGAGAAGAGAACATGGTGGGGTTATGTTTGAACGTAAGTAGTTCAGGATCAGTTCTTGATCATTACTAGTTTGCGACCGCTTGCGTAGCTTCTCATCTTATTCTCGTATTTGTAAGTTAGCCACCATACAATGCTTAGTCGCTTGCTGCAACCTCACCACTTATCCATTCCATACCCATTAAGTTTTGCTAGCCTTGATACCCATGGTAATGGGATTGCTGAGTCCTCGTGGCCCACATATTACTACAACAATAGTTGCAGGTATAGGTAATGCGATGATCACAACGTGAGAGCGATGTTTGCTTGTTTTGGAGTTCCTCTTCTGCTTCTTCTTCGATTGAGGGATCGGTTCCTGGTCGGCAACCTGGGCTAGCAGGGTGGTTGTCATTTGAGTTTCTATTTGTGTTTCATCCGTAGTCGGGTGTTGTTCTCATGTATGATGTTGTTATATTCATGTGGCATTGTATGCCTTTTGTATGTATCCCCGACTATTATGTAATGGTACGATGTAATGATATCCATCTTGCAAAAGCGTTTCAATACGCAGCTCTATCCTTGGTCGGACCTCCAAGTTCTTCTCGGATAGGATCACATATTGGGCGTGATACCTATTTATTTTCAGTCTACTGTTATTTTGATAGGATCACATGTGGTGGTGTGCTGGAGGAGTACCTGCATTTCCCAGCCATCCCTGTGCTCATATATTACAAAATCATACGGAGTAGAATCTAATTTTGTTTGCCATGCAATGTTGTAGAGCTATCATATGTCTCCTGCCATTTATTTTTCAGCCACCTGCTATCTGCTACTTCTACAATGCACTAGTTCTGCACACACTTCACCCATACTCTCGCTATTGTTTTTTTATGCATGGGTATTTCAGACTCTGCCAACCGGTTGATAGAAGCACGAAATAAAAGATACAAACAACTCCAGCTTTCTCCGGGCTTAGGCAAGACACGTTTCAGCATTATAAAGGGCGCAATGTCAGTAGAAGGAGACGGTAAACATAGCTCTGGAGTTGATGATCTTGCTCACCGTGAACCACCATCCCAGGTGCTTGTGTTAACTTCATGGTGTCATATGTGGTTGCATGTTGCATATGGTGTCTAGCTTGTATTCGAAAGGCCGAAGTCGGTCTTTATTAAGATAAGGAAACATATTTTTTACATGAACCACCATCCCAGGAGCACCAGAAGACAAATAGCTAGTTAGGGCATTGGCCGAGCCAGTGACAAGCCCAACACAGACATGCATCACCTGGAAGCCAACTAAAAAGCCACGATGGTGGCGAAGCAGCCCGCCTCCCACCAGGCTCTCAGGTCCTTGATGATCATGCTCACCACTCCAGCTGCATATCTAGCTTGTATTGCTTTCAATTTGGTTAAATTGCATCTACTTAGCTTACACATTATACCTTTGAATATGACATGCCTTCCTATTTTTGGTACATACTAGTACATCTGTCTATTAACCATGTTCTTACATCAAACTAATGTTCTTATGTATCCCACATCAATCACTTATGATGAGGCAGTCAAGCCCACGGATTACTCTGAGAAAAGATGCTCTTTTAAGAATGCAATGTCAGCCGCCCCACATGATTCTCAAGAAACAACATGGCTATATGAAGATAGTGAATGTAGCTTTGTAGTTGATGACCGCATTTCCCCTACACTAGTATCGCAGGTGCTTGCTCTAACTTGGCAGTGTGATATGTGGTTGCATGTTGCATATGGTGTCTAGACTGTAATTCTTTCAATCTGGTTAAATTGCATGTGCTATTCTGCTTACTTTATACATTATACCTGTTAATGTGACACACCTTCCTATTTTTAGTACATAGTACATCTGTCTATTAAGCATGTCCTTACATAGAACTATAGTTTTTTTGTATCCCGCATCAATCAATATGACGAGACACCTTTAGTATATGCAGTGTGATATTCGTTACATCTTTCATATGATTTATAGCACGCACTGCTTCTAATTTGTTGAAACGCCATTTATGATGGGATTCTTTTAACTTGGCAGAGTCATATTGGTTGCATCTTTCATGTGGTTTCTAGCTTCCATTGCTTCTTATTTGTTGGAATGTCTTCTTATTAGTTTACACAAATAGTTGTGAATATGCCATGCCGTCCTGTTTTTCGTACATATTCCATCCTGGTATCATGTGTTTGCCTTACATCAAAGTAGTGATTGTCAGTATCATGCACGCATGAGTTCTAAAGAGTGAATTTTATTGCTTTTTCTTGTCAGTTTTACTTGACAATTCAAAATCAATAAAGCGAAAGGAAATTAGCAAGGCAGTGGATAAATGTGCTCCTTCCAAACGGAGGGCCTCTACAGATTCTATTCCGCTACCCCCCAGGAAGATTTGCAAGGAAACACATGCATAGACATTCAACGTAGATGTGTTGGTGATGAGAACGTGTCCCCTAGTGCACCCTCTAACTTGGCACTGTTATATATGGTTGCATGTTATGTATGATGTCTAGCTTGTATTGCTTCTAATTTTGTTGAATTCCATCTGCTTACTTTACACATTATACTTGTGAATAAGACACGTGTTCCTGTTTCTAGAGAATACAATATATGTCTATCACACCATGTTCTTACATCAAAGTACTACCTTTGTGTAAGCTGCAACAATCACTTATCATGAGACACGTTTAACTTGGGAGTTTGATATAGGTTACATCTCGCATTCCTTTCTAGCTTGTACTACTTCTAATTTGTTGAAATGGCACTTATAATGAGATAACTTTAGCTTGGTAGAGTGATATTCGTTGCATCTTTCATATGATGTCTAGCTTTAGTTGCTTCTAATTTGTTGAAATGCCTTCTCCTCAATTTACACATCATAGCTGTGAACATCAAATGTTGTCCTTTTTTCTTACACATTCAGTCATCCTATCATGCGGTCGCTTTACATTAAAGTAGTGCTCGTTAGCATCCTGCATCAATGAGTTATGTAAAACGAATTTTTATTCATTTTCTTGTGGGTTTGACTTGACAAGGCAATATAATTAAGAAAGAGGAAGGAAAAAATAAGGCAGGGACTGATGGCGGTCTTCCGACGAAAGCGGCATCCCAGGTGCTTTCTCTAGCTTGGCAGTGTGATATTGTCTTGCATGTTGCATACGGTGTCTAGCTTGTATTGCTTGTATTTGATTAAATTACTTCTGCTTAGTAAACACAATTAGTTGTTAGTATGCCATATCGTCCTGTTTTTCGTACATATTCCATCCTCATATCATGTGTTTGCCTTACATCAAGGTAGTGATTGTTAGTATCATGCATGAATGAGTTCTAAAGAGTGAATTTTATTTCTTTTTCTTGTCAGTTTTACTTGATAATGCAAAATCAATAAAGAAGAAGGAAATTAGCAAGGCACTGGATAAAGGTGCTTCTTCCAAACGGAGGGCCTCTATAGATTCTACTCTGCCATCCCCCCAACAAGATTTGGAAGATAACACATGCAAAGACACTAAACGTAGCTATGTTGATGATGAGCACGTCCCCCCTTGTCCACCATTACAGGTGCTCCCTCTAACATGGCACTGTTATATGTGGTTGCATGTTATGTATAATGTCTAGCTTGTATTGCTTCTAATTTTGTTGAATTCCATCTGCTTACTTTACACATTATACTTATGAATAAGACATGTGTTCCTGTTTCTAGAACATACAAAATCTGTCTATCACACCATGTTCTTACATCAAAGTAATACTATTGTGTAAACTGCAACAATCACTTATCATAAGACATGCTTAACTTGGAGTGTGATATAGGTTACATCTCGCATTCTTTTATAGCTTGTTCTACTTCTAATTTGTTGAAATGGCACTTATGACGACATTGTTTTAACTTGGTAGAGTGATATTCATTGCATCTTTATATTGTGTCTAGCTTTCATTGCTTCTAATTTGTTGAAATGCCTTCTACTTAGTTTACACATCATATATGTGAATATGCAATGTTGTCCCTTTTTCTTACACACTCAATCGTCCTATCATGTGGTCGCTTTACATTAAAGTAGTACTCATCAGCATCATGCATCAATGAGTTCTGAAAAGCAAATTTTTATTCATTTTTCTTGTGGGTTTGACTTGACAAGGTGATAAAATTAAGAAAGAGGAAGGAAAAAAATAAGGCAGGGACTGATGGCGGTCTTCCGGCAAAAGCGGCATCCCAGATGCTTTCTCTAGCTTGGGGGTGTGATATTGTGTTGCATCTTGCATACGGTGTCTAGCTTGTATTGCTTGTACTTTGATTAAATTACTTATGTTTAGTTTACACAATTAGTTGTGAATATGCCATGCCGCCCTGTTTTTCATACATATTCCATCCTCATATGATGTGTTTGCCTTACATCAAGGTAGTGATTGTTAGTATCGTGCATGAATGAGTTCTGAAGAGTGAATTTTATTGCTTTTTCTAGTCGGTTTTACTTGACAATGCAAAATCAATAAATTAGAAGGAAATTAGCAAGGCAGTGGATAAATGTGCTTCTTCCAAACGGAGGGCCTCTACAGATTGTACTCTGCCACCCCCAATAAGATTTGTAAGACAACACATGCATAGACACTCAACGTAGTTGTGTTGATGAAGAGCACAAACCCCCTTGTCCACCATCACAGGTGCTCCCTCTAACATGGCACTGTTATATGTGGTTGCATGTTATCTATGATGTCTAGCTTGTATTGCTTCTAATTTTGTTGAATTCCATCTGCTTACTTTACACATTATACTTGTGAATAAGACACGTGTTCCTGTTTCTAGAACATACAATATCTGCCCATCACACCATGTTCTTACATCAAAGTACTACTGTTGTGTAACCAGGAACAATCACTTATCCCAAGACACGTTTAACTTGGGAGTGTGATATAGGTTACAAATCGCATTCTTTTCTAGCTTGTACTACTTCTAATTTGTTGAAATGGCACTTATTACGAGATAGTTTTAACTTGGTAGAGTGATATTTGTTACATCTTTCATATGGTGTATAGCTTTCATTGCTTCTAATTTGTTGAAATGCCTTCTGCTTAGTTTACACGTCATAGCTGTGAATATGCAATGTTGTCCTTTTCTCTTACACATTCAGTCGTCCTATCATGCGGTCGCCTTACATTAAAGTAGTGCTCTTCAGCATCCTGCATCAGTGAGTTCTGAAAAGTGAATTTTTATTCATTTTTGTTGTGGGTTTGACTTGACAAGGCAATGCAATTAAGAAAGAGGAAGGAAAAAAATAAGGCAGGACAGATGGCGGTCTTCCGGCGAAAGCGGCATCCCAGGTGCTTTCTCTAGCTTGGCAGTGTGATATTGTCTTGCATGTTTCATACAATGTCTAGCTTGTATTGCTTGTAATTTGATTAAATTAGTTCTACTTAGTTTACACAAATAGTTGTGAATATGACATGCTGTCCTTTTTTCATACATATTCCATCCTTGTATCATGTGTCGGCCTTACATCAAGATAGTGATTGTCAGTATCATGCATGAATGAGTTCTAAAGAGTGATTTTTATTGATTTTCTGCTTACTTTACACATTATACTTGTGAATAAGACACGTGTTCCTGTTTCTAGTACATACAATATCTGTCTATCACACCATGTTCTTACATTAAAGTACTACTGTTCTGTAACCTGCAACAATCACTTTTCACAAGACACATTTAACTTGGGAGTCTGATATAGTTTACATCTCGCATTATTTTCTAGCTTGTAATACTAATTTGTTGAAATGGCACTAATGACGAGACAATTTTAACTTGGTAGAGTGATATTCATTGCATCTTATATATGGTGTTTAGCTTCCATTGCTTCTAATTTATTGAAATGCCTTCTGCTTAGTTTACACATCATAAGCTGTGAATATGCAATTGCACCAATGACAAGAGACATTTAACTTGGTAGTGTGATGTTTTTTGCATCTTACATATAATTTATTTCTTGTACTGCTTCACATTTGTTTAAATGCTAGTTATGACGAGACACTATTAACTTGGCAGAGCAATATTTTTAGCATCTTTCATATGGTGTCTACCTTCCATTGCATTGCTTCTAATTTATTGAAATGCCTTCTGCTTAGTTTACACATCATAGTTCTGATTATCTCACACCGTCCTGTTTTTCGTACATATTACATCTTCCTATCATGTGGTTGTCTAACATCAAAGTTCAGTTCGTCTGTACCATGCATCAATTTGTTCTGAAGAACTAAATTTTTATTCCTTTTTCTTGTCGGCTTGACTTAACATGGCACAGAGAAATAGGAAGGAGTACAGAATGACAGGGGATGGTGTTAGTACTGAGGACACACCAAAATGGAAGCGGAAGAGTTATGCAGATTCTGCTGGTACTGATGGTGCAATAGAAGGTCAAAGTCCAACGGAAAATTGTATAAATGTTGTATCCCGTGCTACACGAGCTACAAAACAAGCCAAAGAGAAACTAATAGCTGCCACCAAACAAGCAGTAACAACCCTAGTTGTTGCAACACCTTCCAAAGTACCACCAGCTGTATGAGTCATTCGTTTGTCAACTCAGCTAGCGGCATGTTCCCAAGCTCCCTTGCCACCTGACACTACTTCCAAAGCACTCTTGACACAAGACGAGTTGGCAAGATCAGATGAACCTTATGAGATTCAACAGCAAGAAGCTAGTTGCTGGAGTCAAGTTACAGTTGCATGCTTCTTTATATGTAATCTCACATTTTGATGTACACTAACACTTCCTATGTTTGTTGTTGGACTAGCACCTAGGCCCAAGAGGATACAAACATTAGGGATAATGCTCAATAGGTTAAACTAATCTAGAGGAGGAAGAACGGGGATACGTTTTGAGGCAGGTTTTAAAAGGCCACGTGATGCTACAGAGTCAGCCAAGTTAGTATTAGAGGCAACAGTTGCCCTTAGGTGTCATGCATGTATCAGAGGCAACGGTTGCCGTTAGGTTGATGGAACCTGGTTTTATTATGTACTTTGCAATAAAATACAACTAATATTTTGGGTTCACTAGAATAAGTTATGTATATAGAGCAAAGCTATTTTGTTTGGTTTTGATGCCTTCTTAATATCTTTTGTTCTGGTACTACTAATGTAAAAAATCATCTCTTCAGCAAGCTATGGAAAAAATGGTGGAACCACCACCTCCTGAAGGTGATGAGGCAACTATAACAGCAATGTCTTTCTGTCGAAGGGGGAAATCGTCGCATACTAAGGCATAACCTAGTGGTGGGAAGGGGCTGATGCCTTCCCACCCACCCAGGTTCAAGGCATGGTACTTGCAATTTGGGGTTGTTGCACCAATTATACTGTAGGGGGTTCCCTTACAGTCTTTCCGTCAAAAAAACTATAACCGCAATGTCACCTCATGCTGCAATGGGTTAGTACCTATCCACTAATAGTGCCAAAAGCACATTCCTGCATAATACTGGGTTGGTTGTTAAGGCAATCTCGTCCAAACAGCCTCATGATCAAGATATGCAAGGTCAAAACAATGTTATATCTGAGCTCCAGACACAAGTCCATTCCCTAAGAGAGACCCTTTGTGAAATAAGGACAACCATTGTTCGATGTCGTCAAGATATGCATGGTTTTGAATCCCGACTATCAGACATTTGCTATGTTGTTCAGGAGCCTAGGAGAAACGAAGGCAAAGGTTATGGTGCTCCACCGGATAGTACAACATGAAAACATAACAGTCAGGTCAACTGAACTTAGCTTCTAAACTTCTAGTGGTGCATTTATCTGCCGGACTATTAACTTTTATGCCAACCTTCCTTTTGTTTCATGGTTGTAATTTGTTTTGTTGCGATACAAAATTTGTTCTTAACGTGCAGCCACCGACTGAAGAAAATAGCAAGCCATTTGTGTATAGTGTAGGGTGTTCCCTATATTTGCACTAGTGGCAAACTTCGATGCCCAGTGGATGTAACCTGTACAATCACCTTAATACCCTAGTGTTAGTTTCTGTCTTATTTATTTCCTAGTCTTCTTTTTCCTTGGTTTGCTAGTGGCCGCAACAACCATGGGCCATATACGAACCGTGGTAACCTCGAGCCTGCTACAGGCCGTAGGATCCATGGGCATCCTACCGGCATTCGGATAAATGGGCCTCCAACGGGCCACAGAATTAGTGGGCCTCGGGCCGTCGGATAAATGGGCCCACATGGGCCGTAAATGGGCGTAATTGGTACCGGCCAGCACGGTAATGGCCCATTAATAGGCTGGAAGATAGCAAAGGCTTAATTCTGTCACATGCATAACTGGTCGTTAATGGGCCAAAATAAAGGATGGGCTGGAAACGGCGCAACGGGTTAACATGCCACAAACATGCCGATTCTAACTACGGGCCAAATTTGGCCCATTAGGGGAACATGCCAGTAACGGGCCGGATGTAATCGAGGGCCGTAAAGGAGCCCAAGAATGTATAGGCCGTCAGTAGGACGAAAGCTAACACAGACTGGAAACGACCCATGTGAATCATGGGCCATTAATGGGTACAAAGGAATTTACTGTTCATTATGGGCCAGAGTCACTGTGGGCCACTAAAGGGCCTAAAGATTCGAAAGGGTCATATGGGCCGAAAGACATCATGGGCCATACATGGGCTAAAAGTGAAACGGGCTGGTGTTATATTCGACGGCCCACATGACGCTGTTGGGCCGATTTCGGGAAGACCCTAACAGGCCATGAGTTACAGGGCCGTAAAATGGGCTATATGCTATCAGAGTGTTAACAGGCTTTTCATGGGCCGGCCCGCTAGCTTTTGACCAAGTCAAAGGGGCCGGCCTTTGTAAGCTAAATGGGCCAGTGTTGGGCCATCGCATGTGTCGACATATCATAGGCGCCTATCTGACCCAATGACGAGCTGACACGTGTTTCCTTCACCCGGGGAGAATTTTACACGTGGAAAATCCTCATTGGTCCGGGCTGTTAACGGGTTATCGGATCCAAAACCGGACCTGATAGCTTAAGGTGACCCATTACGGTGGATGCCATGTGTCCGTTACCCTTGATGAAAGGACTTCCATGACGCTTCATTTATCGTCATGGAAGTGAACACTTCCATGATGATAATTTTGGTATTGTCATGGAACACTTCTACGATAGCATATGTATGACTATCTTGATTCTGTCATAAAATCGTCATGGATGTACATGCATGACAGAAAACGTGACCTATTGTGACAAACATGTATCATCACGGAAGTGCATTTTTTGTAGAGCTTGTTCCTGTTACCATCTGTCCGGGATCCATAGCTCCGGGCCCCCTACCCCGTGGTCTGCCGATTTTCACAATGACACTGGTGCTTTCACTGAGAGTTCTGCTTTGAGATCGACGGAAAGATTGATTGTATTGTCGATCAATGACCCCAAACTCAGAGGCATGATTACCATGCACGAAACTTCTGTCGTGGAATCGCCTTCGCATGAGCTTGAGGCAAATCATGACCCTTCTCTGGCTCCCACGGGGAATTCTGAAAGCACAAGTGCTCGTTGGGTGATTTTGGTAATTAATGTCAACATATCTCTTGTTGGACTAATAGCTTTATCTAGTATATTTCAGACAAGTTCAACAATGGAGTGGAAGGACATGAGGATGTGGAACCCCTTCAAAATAGCAAGGACAAGGATTGGAAAAAGCTCAAGACTCTATATTTTTGTTTAAGTGATCCAAGATCACATTGAGTCCATAGGAAAGCCAATGCTATTAAAAGGGGATGGGTTGCTTAATGATCTATTTGCTCAAGTGCTTAGTGATATTGCTCCAAAACCCTCAACTACTTTATCTAAGTCAAACCCTAATTCCCAGCTCGGCCCCACCGATATTTACCATCAGGAGCCACCGAGTGCATCTTGACATAGCCACTGCCAACACCCTAATAGTTTGGTCACACTGATATGGATCTTGGTCCCACCGAGATGATCTACCTCTCTATGACTTGTTGCAATCACTTCGGTCCCACAGAGATGTTGCAATCGGTGCCACCGAGATGGCGTGACCGATTCTCTGTTGCCTCATTGCTTCACTTCGGTCCCACCAGATGATGCAATCGTTCCCACCGAGATGAGGTTTTCCCTAAGCCCTAGCACATTGGTCCCACCGACTTGTTCCCGTCGGTCCCACCGAGATTCGTAACGTTCATATTCTTACACAGACCAGTGCCACCGAGTTTACTGATCGGTGCCAACGAGATGGGACAAAAGTGTGTAGCGGTTGGATTTTGTGTGGAGGCTATATATAGCCCTCGACTCCCTCTTCCTCATAGAGGAGAGCCATCAGAACATGCCTACATTTTCACCATTCATTTTGTGAGAGAGAACCACCTACTCATGTGTTGAGATCAAGAGATACCATTCCTACCATTTGAACCTTGATTTCTAGCCTTTCCCAAGTTGCTTTCCACTCAAATCCTTCTTCCACCATGGCCAAATCTGTTAGAGAGAGTTGAGTGTTGGGGATACTATCATTTGAAGCACAAGAGCAAGGAGTCCATCATCAGCACACCATCTATTACCTTCTAGAGAGTGGGGTCCCCTAGATTGGTTAGGTGTCGCTTGGGTTCCTCTGACATGATGTGGAGTTGAACCAAGTTTGTAAGGGCAAGGAGATCGCCTACTTTGTGAAGATCTACCCAAGTGAGGCAAGTCCTTCATGGGCGATGTCCATGGTGGGATAGACAAGGTTTCTTATTTGTGGACCCTTCATGGGTGGAGACCTCTGTTGACTCGCGCAGCTGTTACCCTTAGTGGGTTGAAGTCTCCATCAACATGGATGTATGATAGCACCACCTATCGAAACCACGCCAAAAATCCTCCGCATCTCCCTTGCATTTGCACACTCCAATCCCATCCCTTTACATTCTTGCACTTGCATGCTTTACTCTTTCCGCTGCTCATACTCTTGCTATGGTTGTGTAAAATGTATTGTGTGCCTATTAACATGTGCTAAACTCAACCTTAACTTGAAGAAACTAAAAACTGCAAGTTTTACTTGTTAAGGGCCTAATCACCCCCTCTAGACACCTCTTCTCGATCCTTTCAATTGGTACAGACCTTTGGTCTCCATTGCTTTGGTTTAACCACCATTGGAGAAAGATGGATGAGTCTACGTCTGGGTGTATTAGACATAGAATGCCTATTCTTGATGGGGAGTTTTATTGTTCTTGGAAAAATGAGATGCTTGAGATTTTCAATGAATATAATTTGAGAAAGTATATTCTTAGCCCTTATGTGCCTCCCATTTTTCCTTTGCATCCTACCCCCAATGAGTATCTTGGCACGGTTCACAATCCTAGGACTGTCAATCTTATCATTAGAGGTTTGCCTGAAATGTGCTCGTTTGCTTGCAAAACTTTGAATGTGCATATATGTTATGGAATTATCCGGAGGAACACTTTCCAAATTACTTGTTGTAAAATCTGAATGAAATTCTTCAAAAGTCCATTGCTTTCCATAAGATGAAGCCTAGTGATCGTAAGTTTGGTGAATGTCCATGTGAGCTCTGTGACCTTATGCGTGCTAAAGGTGATGTTGGAACTATTAGTAGCATCATCACAGAAACCATTAGAATTAACAAGTTTGCACATTGTCATGGTCATAAATCTAACGAATCACTTGAACTAGGTGATGATCACACGGATGGCAATGATGATGATATTGAGCATGGCTATTATGATGAGGGCGAAGAATTTGACATTGAATGTGAGAAGACTATGAGGAGTCTTAGTCTCATGGCGAATCTTTGAAACTACATGTCCGGAGGAAGAGAGTGAATTATTGATAGTGGATGTACCAATCACATCACCGGAGATAAAGACATGTTCCGTGAGTTTGTCATGAATGATGGTCCATGCAAGTATGTAACTTTTGGAGACAACTCCAAGGGTAAGGTACTTAGCCTTGGTAAGGTGGCCATATCCAATGGTAGCTCTATTCAAAATGTTATTCTTGTAGAATCTCTTGGTTACAATCTTCTTTCCGTATCTAGACTATCCAACTTGGTTTCAATGTTCTATTTATCAGAATAGATTGCCAAGTGTTTCATCGAGATAATCATAATATGGCTTTTACCGATATTCGTGGAGGTGATCTATACATTGTTGATTTCACTAAGAGAGCCCAACCTCTTACTTGTTCAATTGCTAAATATTCTAAAGGTTGGTTGTGGCATAGAAGGTTAGGACATGTTGGCATGCAAAATCTTGATAAACTTATTAAAGGTGATCATATCCTTGGTGTTAAAGATGTTATATTTGACAAGGATAGACTTTGTAGTGCTTGCCAAGCAAGAAAACGAGTTGGAGGAAGTCATCCCATGAAGAACATCGTGATCACGAGAAGACGACTTGAGCTACATCACATGGATCTCTTTGGTCCCAATGCTTATAAGAGCCTTGGTGGTAACTCTTTCGGTTTGGTCACTGTTGACGATTTTTCAAGATTTACGTGGGTGTTCTTTCTTGATGACAAATCGCAGGCCCAAAAGATCTTCAAGAACTTTGCTAAGAAGGCCCAAAACCAATTTGAAGTGAAGCTCAAGAAGGTTCAAAGTGATAATGGAGCGGCGTTCAAGAACAGCAATGTGGATACCTTTCTTGACGAAGAAGGTATTTCACACGAGTTCTCGGCTACATACACACCTCAACAAAATGGAGTTGTTGAGAGGAAGAACCCAACACTTCTTGGATGGCAAGAATGATGCTTGATGAATACAAAACACCAATACACTTTTGGGCGGAAGCAGTTGAGACAACTTGTCATGCTACAAATCGATTATATATTCACAACGTCTTGGTAAAATGGCATACGGGCTACTCACCGGTAACTAACCCCAATGGATACTTTCGATTATTTGGCTCAAAATGCTACATTCTTGATAAGTATCGTTGTTCGAAATTTTCTCCTAAATCCCATGAAGGTTTCCTACTCGGTTACGGCTCAAACTCTCACACTTACCGTTCTACAACAATTTCACTCGAAAGGTTGAAGAGATGGTAGATTTGAAGTTTGATGAATCTAATGGCCCGCAAGTAGAGAAATTTCCAATTGATGTAGGAGACAAAGACCCCTCGGAAGCAATTCAGGATTTGTCTATTGGCAAGATCCGTCCAATGAAAGTGAAGGAGAGTACTTCATCCATTCAAGTGGAAGCCTCAACTTCACATCAAGGTGAACCACAAGTTGACATGGAGGCATCCACAAGTGGAACACGTAAAGACGAAGGGAATTAGGAAGTACAATAAGATGACCCACCTCCACTTCTTTCTCCATCTCCACAAGCAAATGACAACGCCCCCAACAATGAAGAAAAAAATGATGATGATGAGGATGTGCCACCACAACCCTAGCAAAAGCTCTCATGAGTTAGAGCAAGAGTCTCAAAGAATCATCCCACTGAAAAAATCCTCGACGAAAGTAACACCGGGAGAATCACTCGCTTTAAATCTCGTTTGGCTAACTTTTGTGAACATTACTCATTAATTTCTATCATTGAATCTATGAAGGTAGAAGAAGCCCTTGAGGACCCAAATTGGATAAATGCTATGCATGAAGAGCTACACAACTTTGAGCGAAACCAAGTATGTGCATTGGTTGAGAAGCCCAATGATGATCAAAATGTCATTGGAACAAAGTGGGTGTTTCGGAATAAGGAAGATGCGGATGGACAAGTGGTACGAAATAAGGCACGTCTCGTTGCTCAAGGCTACACCCAAGTCGAAGGTATGGACTATGGTGAGACATATGCCCCCATTGCTAGACTTGAGTCCATTTGCATTATAATTGCTTATGCCAATCACCATGATATCACCTTATATGACTGGACATTAAAAGTGCTTTTCTAGACGGTGAAATTGAAGAGGAAGTTTATGTTAAACAACATCCGGCTTTGTTAATCCCAAGAAACCTAATCATGTCTACAAACTTCACAAAGCTCTCTATGGTCTTAAACAAGCCCCTAGAGATTGTTATAAATGCTGGACTAAGTTTCTCTTTGAAAAAGGTTTTGAGATTGGGAAAATTGATTCTACTCTTTTTACTAAAAGGGTTAATGGAGAATTATTTGTGTGCCAAATCTATGTTGACGATATCATACTTGGTTCTACTAACCCTCATTTTAGTGAAAAGTTTGGAAGGTTAATGTTGGAAAAGTTTGAGATGTCTATGATGAGTGAACTCAATTTTCTTGGATTGCAAATCAAGCAAACAAAGGAAGATACCTTTGTTTCACAAACAAAGTATACCAATGATCTTTTCAAGAAGTTCAACATGCAAGAAAGCAAATGTATGAGAACTCCTATGACTACTAGTGGACATCTTGACTTGACTACGGATGGCAACCTGGTTGACCAAAAGGTTTACCAATCTATGATTGGTTCATTATTGTACCTTTGTGCCTCCCGTCCTGTCGTGGTTTTGTCACGGAAGATGCCCTAGTGAAAGGACTTATTCGTGAGGCCATTGCTGCTAGGTGATTGCTTGAATGGGGTTGATCAGAATCGAGAGACAAGGATTTACCCATGTTCAGCCCCTCACCGTGGAGGTAAAAGCCTATTCCTGCTTGATTGATATTGATGATGATGATCTCAATTACAAGGGTGCAACTTTGCTAGCCTAGTGCTGGAGAGCTCGTAACTTAATCTTTCAACCCAGGAGCTCCCCTTTATATACAGGCAAAGGACCTGGGTTTACAATAGTGGCCGGGTCATATTACGATCAGTTACCTATTATGTTTCCTACATGTATTGTTCCCTAAGTAAGGAAACTCCAGGAGGCGACTTGTACTTCTGGAACATGAGCCGCCATCTTCAAGTACTAGGCCTCAAGCCGGCCCATCTTAGGAACCGCCCAGGTCTTAAGATCCTGAACGTCATGGCCCTTCTTGAATCTTGACTATAAGTCACCACTTGAATGACCTGGCCCATCATGGCGGGTCATATCGGGGGGTTATAACCCCAACATTAGCCCCCATATTGATTTTAATTCTTCATGTCAATCTTCAACTTGATAAGCATGGCGGGTTATCTTCCAATCGTATTTGCAATTGTCTCCAAGTCATAAACTCCGGCTCATAATATTTCTGCACTCATTATTTTTCCTTGTCTTCTTAAATCATGACATCATCTTCTGAAATTTGAGAAACCCAAGAGTGACATCACAACGGATCTTTGTGCATATCCATTTATCGCGAAAATTGAGCCATCCCTTACTTGAAAAGTTACCGCCCGTCCTTGTTTTTCACGACTACCTCTTCTCCTTCTTATTTTCATTATAAAGACGCCCGAGGGGTCCTTCTTTTACCTTTTACTTCTCCTGCCCTGCTTCGTCTTCTTCCACGCGGTCGAGCTCATCCTGTTCAAGATCTAGTTTTTGCTGAACTTCTCATAGAAAATGCAGCGGCGCCAGTCACGGCACCATTTTGTATATGGAAAATCTAAATCCTCTTTAGAATCTGTAAGTAGGACGACCACTGCTTCCAGGGCTTCATCTTTAGGTTTAGCAAATATTTTGTCATTTAGACCGCTTTGTAGATATGTTATCACAAACGTCTTCAACAGAAACCTGTTTGTTGAACACTTAGCTGAAAATCAAAAGTGCTTAGCGTAGCATAAGGCACCATCATATTTTGCCGGCTCATCATTGTGTGCTATAACCCGGCTATCTTAGAAAGTGACCGCCAGCTTATTTGTTTAGGCGGCTTATGTGTGACCTATAACCATGTCTTACTTTGACATATCCATTTTATTTTATTGCCTCCTCATAGATCACAGGGAGAGTAGTTGTTCATAAATGACCCGCCAAATGTACTTTTGTAGTTCTTAGCTTTGCTTTATGCGACTCATTATGGAGAAAACAACAACTTGCAACTGGGTGTCGGATTCACGGCTCCGTAGACCCAGGAAGGTTCGAACTTTGGGGCGTGTATGAAGACCTCAACCACTCATGTCTCAAGCTTGCCACCCCACATCCTTGTAACGTCGAGCTTGCTGAGCGGGGAACAAGATGAACACAGTAGTTTACCAAGGTTCGGGCCATCTTGCGGTGTAAAACCCTACTCCTGCTTTGTGGTGGATTGGTCTCACGAGGAGACTGAGGATGAACTAGTACAGTGGGCGAGCAGCCTCATGAGGGCTCTGGTAGTGAGGATGAGATCTTCCCTCCAAGCTTAGGCGGGAAGGGATCCCACAATGGTCAATTTAAAAGGGGACAAGAAGTACATCTAATCCTGATGAAAGGTTGTCTTCCCCTACAAAGGTTCTCGTCATGATGTAGTGGTGGGCTCGGTGATGACATCCATCCTGCCGAGCTCATGGTCTTGGTCTCATTGCACCGGAATGGAAAGCTTTGGGGCCTCCCTCGGGAACTTGCGTCTGTCCTTGTCCCTTAGCACCGAAAGGGAAACTGTCTCCTGTCCGTTCGTTGGCGCCTGCCTGGCCTTGGTCCTCACGGCTCACGTCATCACAGCCTTGTGAGGCTGGGCTACCTGCATAGGAAACTCTGCTCCTCGGGAGGCAACCTGGGAACGCCGCCCCTCTGGAGGTCTTGATTTTTTTCTCCTCGCAAAGTCGGCGGCCCTCGCGAGGGTCTTGTCTCCGAGGCCTTGCCCCTGGGCCGTACCAGGCCATCGAGAGAGCCATGGTGTGGGCCGCAGGCAGGAAGATCTGGGTACCGCTGATCCCAGAATGCCAACAGTAGCCCCCGGGCCCAAGGCGCGCTCGGGCTGGCGTCGAGGCGAAGGCAAAGAGGGAAGGCAGAAGCGTTGCGGGCCCCAATCGCCTAAAGGCCAAGCTCGACGCATGGCGCTTGACGGGATGCGGATGCCTCCACTTCCCCATGTCGCCTCGGCAAGTGCCAAGGCTGACAAAAGGCTAGCGCACACTTCAGAGCCATCATTACCCTCTCTCGCCTTGCTCCTAATCCCCTTCTCCAGCCGAAAACTTCTCCAGATCCAATCTCAACTCTACCCCCTTCCTTCTCCTACTCCGACTCCGGTGACCCCGCGAATGGCGTGCGGGAAGCCAAAGCCCGTGGTCCATGCCGCGAGCTCCTCCTCTCCTTTGCCAGCACTTGGCGCGCCCTCCATCGACGAGGCGGGGCATCTCAACCCCGTGCCCCTGTAGATGGCGAGCGAGACAATGAGTGGGGCGAGACCATGATCTAGGTCGGCTCCGCCAAGCAGAGGACCTTGGCGCGGATGGTATACCCCTTCTTCCTCCATAGCATCTTCGCGGGGCTCGTCCTGACCCTCTTAGAGTTCTTCTGCACCATCATTGACCACTACAAGATCTAGGCCCTTCATCTTCAACCCAACTCCATCCTCCTCCTATCCATCTTCTCTTTCTACAGCGAGTCCTTTGTGGGCGTGAGGCCCTCTGTGCCGCTCCTAAGCCATTTCTTTAGCCTGCGGCTGCACGACCAGACACAACCCTTTGCTTGTGTGTCCTTTGTCACGGTCCACAAGGGAAATGTGCTCTTGAAGGCCGGTAAGAAGGTGGAGGGCTTCCCGCACCGTTGGGTCTTCCTAGACACCAGGGGTCTCAACCCGTGGCTGGAGCTGTCAATCGAGCTGCCTGAACGGCTCAAAGCTCTCTGACCCCCGGGCAGAGCCCATCCCGAGGAAGATCTCCTTGGATATGGAGGCCAAGGGGTTGACGGGAGGAATGCACGTGAAGGAGTTCCTGCCGCAACGCCTGGTGCTGCTCCAGTCGCACACGAGGCCCATGTGGGAATTCCAGGGCGTGATGGAGGACATCATACTGCACCCTGCCAGCCTGACGGGCGAGGAGCTAGAAAAAGCCCTGGTCGTGCTGCGAAACGGCGATCCAGGGGACCTTCCCGAGGCCTACACCCAGTTGTACCATCGTGACGACAGGGGGCTAGTTGCCGCCATGCCCACCTTCAACAAGTTGGGGATCATGTTTCCTGATCACCCCAACTCCCCTGTGTCAGTATCCTCTGGCGATAGCGCCAGCGAAGAGGACTCGGAGGCGACTGAGGACGATGGCATGGAGGTGGTGTCCCCCCTGTCACAGAGTGAGCTCGTTCGGAGCCTTGAAGACAACGACGACACCGACGAGCCCCCGGCCCGGACACCTCGTGACCCACTAGGGTCCTCAGGAGGTCAGGGCCTTCCTCCTAGGCCACGCGGGCATCTTGTCATGCGACCCTGAAAAAGAGTGCAGCGATGCCGGCTCCGGAGGGGTCCCCACATGCCAGCAAGGTGGCAGAGGGGTCGGTTCCGTACCCGTCTGACCCGCAGCCGAATGACGGGGCGGCCACTACTGGGGCGGACGTGGTCCCGTCGGTTGTGACCCCTCAGGGCAGCCTCTGACAACGTTTTGGATATGGGGGTGCCCAGACTTGCCTGCCTGCGGCCCGCGACGTGGCTCCATCAGCGGCCTGGTATGGCCCAGCTTCGACATTGATAACTCAAGACTCTCGCGAGGGGCCAGGCCTCGCGAGGCGGATGATGTCAAGACCTCCGAAGGGACCAGCCTCCTCAGGCTGGCTCCCGAGGAGTGGAGATTTCTATGCAAGGCTCACCTCATGAGGTTCGGGTGACGTGAGCCATGACGATTGAGGGCAGGCGGGCGCCAGCAGGCGGGCGCCAGCAGGCGCAGTGTACCAGTTTCCTCTTTGGTGGTAAGGAGGCAAGCAGTAGGCACGGAGTCCCGAGGAAGCAGCCAAAGGTTTCCATTCCCATGCAACAAGAGCAAGACCGCTAGGACGGAAGGACGTAGGTCATCAACGGTCCCACCGCGGCGTCATGGCCAGAGGCTTTTGCAGGCAAATACCACTTTAGTCAGGATAAGATGTACTAGTTGTCTCCCTTCAAATTGGTCGTTATGGGATCCCTTCTTGCCTTCATTTTGGGAAGAGGACCAAGGCCACTATAAATAGGACCTAGCCACCATGGGCAAAGGGGGATGACGGATCAAGTCGACCGCATCCATTCCACCCTCACCAGCTCACTTGAGCTCAAGAACACACCTCCTGAGATTGTTCGCCACTATAGTAGTTCATCCTCAGCCCCTCAAGGGAAATCCACCACAAAGCAGGAGTAGGGTTTTACACCACAAGGTGGCCTGAACTTGGGAAAACTACTGTGTCTCCTTTCCTTCGAGCTCGACGCGCTAGGCTATGAGATTAGCGAGTAGGCAGACTGGGGAGGTTGAGATCTTCGCATACACTCCAGAGTTCGAACCTCTCAAGGGTTTGCGGAACCCGAAATCCGACAACCTGCCCACCCTTCCAGGTGGCAGCGCCATGCCGAGGCCAAACAAGGAGCACCCCGCCCGCCCCCTGGGCGCGACCAAGGCCATGCCGAAGAAGGGAGGGGGCTCCTCGACCCTTGCTGAGAAGAAGAGAAAGTGGATTGACCCTGAGGGGTAAGTGACCTACCTTGCCCTTGAGTCAAGCATAGATTGCAATTGTGCTCACAACACCCCCCTTTCTTGATGGCCAGATGTGGCGAAGTGATGAAGAAGAAGAAAGTGAGCACCGAGCCAAAGGAGCACCCCATCTTGAGGGCACCGTCAGTCTCCGGTCGTGACCGCAGCGGGCGCGGGGGTGCGTCATGCCAGCCCAGCGCAGCCCCCGTGCACTCCGGCAGCACCGTGCCTGAGCGCTTGGGTGCGCCAACTGCTCCTGGTGCTTCGCTGGTGCCCCCTGGGGGAACGTTTCCCGAGAATGCTGGGGTTCAGGAGGCGACACTCCTTGTTGCGGCCGCAACAACCCAGTGCTGGTGGACGAGGCGACCCCTTGCCCCATCATGATGTTGTCCACCCCAAAGGACGCGGTGATGCATCCTAAGGAGGAGCCAGCCCCCATAGGCCAGTAAGCTGCAAAGTCGTCCGCCCTCGTCGTGCCCGAGGGGAGCCTAGAGCCTCCGTTGCCCCAAGCCATCCACGCCACCTCTTCCTTGGCCACGACATCGGTCGACACATTAGTGCCGCCTCCGTGCCAGGCCCTCGCACTCGCAAACTGTGGCCCCCTGATCAAGCTCGAGGCCTCGGATGAAGCCTACATCGCGCTCGGTCAGATCTGGACTGACCTTCAGGACACCGACATGTGCCTCGAGAGGGAGCGCCTGGGGCTTGTTTTGGGGTGGCTCCAGGCCGACACAACTCCTAGGACGGCCTGGGGCCGGGTTGAATCCACCACTGTGGAGAGCGAGAAGGGGGGCCGCCAAAGGAAAGGAGGCTCGCGACACGATGCTGGCCAGCGCGGCTTCCACTGAGAAGCACTCTGGCGAGGCGGAGGCCAAGCTAAAGACCCTTTCAGGAGGAGCAAGCCACGCATGCTCAGCGGCTCCATCAGCAGGAGGAGGACCTCAAGGCCCGGGAGGCGAAGCTCGCTGATCGCGACTCCGAACTGACTCGGGTGAATGCTGACTAGGCCACGGAATGCGATCACCTAGCCAAGCTAAAGGAGGAGGTGGATGAAGCTCGGACGTCCCATGCCCTGCACGTCTTCGAGGCGACAGCCTAGCTAGACGCTAGGGAGAAGATCCTCATTGCCTCCGAGAAGAAGGCGGTCGCGGAGAATGATGCCTTTCTCTTCCTCGAGCTCAGGTCTCATCAGGCGCTACACTCCATCTGCAGGGGAGGATTTTGTCGGTGTTCTAGGAACTAGGGTACCCAAACCTGCCTGCCTGCGGCCCACGACGTGGCTCCATCGACATCCTGGTACGACCTAGTTTCAACTACAGGAAGACAAGACCCTCGCAACGGGCCAAGCCTCACGAGGCGGGCGACATCAAGACCTCCAGAGGGAGCGACCTCCACAGGTGGCTTCCTGACGGAGCAAAGATTTTTATGCAAGGCCCAGCCTCACGAGGCTGAAATGACATCAGCCATGAAGACCAAGGCCAAGCGCGCGCCAGCGGGCATAGAGCGGCAGGTTTCTTCTTTGGTGCAAAGGAGGCAAGCGCAGGTGTGGAGTCCTAAGGAATCAGCCAAAGGTTGCCATTTGCATGCAACGAGACCAAGACCGCCAGAACGGCCGGATAGATGTCATCACCGAGCCCACCATGATGTCATGCTCAGACGCTTTGTAGACGAAGACCACCTTTCGTCAGGATCAGATGTACTTCTTGTCCCCTTTCAAATTTGGCCGTTGTGAGTTCCCTTCCCGCCTAAGTTTTTGAGGAAGAGGACCAAGGCCACTATAAATATATCCTAGCCACCACCGTAGAAGGGATCGGACCCCCGGAGACAGAATTCACAGAGCTCATCACAAGAACACGCCTCCTGAGGCTATCCTTCCACTTGTACTAGTTCATCCTCAGCCCCCACGAGGCTAATCCACCACAAAGCAGGAGTAGGGTTTTGGACCGCAAGGTGGGCCGAACCTGGGTAAACTGTCATCTCTCTCTCTGTCGTGTTCATCGAGCTAGGTCGTGAGAGCAGCGGATCGATCGGCTTGAGAGGTTGAGTTCTTCGCACACGCCCCTGAGTTCGAACCTTTCTTGGGTTTGCGGAGCCCGGAATCTGACATTTGGCACACCAGGTAGGGGCGTGTCGAAGCCTCTCTTCCGTCAGTTGTTTCACCCCCGCTCTGTTGTTCTCATGGCGGATGCTCATCGAGTTTGTGCCGAGCATCGGGCAGGCCTCGCCGCGCGCATCACTCAGACGGCGCCTGCGGGCAACGGTGCCCCTCACCGCTCCTCGTCGTCCGTGGCCAACGTTGCCACTGGCCCTGTAGCCCAGGAGTAGCAGGATTATTTGTTGCCGCCCTCCGTGCGACGCGACGGCCGCACCGCCACTCCGTCGCTAACTGTGGTCGCCACTTCGTCCTCCCATGCCTGTCGCGGGCCGGCGACCGCGCAGTCGGCGCTACTCATGGAGCGTGAGCTTCTGCGCCACCGTTCGACCGACGACCTCTACGAGGATTGGCTGGACCGCATCGCCGAGCTCGTCAGTGCAGCTGCAGAGGCTCTTGTGCTGTCCCATTCGCTACCTCCACCGTAGCCCCAGGTGGGCGACGTAGCTCATGGCGCGCCTCCACCTCCTCTCCAGCAAGATGTCGTCCCCGAGCCATGGCGCGAGGCCCCCCAGCGCGACCAGCCGCGCAGGGCACCTACGCGCGATGAAGAGAGCTGCCGTGTCGTGCTGCAGCCTCATGAGAGGTGCATTCCCTCCCAGCTCCTCCTGCACCTCCGCGTCAAGACCACATGTAGCCCGAGGTTGTTGCGCACGAGCGTTAATACCTGGCTCCCCCTCCGAGGCGAGCCCCCGTGGCCACGGCGTGATGCTGAGTATTCACTCGAGAGCTTCGCCGTGTCGTCTGGCCCGACAAGTTTAAGCCGGATCTACCTCCGCGCTAGGACGGCACCCCCAACCCGGCCGAGTTCCTTTAGCTCTATGAGCTGAGCATCGGGGCAGCAAGTGGTGATTAGAAGGTCATGGCGAACTGTTCACCATGGCTCTCAAGGATGGCGCATGCTTGTGGCTCTTGATCCTCCTGGTGGGGTCAATCTCCTCCTGGGACGAGCTGCGAGAATGCTTCATCGCCAACTTCCAAGGCACCCGCGACCGCGCTCCTATGGCTGGCGACCTCCGGTGCATCAACCAACAACAGGAGAGACCCTGCATAAGTACATCCAGTGCTTCACCAACATTCGCCTCAAGATCCCCAAGGTGTCGGGCGAGGCCATCATCTCAGCGTTCACTGATGGCGTCCGGGATGTGAAGATGAAGGAGGAGCTCGCCATACATGAGGACCTGTGTTCAGCTCTGGATATGTTCATCATGGCGACCAGGTGCCCAAGGGCAAAAGAAGGTCGCCTCTCGCTCCTCGAGCTCCCTGTAGCCGATCCTGAAGACAAGAAGGCCAAGGCGAAGGAGGTGAATCGCAAGGCCCCGGCAGTGCTCGCAGCCGAGCCTGACATGAAGTGTGGTTGTGATCACCCTGAGTCCTCAAAAGGCAACCGCCCATTCTGCGTCTTCCACAACGTGAACAACCACAACACCAATGACTACCAAGTGCTCAGGGCTATCCACGACTGACGCATTAGCCGATGCCGTGAGTGCAACGACCATGTCTATGGCCACGGAGGAGGTCACGGCGGAGGCCGCTGGGACAATCGTGGCCCCCGTCAGGGTTGGCGTGATTAGCCTCGTGAAGACCGCTGGCAGGACCAGCCTCGCGATGGTCCGTGGCGGGATCAGCCTCACGAGAACCGTCCACAGGGCAATGCTAGCCTCCCTCCGCTACCGCCTCCACAAAGAAGGAACGACGACCACCACCATGATGATGGGGCTGGGGGCTTCCAAGAGCCTCGTGCTATCGCCTGCATCCTGGGAGATGCGCATGCCCTATCCTCCCATCGCATCTTCAAGAAGTTCGCTCGTGAGGTGAACGCAGCCCTCCCCAAGCGCGAGGCATCACGTCTGCTCAGGTGGCCAAGTACGCCATCACTTTCGACTCTTCGGACCAGCTCAAGTGCGCGGCCGCTTTAGGCGCGCTCCCCATGCTGTGCTCACCCCCATCAGCAACGTTCTCATCACCAAGACACTCGTCGATGGCGGCACTGGGCTCAATGTTCTCTCCATCGAGACATTTGACAGGCTCCAGGTGCCATATGACCAGCTTCAGCCCACCAAGCCATTCTCAGGGGTGACCGATGGCTCCATGCACCCCATCGGGCAGATTTGCCTCCCCGTCACCTTCGACAAGCGCAACAACTACAGCACCAAGTTCATCGACTTCGAAGTCGCTCACATTCGCCTGCCGTACAACGCCATCCTCGGGTACCCAGCTCTCGGCAAGATCATGGCGGCAACGAACCACGGCTACAACGTCCTCAAGATGCTAGGAAGCAGCGGCATCATCACAGTCGCCTACGATGAGAAATACACGGTGTGCTCCCTCGAGCGCGCCTACTAGTCCACGGCGGTCGAAGACTCGGATGGCGAGGGCGTCGCCCTTCCCCCTGAGGATGCCCCCAAGAAGAAGAAGTAGATCCTCCTCAAGGGCACTCAGGAGACTGGCATGCCTGATGATCATGACTCGGGCCCCTCGCCCTTTGCTGGGGCGCCTTTCCCTCTCGCATAGGAAGGCGTGCCAGGTGCCCCCCTCAGGTTGGGTTCGGCGGCTCTTCTCTGAAGTCCTCTGACCCGGCCAGTGTCACGAGGGAGGCGTTCGGGCAGCACGTGGAGGTGTGGTTCAACGCGTGCTTCCAGAAGCAAGGCACATGAAGAGGCACCAAGCGCACAGGAGTTCATCACTAGGGAAATCAAAGATCTTCGGGAGGCACAGGCATGCGAGGTGAGCAATGGCACTCATCGCTCACTGCAGCAGCTGCTCAGGACGCGGTTAGCAAGCTGCCGCGTCTACGTCAACATCCTGGGCCTCAACCGAGTTGCTTCTCAGGAGCTCTTCTGGATGTCCAGCATCGGCCAGTGTGGAGGCCTCTCCCACAACTACGTCTGCATGCCATTCGGCCTGCCCGGAGCGGCTGCCTCACTCTAGCGATGCGTGCGTGGTGTCCTGGCATCTTGTGAAGCTAGGCGCCAAGCAGTCGTGACAGAGGAGGAGCCAGAGCCTCCGGAGCCCCCCCGAGGCTCAGGAGCCCGCTGGCTCATGAGGAGCAACTTCTGCGGCGCGCTTCTTCAGCTGCTTCAACACTTCTACCTCAACGGTGACAGGTGACTTTTTAGTTCATTTAGTTGAGGGCACCCCTCGTGCTACATTATCCTCAAGTTGTATGGGTCCGCCCTGCAGCATGTATCATTTTGCGCATCTATTAGAACTGATTTCGCCCTTTTTTATGAGTTGCTTTATGATATTGCCGGCATCATGTCCATTGTCATGTTATTTGCGAGGCCG
>NC_041381.1:226741642-226789816 GCF_002162155.2 Triticum dicoccoides | reverse complement strand
GATGGCATCGCGACCTGGAATACCAGCGGCGGCTGAGCCTCGCTCAGGAGTTGGGACCCGAGGACGCAGAGCACCCAGATGAGGGGAGAGGAAGGGGTCGATGCGAGTCTGACTTAGGAAGCGCCGCGGCTATGGAAGCACGGCCAGGCATCACGCAAAGGCTGCCACCGCAGTATGAAGGTAAACATAGACCTCAAGATAAGTCTCTAAACATGTGCAGCGCATTAATCTCTCGATCGACGTCATGACCCTCGCGACCTCACTGGGGCAAGGATGCTTCCCTTTAAGTCCTTCGGGAGCTGCTTGCGCATCAAAGGGGACCTCCTGAGCATCGCGCCTCAGGGGCTCTTACCGGACCTCTGGCTTCTCACCTCTTGGCCTTGACCACGATATTGCGACCTGGCATACCAGCGACGGCTGAAGCCTACCTATGGATTGGGTCCTGCAGACGTAGAGCGCTAAGCTACCGCGAGAATAAAAGAGGGACCATGCAGTAGTGGGAGACGCAAGCGTAGCATTGATTGAAGAGTAACATCTACTAAGCATTACAGTTTTTACATGCCCCCATGGGGGACGAAGCAAAAGAGAAAATCCTAAGGAGAGTGCGACCACAACGGCTTCACCGGCAACGCCTGGCTGACGCCGCTCCTGAGGCGCGAGCGCGGCGGCTTGGCGGTTCATAGCTGACATCGTCGCTCGAGTCATGCTCAAAAGAAGCGTTGCTGCTGTCCGAAGAGGCGCTGCCGCTGTTGGAGGAATCGCTAGCAAGGCCAAGGGCAAGTTCACCGCCGATGATCCTATCGCCGCGGCCACCTCCCTCAGAGCAGGATCTCAACCGTCGGCCTTCCTCATTGAAAACCTTGAAGAAGAGCGTCAATGCCCCATCGTATGCAAAGTGGATGGCATGGGCCCCATCTGGGTGACACACGCGAGCAATTGCGCCCCACCCTCGTGTCATGAAGGCGTCGCCGGCATCCACGACCTCGACCTCGGATTCTGCGGCCTAGCCGCAGCATCCGTCGTGCTGGAGCCACAGCTTGATGGGCCCTCTCGATGGTAGCTCCCTCGCAAAGTGTCTTGGGAGGCGAATCCATGTGTGCGGCGGTGTTGCCGCCCTCACCATGAACTCCTGGGCTGAGCCTTCAGCATGGGTCCTCAAAGGAGGCAGCCTCGCAGCTGCTGCCTGCCCTCCTACATGGCTCTGCTCCTCGCGGTATCGGTCATCATGCGCTGGGCCTTGTGCGCGTGCGTACATGGGAATAAGAAAGCCCACCGGGGATGTTCATGCCAAGACCGCGTCATCACAGCCTTGTCGGCGCTGCACCGGGAATGATCCGGCCTCTTCTTTGGCGGGAGCAGCACGGGTTCCACCTTGGGGGCCTTCCCCTTCTTCGCTGCGGAGAACATCCTGATTGGCACCATGGACGCGCTGGTAAGGTGGTGAAGAAAGGATAAGGAGAAGCAAGGAGTGAGAATACGAAGATGGGTAGGTGTTCCGCCCGCTCACCCCATTTATAGCCAGGAGAAGGTAAATCATCGGCCTCCCACGATCTCAAGTAATGATGATTTTCTCTGCATGCAGTAGGCAGTTATCAAGTCGAACGGTTGCCGAGGCGACATGGGGAAGTGGAGACGCCCACATTCCATCAAGTGCCACGTGTCGACTCAGTCCGCAGGCGATTGGGACCGACGACGTTCTGCACTTGCCCTTTGCCTTCGCCTCGAAGCCAAGTGCGAGGGCGCCTTGGGCCCAGGGGCTTCTGTCGGCGTTCTGGGAACCAGGGTACCCAGACCTGCCTGCCTATGGCCCATGACGTGGCTCCATCGATGGCCTGGTATGTACTAGCTTTAACTACGGCAAGACAAGACCCTCACGAGGGGCCAAGCCTCACGGGCGGGCGACATCAAGACCTCCAGAGGGAGCGTCCTCCATAGGTGGCCTCCTGACGGAGCAGAGATTTCTATGCAAGTCCCAGCCTCATGAGGCTGAAATGACATCACCCATGACGACCAAGGCGAGGTGCATGCCAACGGGCGCAGTGCGACAGGTTTCCTCTTTGGTGTAAAGGAGGCAAGCGCAGGCGTGGAGTCCCAAGGAATCAACCAAAGGTTGCCATTTGTGTGCAACGAGACCAAGACCGCCAGAACATTAGGAAGGATGTCATCACCGAGCCCACCACAACATCATACTCAGAGCCTTTGTAGGCGAAGGCCACCTTTGTCAGGATTAGATGTACTTCTTTTCCCCTTCCAAATTTGGCCGTTGTAGGATCCCTTCCTGCCTAAGTTTTGGAGGAAGAGGACTAAGGCTATTATAAATATAGCCTAGCCACCACCATGGAATGGATCAGACCCCCGGAGACCGAATCCCCAGAGCTCATCACAAGAACATGCCTCCTGAGGCTGTTCTTCCACTTATACTAGTTCATCCTCAGCCCCCGCGAGGCTAATCCACCACAAAGCAGGAGTAGGGTTTTACACCACAAGGTTGCCCGAACCTGGGTAAACTGCTATGTCTCTCTTTGTCGTGTCCATCGAGCTAGGCGTGATAGCAGCGGATTGATCGTCTTGAGAGGTTGAGTTCTTCACACACGCCCCTAAGTTCGAACCTTTCTTGGGTCTGCAGAGCCCGAAATCTGACAGATTCAAGGAGCGCTGGCGGCCATGGAGGGTGGCTTTGCAAGGTTCTCCTCCAAGTTTGCCGAAGTGCTTGAGGGCGCTGCACTGAGGTGGACTCTATCTTGGAGGAGGATCTGCTCGCTCTTCACTGTAATTGCGATGCGCGTCTTCAGGCAGCTCTACCTCCAGGATCTCGGCTTCAACTTCGACGCGGTGATCCGTCTGGTCGCTCTTGAGTCTCACGTCGGTACTGTGGAGGCCGTGAAGGGTCACGTGGACGCGTTGCTGAAGAAGTTATCCCCGATCCAAGACATCGAGCCTCCGGTAGTGGAGGCTAGCGGCGGCGATGGCGGCAGCAATGTCGACAATGAGCTCCCCGTGACTGGGGCGAACGGCGGCGACGACCATGGTGGCGGTGGCCCTTCCTCCTAGATTTTACCCTACGACCTTTACCGTGCCTCATGGAGGTGTAAGACTTTGTTTGAATTTGCAAAACATTTGTGACTTTAATAACTTTTAGGACACCACAATTTCCTTTTCGTGCTGGGCTTCCTTCTTGTTTGCTTTTGTGCTCTGAGTCAGCTTCCATCGGTGCAACAGACCCAGGGCCTGTTGACCTGACTGTGCACAAGCACAAGATCAAGATTGGAACACGAGAACAAGGGACCAAGAGACTTGAAGAACCAAGTAGCAGATCAGAAGGAACCAAGACTAAGACAAAGGAGCCAGATATTATCAAGAAAGAAGCCTCCCTTGCCAGGGCAGGCGAGGCCGGGAAGGGGCGAGGCCACGCCCAGAAGATGAGGACCCAGGCGCCCGGGCAGGGACTACCGGGACTCACCGAGACCAAATCACCTCACCAACTACTCCACCATGACCCACATCCTCGATGAGTGCGGTTTCAAGATGCAGGATGATTAAGTCGCCGCCATTCGCCATGTGGCGGCCGCTTCCGACCAAGTCGACCCACATATGACACCCATCTAGTGACGTGTCAAGCGAGCAGGCATGGAGCTGGCGAATTAGCCCGGCAAGCCTTGCCGGGCAACCAATGACGTGACACTAAGTGGCTCATTAAATGCATGCTGTGAGCCTATAGAGTTAGGTATGATAACACTATTTGCTATCATATCAGTGTATTATGACTAATTTGCCACTGTGGTAACCCCTTGATCTACACAAGGAGGCCCATGGCAAATATTTGAGAGGTTGGAGGTTTAGACCACTCACACCCCCTTACGCGCGTAGTCGCTGCTGTCCCGAAGCAACCCTTGTCGGGAAAGTGTACTACGCACGACCACCACCTTTCCCCATCAATCCACCAGAGCAGGGGTAGGGTTTTACACCTCGCGGCAGCCTGAACCTGGGTAAAACTGCCTGTGTGATCCCTGCCATGCTGCCTTGCATTGGTCTGCTCTTTGTGCAACGCGAGTCCCCCTTGCCAAACCGACAAGGGGTCGTCCTTGTCCCATAGGTGGTCGTGGTTTCCCGTGACATCTTCTGTCGGTGCAACAGAACCAGGGCTTGTTGACCTGACTGTGCATAGGCACAAGATCGAGATTGGCACACCAGAGCAAGAGACCAAGGGACTCGAAGAACCAACTAGCAGATCAGAAGGAACCAAAACTAAGAAAGAGACCAAGGGACTCGAAGAACCAACTAGCAGATCAAGCTCATCCTCGAAGATTATGCCACCTCCATTGGCTTGAAGATCAACTTTCAAAAATCCACGCTTGTGTCGATTAATACACCACAGACCAAATGCAATGACTTGGGCCGTCTTTTTGGGTGCACGCAGGCCAACATGCCCTTTACTTATCTTGGTCTGCCCCTGGGCACTACCCGGCCTTCTGTCCTTGATCTGACGCCGTTTGTCTGTAAAGCAGAAAGGAAAATCACCACTGCCATGTCCCTAATGTCTTACGCGGGCAAGCTTGCTTTGGTCAACTCACTCATCACCTCATTGGCTATCTACCCAATGGGGACTCTCAGATTGCCGCCTAAGATACTGGCTCAACTTGATAAAATCCATAGACACTGCCTATGGAATAAACGCACGGCGGATGGGGATAAACAGAATTCATTGGCGGCTTGGGACATGGTTTGTCAACCAAAGAAGTGTGGTGGTTTGGGCATCATTGACCTTAAAATTTAGAATGATGCTCTCCTGCTCAAATTCATGCACAAATTCTACAACAGAATGGATGTCCCTTGGGTTCGACTTATTTGGGAAACATATTATGCTGACTCCATCCCGCATGCTTCGGACAGTTGTGGCTCCTTTTGGTGGCGTGACATTGCAAATCTTATGCCGATATACCGTGGCATTACCCAAGTACAGGTTAAACGTGGCGCTTCGGTCCTGTTCTGGAAAGATAACTGGAATCAGTCCATCTTAGCAGAGAAGTATCCACGCGCTTTCTCTTATGTCATTAATGAGGATTTGTCTGTGCATGGATTCTTGACTGCCCCCGCCCTCCACGAAACCTTTCAGCTACCTCTATCAGTGCAAGCTCATGATGAGCTCAAGCTTCTACAAGCTAATTTGCTGCCGTGAGTTTGGAAGATCGTGACGATGTTTGGTCCTATTGTTGGGGATCTACTGTGTTCAAAACCACAGCGTACTATCAGTTTGTTTTCCGTGATGTGGTTGCACACGTGACATTCCAATGGCTCTGGAAGACTAAATGCATACCAAAAATCAAAGTCATTGGTTGGTTTCTACTCTCGGACCGGCTCAACACGAGGAACATGCTCAAACGGCGTCACTACAATATTGGTAACAACTTTGATTGTCTTCTTTGCGGGCAGCACATTGAAGAAACGGTGGAGCATCTCTTCTTTCGTTGTACCTTCAGTCAGGAATGTTGGGGCCTGCTGAATATATCCTGGGCCGCACATGGGGATAGGTTGCAGCTGCTGGAGAACCTAAAGACGCAACACCCCAGGAAAATGATCATGGAAATATTCCTCACTACTGCTTGGAGCCTTTGGAAGGAACGCAACAACTATTACTTTAGACATGTGTTGCCCTCCATTCCTTCTTGGTTCACTAGATTCAAGGAAGACTTTGGCAATATCAGCTATAGGCTGCCTAGTAGAAAGAGACATGGTGTCTCCTCCTTTTTACAAAATCTACCACAACATAGTTAGGATTGTGTCTTCCTGCTAACCCTCCCCCCCCCCCATTGTAAAAATCACCATGTAACTGTTATTTTGATTATTTATATATACATGCAGTAGGAGCCTCTCCTACTGTCTTAACCCTCAAAAAAACTAAGAAAGAGGAGCCAGATATTATCAAGAAAGAAACCTCCCTTGCCTGGCAGGCGAGCCCAGCAAGTGGCGAGGCCACCCCAGAAGACGATGACCCAGGCACCCCAGCAGGGCCTGCCGGTGGTGATGGAGACCAAATCACCTCACCAACTACTCTGCCACTACCCACGTCGTCAATCAGTGCAGTGTCAAGACGTAGGATGACTAAGTGGTAGCCATTCGGCACATGGCGGCCACTTCCTACCAAGTGAACCCACAAATGACACCCATATAGTTACGTGTGAAGCGAGCAGGCGTGGAGCTGGCAAATTAGCCTGGCAGGCTTTGCCGGGTAACCAACTACGTGACACTAAGCGGTGCATTAAATAAACGCTGTCAGCCTGCAGAGTTAGGTGTGATAGCACTATTTGCTATCATATCAGTGTATAATGACTAATTTTCCACTGTGGTAACCCCTTGATCAATAAAAGGAGGCCCATGTTAATGATTCGATAGGTTGGATGTTTAGACCACACACACCCCCTTACGCACGTAGTCGCTGCTGTCCCAAAGCAACCCTTGCTGGGCAAGTGTACTACGCACCACCACCACTGTTCCTCAATAATCCACCAAAGCAGGAGTATGGTTTTACGCCTCGCGGCGGCCCGAATTTGGGTAAAACTGCCTGTGAGATCCCTGCCATGTTGCCTTGCGTTGGTCTGCTCTTTGTGCAACACGACTCCCCCTGTTGAACCAGCAAGGGGTCGTCCTAGTCCCATAGGTGGTCATGATTTCCTGCGACATCTTTGGCATGCCAGGTAGGGGCATCTCTTGCACGAACCTAAAGACATAAGCAGCGTGTCATCTTCATCACCATCTGCATCATCGACGGCACCATCGACCATGGCACCCAAGAAGAAATCCGCTCCTTTGGCTCATCCATCCACCTCGAAGGCTCTCCTACCCGCGGCCTCCAACGCCACGGGGGGCGCGAATGTGCACGAGGAAAGAACACTGCAGGGGATGTGGCCGGACCAGGCGGCACCGCCACCATCCCCCTCGCGACTAACGCAGGAGCAAAAGATGTTGGAGGAGAGCAACATCAGCAACACCCCGACGGTAGCGCTTCACCCATTGACAGGCAGAGCCACAACGATTGCACTCGGTCTGAGCCACCGCCCTACAGCCGTCCTCGCCGCAGGCACGACTGCTGCGCGTGCGCTCTCCCCAGGGAGGGTCGATCGAACTGGTGCACCCAATGAAGCTGATGGCCCTTGGGCGCCTCCGCCTCATCACCCTGCCGCCCAAGTAGTTGCACCGCAACCGCGGGGGAGCAGTGCAGCCGCCGCTGGCTTCGCTAGAAGCCGAGCGATGGCGCGATCGACTTCGTCATCATCTATGCCAAGCATAGCCTTGGAAGCCATGGTGCGGGTTCAACTACTGCTGAGGTTTCCACCAGCGACCAAGCAGATGGATGAATGGCGTGCCACCATCGAAATCTGCTCGGTTTTGCCGAAGATGAGGGCTCACGATGAGCTGCCCCGCCACGACCTCCCCAAGCAACGGCAACAGCCCATGCCGCTGTCTACATGGAGGAGGCCATCCCCGCGGTGCAATCTCCACCACGACGGACGACGCGGGTGCGACCAAATCAAGACTTCGTTGACACCTCAATGGCCTCTTTTGATCCTCAGGCACGTCCAGGCCAACGGCGAGCCCTGGAAGATAGGCGAAGAGGGGATGTGTGCATCTTTGAGCAACGTAACGTCTACCTCCTCCGAGTAGACGGGCGCGGCGGCCCCGACATCGACGAGCCCACTCTAGGTGCGGACGGGCTACTACCCTTCAAGGTTGGTTGTCCTTCCTTCACCCATGTGCTGTGGCAAGTCTGTTGGCCGTCCGTTCGCACGTTCAAGACGGAGATACCTAAGAAGTACGACGGGAGGCTGCCAGGGGAAGATATGAGAAGGTGTTCGCCAACTACTTCCCGTTGGCACTCAAATCCAACGTGAGGTCTTGGCTGATGCACCTGCAGGAGAACTCCATTTCGTCGTGGGCAGACTTGTGCCATGAGTTCATCGGTGCTTTCACCGATGGCCACCAGGAACTGGGTCGCCCCGGTGATCTGTAGCCTCTCCAACAGAACCCTCCGTAAGTATTTGTAGAGGTTCAATATGGTTCATAGAACTATTCCGAATGTCCATCCGGCAGACGTGATAGCTGCCTTCTAGTCCAACGTGTGCCACCGCCGAATCCGTTCCAAGATGAACGTGCGGTTTCCCAAGACTGTGAAGGAGCTGTACACTGCTACGTCTTGAGCTTAAGTTGGTTTTCCTCGAAGAGGAGAGGGTGGTGCAGCAATAGTAGCGTAAGTATTTCCCTCAGTTTTTGAGAACCAAGGTATCAATCCAGTAGGAGGCTCCTCAAAAGTCCCACGCACCTACACAAACAAACAAAGAACTCGCAACCAACACAATAAAGGGGTTGTCAATCCCTTCACGGCCAATTACGAAAGTGAGATCTAATAAAGATAGTAAGATAAGATAAATATATTTTTGGTATTTTATAATATAGATGCAAAAGGTAAAGATGCAAATAAAAGTAGATTGAAAGCAAATATGATAAGAGATAGACCCGGGGGCCATAGGTTTCCCTAGTGGCTTCTCTCAAGATAGCATAAGTGTTACGGTGGGTGAACAAATTACTATCGAGCAATTGAAAGAAAAGCGCATAGTTATGAGATTATCTAGGCATGATCATGTATATAGGCATCACGTCCATGACAAGTAGACCGACTCCTGCCTGCTTCTACTACCATTACTCCACACATCGTCCGACTCCTGCCTGCATCTAGAGTATTAAGTTCATAAGAACAGAGTAACGCATTAAGCAAGATGACATGATGTAGAGGGATAAACTCAAGCAATATGATATAAACCCCATCTTGTTATCCTCGATGGCAACAATATAATACGTGCCTTGCAACCCTTTCTATCACTGGTAAGGACACCGCAAGATTGAACCCAAAGCTAAGCACTTCTCCCATGGCAAGAAAGATCAATCTAGTAGGCCAAACCAAACTGATAATTCGAAGAGACTTGCAAAGATAACTCAATCATACATAAAAGAATTCAGAGAAGATTCAAATATTATTCATAGATAAACTTGATCATAAACCCACAATTCATCGGATCTCGACAAACACACCGCAAAAGGAGTTTACATCGAATAGATCTCCACAAGAGAGGGGGAGAACATGGTATTGAGATCGAAAAAGAGAGAAGAGGCAATCTAGCTAATAACTATGGACCCGTAGGTCTGTGGTAAACTACTCACAACTCATCGGAGGGGCAAGGACGTTGATGTAGAAGCCCTCCATGGTTGATTCCCCCTCCGGCAGAACACCGGTGAAGGCTCCAAGATGGGATCTTGCGGATACAGAAGGTTACGGTGGTGGAAATTGTGTTTCGTGTTGCCCGTGGATGTTTTTTGGGTACGTAGGTATATATAGGAGGAAGAAGTACGTCGGTGGCTGCCCGAGGGGCCCATGAGACAGGGGGGCGCGCCCTACAGGGGGGGGGCGCCCTCCTATCTCGTGGGAGCCTCGGCTGCTTCTTGACTTGCACTCCAAGTCCTCTGGATCACGTTCGTTCCAAAAATCACGCTCCTGAAGGCTTCATTCCGTTTGGACTCCGTTTGATATTCCTTTTCTTCGAAATACTGAAATAGGCAAAAAAACAGCAATATGGGTTGGGCCTCCGGTTAGTAGGTTAGTCCCAAAAATGATATAAATGTGTAAAATAAAGCCCATAAACACCCAAAAGGGGTAATATAATAGCATGGAGCAATCAAAAATTTTAGATATGTTGGAGACATATCAAGCATCCCCAAGCTTAATTCCTGCTCGTCCTCGAGTAGGTAAATGATAAAAAGAAATTTTTTATGTGGAATGCTACCTAGCATAATTCTCAATGTAATTTTCTTTATTGTGGCATGAATGTTCAGATCCAAATGATTCAAAATAAAAGTTCATATTGATAAAAGAAATAGTAATACTTCAAGCATACTAATCAAAGTAATCATGTCTTCTCAAAACAACATGGCAAAAGAAAGTTCATCCCTACAAAATCATATAGTTAGGCTATGCTTCATTTTCGTCAGACAAAGATGTTCCCAACTTCTATACCCCTGATGACAAGCCAAGAAATTGTTTCATACTTAAATAATCTCAAACTTTTTCAACCTTCATGCAATACATGAGCGTGAGCCATGGATATAGCACTATGGGTGGAATAGAATATGATGATGGGGATTGTGTGGAGAAGACAAAAAGGGAGAAAGTCTCACATTGGCGAGGATAATCAACGGGCTATGGAGATTCCCATCAATTGATGTCAACATGAGGAGTAGGGATTGCCATGCAACGGATGCACTAGAGCTATAAATGAATGCCCAACAAAAGAAAACTAGTGGGTGTGCATCCAACTTGCTTGCTCACGAAGACCTAGAGCATTTGAGGAAGCCCATCGTAGGAATATACAAGCCAAGTTCTATAATGAAAAATTCCCACTAGTATGAAAAAGACAACTTATAAGACTCACTATATGAAAAATATGGTGCTACTTTGAAGCACAATATATGAGACTCACTACATGAAGAACAAGGTGCTACTTTGAAGCACAAGTGTGGAAAAAGAGATAGTAACATTGCCCTTTTTATTTCTTTTCTTTTTTTCCCTTTTTTCTCTTTTTTCCCTTTTTTTGGGCCTTTCTTTTTTCTTTTGGCCTTTCTTTTTTCCATTTTTTTCTTTGGGCAATGCTCTAATAATGATGATCATCACACTTCTATTGATTACAACATATGAATTACAACTCGAAACTAGAACAAGATATGACTCTATATGAATGCCTCCGGCGGTGTACTGGGATGGTGCAATGAATCAAGAGTGACATGTATGAAAAGTAATGCATGGTGGCTTTGCCACAAATACGATGTCAACTACATGATCATGCAATGGCAATATGACAAAAGTAAAGTATGTCATGATGATGATGAACGGAACGGTGGAAAGTTGCATGGCAATATATCTCGGAATGGCTATCGAAATGCCATAATAGGTAGGCATGGTGGCTGTTTTGAGGAAGATATAGAGAGGTTTATGTGTGATAGAGCGTATTGTATCACGGGGTTTGGATGCACCGGCGAAGTTTGGACCAACTCTCAAAGTGAGAAAGGGCAATGCACGGTACCGAAGAGGCTAGCAATGGCGCAAAGGTAAGAGTGTGTATAATCCATGGACTCAACATTAGAGAACTCATATACTTATTGCAAAAATTTAGAATTCATCAAAAATCAAGTACTACACACATGCTCCTAGGGGGATAGATTGGTAGGGAAAGACCATCGCTCGTCTCCGACCGCCACTCATAAGGATGCACAACCCAAGTACACTTCATGTTTCAAATTTGTTACACAACTTTAACCATACGTGCATGCTACGGGACTTGCTAACTTCAATACAAGCATTCTTTAAATTCATAATCACCCAACTAGCATGACTTTAATATCACTAGCTCCATATCTCAAAACAATTATTAAGTATCAAATTGATCATAGCATCCAATTCACTTCCTATGATAGTTTTTATTATACCCAACTTGGATGCTCATCACTCTAGGACCAACTTTATGACCATAGCAAATACCATGCTGTTCTAAAAGACTCTCAAAAAGATATAAGTGAAGCATGAGAGACTAGTAATTTCTACAAAAATAAATCAGCACCGTGCTCTAAAAGATATAAGTGAAGCACTAGAGGAAAAACTATCAAGCTCAAAAGATATAAGTGAAGCACATAGAGTATTCTAGCAAATTCTAATCAAATAGGCTTCTCCCAAAAGGTGTGTACAGCAAGGATGATTGTGATAAACTAAAAAGTAAATACTAATATAATACACAACGCTCTAAGCAAAACACATATCATGTGGCGAATAAAAATATAGCTCCAAGTAAAGCTACCAATGAACGAAGACGAAAGAGGGGATGCCTTCCCAGGGCATCCCCAAGCTTAGGCTTTTGGCTATTCTTGAATATCTTGGGGTGCCTTGGGAATCCCCAAGCTTAGGCTCTTTCCACCATTTATTCCATAGTCCATAAAAGCTTTACCCAAAACTTGAAAACTTCACAACACAAAACTCAACAGGAAATCTTATAAGCTTCGTTAGAGAAAGAAAACAAAACCACCACATAAGGTACTGTAATGAACTCATTCTTTATTTATTTTGGTGTTAAACCTACTGTATTCCAACTTCTCTATGGTTTAAAACTATTTTACTAGCCATAGGTGCATCAAAATAAGCAAACAACACACGAAAAACAGAATCTGTCAAAAACAGAACAGTGTGTGTAGCAATCTGTAACTAACGAAAACTTATGGAACTCTAAAAATCCTACAAAAATAGGTAGTCCTGGACAATTTGTTTATTGAACAGAAGCGAAAATAATCAACACAAAAGCACGTTCCTGTGATTTAACAAAATTATATTCGTGCGTGCAAAGTTTCTGTTTTTCAGCTGAATTAAATCAACTATCATCCTAGGTTATCCTATAGGTTCTACTTGGCACAAACACTAATTAAAAGATAAAAACACATCTAAACAGAAGGTAGATGCAAGATTTATTACTAAACAGGAGCAAAAACAAAAAAACATAAAGAAATTTGGGTTGCCTCCCAACTAGCGCTATCGTTTAACGCCCCTAGCTAGGCATAAAAGCAAAGATAGATCTACCGAGTGCCCTCTTTAATTTTCATTTTTTACCGGAGTCATGCTCGAATCCGGGAGGTTCTTTCTGCTTCCCTTCATACTCGGAAATTTTTAGATCTAAAGAATCCAACCGCTTATTGCAAAGAGTAATCAACATATTCATGCGGTGAAGATTTCCGCTAACACTTTTAAGAGGCTCAAGGGACTTTTGTAAAAAATTTGTTACTTCGCAAATCTTTCCAAACACTTGGGTTTCTTCTTGGGTAGGATGTGATCCTCCCTTTTGAGGTAGTGTTCCCACTATTCCCTCTATAATTTCATGCGCAATACTGGGATCAATCCCAATGAAATTTCCCTTGGCAATGCAATCCAAGAGTTGTCTATGCGTCATATTTAACCCAGCATAAAAATTACGAAGAAGAATTCTAAAGTTAACCTCTAAGGTGCACTTGCGATAAGATTCCATCATCCTATACCAAGCATCTCCTAAGTTTTCTCCTTGCCTTTGCTTGAAGTAAAGAACTTCAAACTCGGGAGACATAGGGGCGGATAAGGAACTAGACATAATGACAAGGCAAACGAGCTAACACATGGCAAACGGAAAAAGGAAAACAAAAAGAGAGGAGGAGATTGGGAAGGAGAGGGCGAATAAAACGACAAGAGTGAAGAGGGGGAGAGGAAAACGAGAGGCAAATAGCAAATAATGTAAATGCGAGGGAGATGGATTTGTGATGGGTACTTGGTATGTCTTGACTTGAGCAAAGACCTCCCCGGCAACGGCGCCAGAAATCCTTCTTGCTACGTCTTGAGCTTGTGTTGGTTTTCCTCGAAGAGGAGAGGGTGATGCAGCAATAGTAGCGTAAGTATTTCCCTCAGTTTTTGAGAACCAAGGTATCAATCCAGTAGGAGGCTCCTCAAAAGTCCCACGCACCTACACAAACAAACAAAGAACTCGCAACCAACACAATAAAGGGGTTGTCAATCCCTTCACGGCCAGTTACAAAAGTGAGATCTAATAAAGATAGTAAAATAAGATAAATATATTTTTGGTATTTTATAATATAGATGCAAAAGGTAAAGATGCAAATAAAAGTAGATTGAAAGCAAATATGATAAGAGATAGACCCGGGGGCCATAGGTTTCCCTAGTGGCTTCTCTCAAGATAGCATAAGTATTACGGTGGGTGAACAAATTACTATCGAGCAATTGAAAGAAAAGCGCATAGTTATGAGATTATCTAGGCATGATCATGTATATAGGCATCACGTCCATGACAAGTAGACCGACTCCTGCCTGCATCTACTACCATTACTCCACACATCGTCCGACTCCTGCCTGCATCTAGAGTATTAAGTTCATAAGAACAGAGTAACGCATTAAGCAAGATGACATGATGTAGAGGGATAAACTCAAGCAATATGATATAAACCCCATCTTGTTATCCTCGATGGCAACAATACAATACGTGCCTTGCAACCCTTTCTATCACTGGTAAGGACACCGCAAGATTGAACCCAAAGCTAAGCACTTCTCCCATGGCAAGAAAGATCAATCTAGTAGGCCAAACCAAACTGATAATTCGAAGAGACTTGCAAAGATAACTCAATCATACATAAAAGAATTCAGAGAAGATTCAAATATTATTCATAGATAAACTTGATCATAAACCCACAATTCATCGGATCTCGACAAACACACCGCAAAAAGAGTTTACATCGAATAGATCTCCACAAGAGAGGGGGAGAACATGGTATTGAGATCGAAAAAGAGAGAAGAAGCAATCTAGCTAATAACTATGGACCCGTAGGTCTGTGGTAAACTACTCACAACTCATCGGAGGGGCAAGGACGTTGATGTAGAAGCCCTCCATGGTCGATTCCCCCTTCGGCAGAACACCGATGAAGGCTCCAAGATGGGATCTTGCGGATACAGAAGGTTACGGTGGTGGAAATTGTGTTTCGTGTTGCCCGTGGATGTTTTTGGGGTACGTAGGTATACATAGGAGGAAGAAGTACGTCGGTGGCCGCCCGAGGGGCCCACGAGACAGGGGGCACGTGCTACAGGGGGGGCGCACCCTCCTCTCTAGTTGGAGCCTCGGCTGCTTCTTGACTTGCACTCCAAGTCCTCTGGATCACGTTTGTTCCAAAAAATCAAGCTCCCGAAGGTTTCATTCTATTTGGACTCCGTTTGATATTCCTTTTCTTCGAAATACTGAAATAGGCAAAAAAAACAGCAATATGGGCTGGGCCTCCGGTTAGTAGGTTAGTCCCAAAAATGATATAAATGTGTAAAATAAAGCCCATAAACATCCAAAAGGGGTAATATAATAGCATGGAACAATAAAAAATTATAGATACGTTGGATACGTATCATACACCCTAGTGGATAAGTGTGCCCAGATGGTGGAAGGAAGGAAGTTTCCTGGAGAGGAAGATTGCATTGATGTTGATTCGGAGGATGATGATAAATCCATCAGTTAGAAGAAGGCTAAGAAGCACAGTAAGAAGCGAAGGGATAAAGCGGTATTGAATGTTGAAGGGTCAGGAACCCCTAGTACCGGCAAGATCACCAAGACTGAGGCCCCCGGCAAGGAGGTTGCCATGTGCGCCGATTGCCGGGAAGCTGCAACTGCCGAGAAGGCCGGGAAGGGCAATGGCCCATACTGCAAGATCCACCAGACCAAGGGCCACGACCTTTAGGAGTGCTATCACGTTGAGAAGTTGGTCAAGAGGCCAATAGTCGAATATGAGAAGCGTGACAAGGAAAAGGGTCAGAATGGCATTGGCGGTAAGGGCCAAGGTGATGGAGCAAATTGCCCCGGCAAGCCCTTTCGGAACAAAGAAAAACCAGCCAAGAACCAGGAAAAAGAAGTTTGTGATGATGAGAGTGATAAAGGGGATGAAGAGGAAACCAGTGAGCAGGAGTTTCACAAGGCCACAGACGCACTGTGCATTGACGGAGGTGCATTTCTGCACACCTCCCATCGCCAACTCAAGTGGTGGGAACGGGAAGTCAATGCCATGGAACCAGCGCCAAAGGCACGGAAGCTGCTCAAATGGTCCCGTACACCCATCTTCTTCGTCGAGGAGGACAATCCTAGCTGCACCACTATGGTAGGATGCCTGCCTTTGTTGATTTCTCAAACAATTCGCAACCTTGAGGTCACAAAGATGTTGGTGGACGGTAGGCATGTTTCCCCTGCAGTTATCAACATGATTTAGATAGCAGAATAAGAGCTAGAGGTTATAGGCATGTTTCAAGGAGTCAACCCCGGTAGAAGACATCCTAAAGGGAAGATTACGTTGCGAGTAACATTTGGGGGGGAGCTTCACTACCGGACTGAGAAGATTGTGTTTGACATAGTTGACCTCCCCCTGTCGTACAATGGAATCCTTGGACGCCTGGCCTTGGCTAAATTCATGGCGGCATCCCACTATGCCTACAATACCCTGAAGATGCTTGAGCCACTGGGAGTCCTCACCATCCCATTGGATGAGAAAGATGCCATCATTTGTGTGGACAAGATGTACAGGGATGCCGTTGCAGTTGAGGCAAGGACAACAGCGGTTCCCGCCAAGGAGAGGAAAGGGAAGAAATAGGATTGTAAGACCTCGGGCAAAGAGTCCGGACAGCGTGCCTCCTGCAAGTGCACGTCTCCCATTGACGATGTGCCGGAGTGTTCCAACAGCAAGAGATCCAAGGTTGCTGCTCCGCAAGTGAAAAAGGTCCTGGCAGGGCTGGCAGGCGTTGATAGGAAAGAGTGCTTGTTGCCTTCCTACGGGCGAATATCAATGTGTTTTCTTGGTAACCATCTGATATCCCCGATGCTCCCTGGGAGGTAAATGAGCACCACCTTGCTGTCTGCCCACACGCCAAACCTGTTAAGCAGAATGTCCAGAAGCATGCCTTGGAGAGGCAGCAGTTTATTGTAGAAGAGATCAAGAAGCTTGAAGCAGCTAGATTGGTAAGAGGAGTGCTACATCCCACTTGGCTAGCAAACCCAGTGGTGCTCCGGAAAGCGAACGAGAAGTGGAGGCTGTGCATTGACTTCACATACCTCAATAAGGCTTGCCCAAAGGACCCGTTCCCCTTGCCGCATATTTGCTCTCATTTCTAGACACCTATTCTGGGTACCACCAGATCTTCATGTCAAAGGAAGAAGAGGACAAGACATCATTCATCACTCCATGTGGTACGTATTGCTTTGTCCGCTTGCCATTCGGATTAAAGAGTGCCGGGTCCACCTTCGCAAGGGCGGTCTAGATTGGTTTTGAACCTCAGATACACACAAACATTGAGGCTTATGTGGATGACACTGTGGTCAAAACCAAGGATAGAGCAACTCTCATTCAGGATTTGGAGGAGACGTTTGCAAACCTGCGCAAGATCAACCTGAAGCTAAACCCAGAGAAATGTGTGTTTGGCGTCCCCTCCAGCAAGCTGCTTGGATACTTTGTGTCCCACAGGGGGATCAAAGCCAATCCTGACAAGATCAAGGCAATCGAGTAGATCCAAGCACCAAGGACAGTCAAAGATGTGAGGTGCCTGACGGGATGTGTTGCCGCACTAAGCAGATTTGTCTCCAAGTCTGCCGAGCGCGCCCTATCGTTCTTCAATATTTTGAAGAAGGAAGGTCCCATGAAGTGGACCTCTGAAGCGGATGCATCTTTGCAAGAGCTGAAGACATACCTGTCCTTCGTGGCTACCATGGTTGCATCCAGGCCCTAGGAGCCACTATTGCTATACTTGGCGTCAACAAACCAAGTGGTCAATGCGGCCTTGGTAGCATAGCGAGAAGTGGATGAGAAAGAGACTGAGTAGAGGCCGGTAGGGCCAGATGAGGATCAGAACGGTAGCAAGCACGACAACGATGGAAACCCCAAGGACGTGGAGGAAGAAAGTGGTGCAGCGCCCAGTGTACTTCGTCATCTCCTTATTACATGGGGTTAGGTTGAGGTACGCTGGCGTGCAAAAGTTGATCTTTGGTCTTATCATGGCCTTAAGGAAAATACGTCACCACCTCTAAGCCCATGAGATCACGGTTGTTACTCATTTCCCATTGTAATGGATACTGCGAAACCCAGAGGCTACCGGCAGAATAGTGGAGTGGGCTTTGTCGCTATCCAGCTTTGGTTTGAGGTTTGAGAGCACATCGACTATCCAGAGCAGGGCGTTGGTAGAGTTTATTGCAGAATGGATGCCAACCCCCGATGAGGAAGTGACAGAGATAGTTGTCCCCGATAAGGAATCACCCCAAGAATGGGTATGTACTTTGATGGTGCCCTTTCCCTGCAAGGCACAGGGGCTGGCGTGCTTCTTGTTGCCCCCTCGGGGCAGCACTTGAAGTACGTCGTCCAGATGCATTTTGCACGGGAAGAAGCTACCAACAATACATCAGAGTATGAAGGCCTCCTTGTCGGGCTCAGAATTGTAGCAGAATTGGGAATTAAGAAGATAGTCATTCGAGGAGACTCACAGTTGGTGGTGAGGCAAGTTAACAAGGATTATCGAAGTCCATTAATGGAGGCCTACGTCGAGGAAGTGAGAAGATTGAAGGAGCACTTTGACAGATTGCAAACAGAGCACGTACCCCGTGCGGAAAACAACATAGCTAACCATCTGTCAAAGTGTGCTGTGCAGAAGCTTCCTGTGGAACTAGGGACTTTTGTTCTCCGTCTTACTCAGGCCTTCGTTTCCCAGCAACAATGGCCCAGAAGAGGAGAAAGTTGGACACCGGAAAGCCTCTCCCGGTAGAGCCACCCGCTCTCGGCAGAGAGCCTGCCGGAAACAACTCCTCGCAGCTGCCGAACCACCCCCTCCTGCTGGGTCCATGGACCCCGTGCACGAGGCCAGTGCTCCCGCAGCAAAGGAGTTGCCGCTAGTCCTCATTGCCAAGCCACAGGCTCCAACTTGGGAAAGGCACATTGTCCGCTTCCTCCAAACTGGCGAGTTTCCTGGCAATCAAGACGAAGCTGAAAGAGTAGCTTGGAGAGCCAGTATATATCAGTTTGTTGATGACACTCTATATAGAAGGAGGCCCAACGGTGTGAAATTCAAGTGTGTCTGCCGGGAAGATGGAAAGGAACTGCTAGCTAAGATACACAAAGGAATGTGCGGCTCCCACATTGGATCAAGGGCATTAGTTGGGAAAGCATTCCGGCAAGGATTCTATTAGCCCACAGCCCTCCAAGATGCGGTTGAGCTAGTCACTAGGTGTGAAGCCCGCCAGTTCCATTTCAAGAAAACCCACCTGCCTACCCAAGCGCTAAAAAATCCCTATATCATGTCCATTTTTGGTCTGGGGGCTCGATATCCTCGGCCCCTCCCCCCAAGCAATCGAGGGCTTTGAATTCTTGTTTGTTGCCATCGACAAATTTACAAAGTGGTCGGAAGTGACTGCCGTGAGCAAGGTGACTGCTCAGTCAGCTATCAAGTTCTTGAAAGATCTGGTGTGTCGTTTCAGTGTTCCGGCAAGGATCATCACCGACAATGGCACCCAGTTTATGAGCCGCGCCTTCATGCAATATGTTGATGCCCTCGGATGCAATATCTCATTCGCCTCTGTGGCAAACCCCTGGAGCAATGGATAAGTTGAGAGGGCAAACGCTGAAGTGCTACGCGGACTCAAGACAAGAACCTTTGATACGCTGCAGAAGCATGGCAGGCGGTGGATCAAGGAGCTGCCGGTAGTTCTCTAGTCCCTCAGAACGACACCAAAACAAGCTACCGAGCAGACTCCCTTCTCCCTGGTCTACGGGGCAGAAGCAGTTATCCACATAGAACTCATCTACGGGTCACCTCGAGTACTTTCTTATGACGAAATTGTGCAAGATCAGCACCAGCATGACAACACTTTGCTACTCGAGGAGAACCGTCTTCGGGCTTCTACGCGTGCTGCACACTATCAGCAAGCCCTTTGTCGTTATCATAGCCATAGGGTTCACGCCCGGTGTTTTGAGGAAGGTGACCTTGTCCTTAGGCACGTTCGGTCTGCTAAGGGTACACACAAGCTATCACCAAAGTGGGAAGGCCCTTACCGGGTAGTATGAGTCACCAGACCTAGCGCAGTCCATCTGGAAACCGGAGGTGTCACCCCGTTGCAAAACTCATGGAATATACAGGCCTGCCTTAGTTGCATGTAACCTCTTGTACAAAGCCGGGGCGATGACCCTGTGCAAGAGAAAATAAAGAAGCGTTGTAGGGGGGGTCCAACATAGATTGCATGCATGCATGAGCATTTTAGAATACTGCATAAGCATTTTCATGAGCATCTGCATATGCATATAGATAGGATCACAACCTGCATTCATGTTCTCACTATGGACTTGGCTTCGACAAAGGAGTGAGAAGATTGCCCGTCACTGTGAGCCCGGCAAGCCAAACAGATAAGTTCTACCTCTTGTCCATTCATGTTCTCTAAGCTATAACTTGTGCATTAGAAAGCCTGGCTGCTCCTTCTATACTTGGGTGCTCCCATTCCTGGTCTAAACGCTGCTTCAGTCAGGGTGGTCATAGTTGCCTTTGATAAAAGGATGTTGGCATGGGGCTGGTCCTTCTGTCTGTAACCCGGCAGATAAGGTTCTCCGACAGACCAAAATAGGGCCGGCAAGATGGCCTGCCAGGGCAAACTCACTTATTTATACTAAGATGCACCTCACCTCTGCATGGACATATTCATGCCTGAGTTCTCGGCAAGGTTCATATTTTTCATTAAACATGCTAATACAAGTACAAGATTATAGAACACACACATGGCCATGAGAGATTACATTATTTAAATTAAAATTTGGCAAATGCCTACGGATTTACGATTGAAAAAAGATAAGTGACCCGTGATGCCTTTACCCTTGTCCATCTCTTACAGGATGAGGTCGAAGAGGCAGAAAGCAGGCACGACTGGGGTCCGACGCCTCCCCAGGATCATGGCGGCGCCAGTCTCCGGCGCAGAAGAAGGACCCGGAGGACGGGCACGGATAGTGACACTGCCGGAGGCACGGGTGGAAGGGCACAGAGTCACCAGCAAACATGACTCGTCGGAACGGTCGCCCTGTTCTTGACGTGTCGTGGGTTGCCGTCGTCGCCCACATCACTACCACCCGAAGACCCCAGATCATCAGCCACACCGAGAACCATGCTCTCTGGCTCCCTGTACAGAGAGCATGGTCGTCCCCAGCAGCCCTAACATCGGGAATCATCGCACATCCCGAAGACATGTCCGAAGACGAGAAGCCCTCCTACAGAGACAGAGGGTGACGCCTGTAGGAGCCGGTTCTACCTTCACCGACGCAGGCCTCTCCCAAGACTCCTCCTCTATGTTGTGCAGGAACGAAGAACGGGGAGCGACTGGCTACCACGCCCCGCACCCACCGCAGGCCTCGGCATGGTGTCGTTCGCATCCCCTCCCACTGAACAAGGCTACGGGTGGCATGACGACGATGACGACGAACACACTAGAGTCGTCACCTTTGGCGTTACTGCCGCGCCGCCTGAGCATCCTCACGACCACAAAGGATACTGAGCTAAATCCTGGAGGCCAACCCCAGGCTCCCCTTTCCAACATATTCGAGATGTAGCAAGAGAGAAGAAGAAGAGGATGTCGTTGGATGCCTCCATTCCTCCCCTGGTCTTCCTTTTATAGGCAGACGGGGTACTGTGGGCTGGATCCACACAGGATGACCACTGCCCTCCTTCACCAGTTCAAGGAAGCTGGGCCCTCGCCATCATACTCTCCCATGCCACGCACCTCCGTTCCCTACCCGCGCGGTGCATGCGGCATACATGGCTAAGGATAAGGGTGTGGTGGGAAGAGTGAATTGGCAGTTTCTATCCCGTGCGTTAAAGACATTCACGGACCATTACTGGGGTGGTCCCACCACCATTGGCTTTGATTGACACATGGGGAAACCGAAAACGGGCCTGAATCAAGACTAATGAAGAAGCAAAGAATATCTCAAAAGACCAGCCTCTTCGACAGTGCTGCCTGTGCACTTGTTAGGCCCTACCCCGACGATGCTTGGTAGCACGTTCGGGGCAGGCTTGGGGGCTTCTGTCGGTGCAATAGACCCAGGGCTTGTTGACCAGACTGTGCACAGGAACAAGATCAAGATTGGAACACCAAACCAAGAGACCAAGGCACTCGAAGAACCAACTAGCAGATCAGCAGGAACCAAGACTAAGATAGAGGAGCCAGATATTATCAAGAAAGAAACCTCCCTTGCCGGGCAGGCGAGCCCGGAAAGGGGCGGGGCCACACCCAGAAGAAGAGGACTGAGGCACCCCGACAGGGCTTGTCGGGGGTCATGGAGACAAAATCACCTCACCAACTACTCCGCCACTACCCACGTCATCGATCAGTGCGGTGTCAAGACGTAGGATGACTAAGTGGCAGCCATTCGCCACATGGCGGCCATTTCCTACCAAGTGAACCCACAAATGACACCCGTCTAGTGAAGTGTCAAGAGAGCAGGCGTGGAGCTGGCGAATTAGCCCGACAGGCCTTGCCGGGCAACCAACGACGTGACACTAAGCGACACATTAAATGTACGCTGTCAGCCTGCAGAGTTAGGTATGATAGCACTATTTGCTATCATATCAATGTCTAATGACTAATTTGCCACTGTGGTAACCCCTTGTTCTATAAAAGGAGTCCCATGGCAATGATTGGAGAGGTTGGAGGTTTAGACCACTCACACCCCCTTAGGCGTGTAGTTGCTACTGTCCCAAAGCAACCCTTCCCGGGCAAGTGTACTACGCACCACCACCACCTTTCCCCATCAATCCACCAAAGCAGGAGTAGGGTTTTACGCCTCGCAGAGCCCCGAACCTAGGTTATACTGCCCGTGCGATCCCTACCGTGCTACCTTGCATTGGTTCGCTCTTTGTGCAATGCAACTCCCCCTTGCCGAACCAGCAAGGGGCCATCCTGGTCCCATAGGTGGCCGTGGTTTCCCGCGATAGTAGGGACCCAGCCCCGCGCATACCTCGACCACCATTGGGGCATCTTGATCACTAGGAGGACACCAAGGGGCGAGGGGCTATGTTACTAGTGAGTCCCCTGAGTCGCGATGCTCTGGGGTCCCCCTTGACGTCCGAGCAACCCTCATGAAGGAAACGTGGGCAACGACGAGGTTAATCTGGAGCCCTCCATACCTTTCCTCACCAGCTTTTGCCTGTGAGGGACGCGAGAATACTAGGTACCAGGACCTAGTAAGGTGGCATGTGCCAGGCCTGGCCTAAGCATAGCCCATGTGTCCAGCCCCCTCGTGCGTGCCTCTCGTGGGGAAAGTTGCACGATAGGACCGTGTGAAGAGCCGAAAGGCTATCCTGATGTTGGTGTAGCCGCTAGCGCGCCCTCAGTTGTTTATCCACCAGCGCGGAGCATGGGGCTTCCACTTGGGCCTAGGCATAGTAACTGCTCGACTGTGTCGTCCGCCAGCATGGAGCATGGGGCTTCCACTTGGACGTGGGTGGGAGTTACCTCGTGGGGAGACTCCGGGGCGTGAATAGCCCATGTTGACGCGTGGCTGGCATGGAAGAACTTATAGGAGGTGTATCTGGGCACTCGTGAGCTTGCGCGTGACTCAGGAGGCCCTACCTCTAGACGGATTGCGCATGGATTTTTGGCGCGAGGTGCGCATAAGAAACCTGTGAGATGGGGGGCCTGTGCCGCATGAACCTCCAGAGGGCACCACATAAGTGGCCAGACACTAAGGACCCCAGTAGGTGACGTGAACGGGGCCGACCCGCCATACAGAGCTCAGTCGCTTGGGTTTATCAACGCTGCAGGGACGGACCCGAGCTCAGACACTCTGGCAAGTCTTCGCATGCGACGACCAGAGGAAGAACATCCGGCACGCGGCTCCCGCGAGGGGGAGACGCCGAGATGCGGTTGGTACGAACCATGATGCACGCCCTTACTCATCTACTCACGATTAGCTCATGCGAGAACAAGGCACCAACACTACAAAAAAAGACACATCCCTGACATTTTGGGCTGAACGAATTTTTTTCTATCATACTTATGACACTTCTATGATGATAGTTGTGACAAAACCCGGTATCGTCATAGATGTGGTGGGCTCCTACTTCTATGACAAAAATCATGACAGAAAATGGCCTTTTCATCCTGGGCGGGCCGAAGACGCAGCTGCATGACATTCTCTGGGCCGTGCACGACGAAAAAAACCGTTGTACAAGCGAGGGCGAGGAAAATATCAGGGAGTTCCCGGTTACGGTGGGTGGTCGGGGGCTGAGCGATGCGCATTTGTGTCGTACACGTACACATGTGGGTGCGAGGCGTTGGGCTCTAACTGAACCCGAGCGAGGCGTCGCCTAACTGAACCCGAGCAATTTCACTGCAGGCTATGTGTTAGTGAACCCGAGCGATTGAGCGATTCCTGTGCTACTTCTGCTAATTGAAGCCGATTGATGCTGCCTCTAGATGAACAGTGAGCTTTGCTGGGGGGGTTTGGATGAACAGTTCCCGGTGGGGGTTGGATGAACAGGACCCCGTGGTGTTGCCGTTGGATGAACATGACCCTGATCGATCGAGCCGGTTGGGCGTGGATGAACAGGACCCCGTGGAGGGCTGGATGAACAGGACCACGTGGAGGGCTGGATGAATATGACCCCGTGGAGGGAAGGTTGAACAGTAGCCGGCGGAGGGCTGGTTGATTAGTAGCCGATGGAGGGCTGGATGAACAGTAGCCAGTGGAGGGGTGGTTGAACAGGACCCCGTGGAGAGGGCTGGTTCAACAGTAGCTGGTGGAGGAGCGCACGGTGGAGGCTGGATGAACAGGAGCCCATGGATGAACAGTCGCAGGTGGAGGCTGGAGGAGGTCGACGGTGGATGAATAGTAGCCTTCACGGTGGAGGAGGTCGATGGTGAAGATGAACAATATCCCGTGGAGTCCCGTTTTACGGTATGACACACCCCTCCCGATGAACAGGACACCCGTTTCGACCAACACAATTCCCTTTCCTCCATTTTGCGGTACGCCACACCCCTACCGATGAACATGACCCCGTTTCAAGTGTAGGATGTCCAACAAAAGTCCATTTCCTCTGTTTTGCGGTACACTAGACCCCTCTTGATGAACAGGATCCCGTTTCGACTATGGCCAGTCGACCACAAGGATGTTTCCTCCGTTCTGTTTGTACGCCAGGCTCCGTTTTCCATTGGCTGTTCAGTCCAAGCCCTCCTAATGAACACGATGACGCATTCCGTTCCGTTCCAATCGGTTGGCTCCCCGTGACACGACGACGATGCAGTTTCTTCGTTTCGACCCAGCCATGTACACGAGTCCTGGCCGTACGTATGCATGAGTAGGCATTCGAGACCCCCACCCGTATGTACGTACGTGGTCGTATTTACTTTCCTGCACCCTGGCCGTTGTATGTACGTGTACATGCTACGTGCGTGCCTCTACCACGACACGTGCGCGCCTCTACATCAACCAGTATGTACGTACACGTTCGCGACCAGAATGACAACGCTACGTACGCTTCGACCAGGTGGGTCCCAATTGTCAGGCACTTCCTTGTGTGCGAAGATGTAGCTGGTGGGTCCCAGCAGTCAGGGGGGCGCGAATCGTTTTTCCCCGTAATATGGACGCACTTCCTTGCGTGCGAAGATGTAGCTAGTGGGTCCCAGCAGTCAGGGGGGAAAGATTTTTTTCATGAAATATGGTGGCCCGTCCGGTGGGTCCCTGCTGTCAGGTGGAGGAAAAATTATTTTGCGTGTAATAAGGAGGCACTTCCTTGCCGCTGCCGTGGCATCAGCTGTCAGCCTCTCCACGTACAGTACTCTTTCGACGGAAGTTGTTCCTTGATCATGTTGACCACGCCGTGCTGAGAGCACCATGGCAGTGGACGACAGCGAGGCCTATGAAGGGGACGATGCAGAGCCAGGGAAGACCCAGCAGTGGAAGCCCGCGCGGAGAGGAGTACGAGGGTTCACTGGTTCGACTGCGGTGTGAGGCTACTGTCACCGCAGAATAACAGGGTGTGTGGGTGAGTAGAGGGATGGCCTGGCCAGCGGTGGGAGTAGTAGCGGGCGGTGAGGCCTCCATGGCATCACAGTCGTCCACGGGAGGCAGGAGCACGCAACACGACTAGCACTGCTTTGGGCGGCTGGAGAAAGAAGACCAGAGGTTGAAGAAGCACTACAACCGTTGGATGGACATCGTACAGTCATTGTAGCTAGAATTGTTCATATTGACTAACTTGACAAAGCCCTCCATCCCCGTCAACTTAGTAGGCCCACAAGTCAGCCTCCCCCTATGGTGGGTCCCAGCTAGCAGGGGGTATTCATTTTTTATGCGTGATAAGGAGGCACTTCCTTGCGTGCGAAGATATAGCTGGTGGGTCCGAGTTGTCAGCGAGGGGAACCTTTTTTCGCGAAATACAGAGGCCCTTCCGATGGGTCCCAGTTGTCAGGTGGAGGAACCATTATTTTGGGCGTAATAAGGAGGCATTTCCTTGCGTGTGGCCGTGGACCCAGCTGTCAGCCTCTCCACACACAGTCTACTTCCGATGGATGTGGTTCGTTGACCATGTTGACCACTCCGTGTCGTGCGCATCCAAGGTGGTGGACGACGGCGAGGCCCCGGACAGCAACGAGCCGAAGATGGGAAGACGCGGGAGTAGAGTCGCAGACGGAGAGGTGTACGAGGGTTAACTGGTTCTGGTGCGGTGTGGTTTGGCAGTCGGTGGAGAAGAATAGGAGGTGTGGAGGGGTGAAGGGATGGCCTGGCCAACGGTGGGGTAGCGCTTCACAACGAAGCGTGCTAAGCAGAGCTGCTAGCAGCAGGAGGCGGGAGCGGGTGGTCCCGGCGGTGCTGGAGGAAGAAGACGAGATATTGAAGATGGATGCTGGTCGTTGGATGTAAATCCAACAGCTAACGATGTTAGAATCATTTGCTGACTAAGTTGACAATGACTTGCGTTGGCTTCGACCTATTGGCCCACATTTCAGCCTCCAAAAATGTGGCACGTATTCAAACCATTTTTTCAGAATTTACAATCTTTTTTTTGCAGGGTAGAATTTATAGTCAATTTGATCTCTTTTTTTAGAATTACATTCCATTAGCTGGGTTGGGCGAACAAATAATATAGCGTCCATGCGGCCCATTTAATTTTTTCCTAAAAAATTACAGGCCATTTGCATTTTCTCGAAATACACGATTTTGCTGGGCTGATTCTAATTATAATGTTGGGTTGGGCGCAACAATGTTATCAAAAAATAAAAAGGGGTTGAGCATTTTGTTATAAATATATTTAAATAATAAGTGATTTATTATTACATTGGTCCCTAAATCTTATCAAGCTTTTGTACACAATCACCAAGATTTTCGTTGCCAAAAAAATCCAGGATTTTATTGTTAAGAAATTATTTTTGTAAGTTAATAAGATGTGGGATATTGTTTCCTTACATATGTAAGTATCTGTTAAATATATGATGGCAATAAAAATAAGATATAATAATGTATAAATAATTTAAATATATATAATATAGTTAGAAGGGAAACATAAGTTGGACCAGGCGTTCCTATTCTTATATAGCAAAATAGAACAGACCTCTGCGTTTTCTTCAAAAAATACATAAATTGGGCTGCCGATGTTTCAGGAAAAATAAAACCTCGGATGGGAGGTCCATAGGCCTGTCGATACATGACGACCCTCAAGAAAATTCAAACCGGCATGTCGCGGGCTGCACATGTTAAAAAAGAAAGCCTAGACGGGGCAGCCCAAAATCTAGTTGATACTTGCTGCCCCAGTGATAATAAATGATACCTGCCAACTCCCCGGCTTTGTTGTGAATTTATTTCCTATAGTAACTATGTTGAAGCACCTAAAAAAATGTAACTATGATGACAAACCCATGGGCCCCAACGTCAGTATATCATTAGGAGGAAGTATTTTTTTTCAATGAGGCACTTGCTTGCGTACGACCATAGACCTGGTGGGTGCCGACTGCCCGCCTCTCCACATACAGTCCTCTCCAGATTCCTCTCATTTGTTCAGCATGTTCACAACGGCAGACAGTGGTGCCGCGGCGAGCGCACAAAGGCACATGAGGAGATGCGACCACCTGAGGAAGTGCCTTATTTCTAACGAAAGTACTGAACTAGCCCAGTGGCCAAGTGACACTACCCAGACAGTTGTTCCTCCCGCGTTCGATTCCACCTTATGTAGAGAAAATATCTCCAATTTTTTTGCCTCTTCCATTATTGACATGTGGGTCCCCATTGTCATCTATGCACACCACGTCCAACACTTGTCAAAACTTCGTCCCTCGTTTTCTCTGTTTTTCGCACACTCGACATTGTGTGGGCATTTTGAAAATAGCATATCTTTTTGACTGTGCATCATATGAAGATGTGCTATGCATGAATGTTATCACACTACTGGAATCTGGCATTTTGCCGTCTGCCACCTCTTTGTCGTCCGCCAGCTGACGGCAAAGAGGTTGTTTGCCGTCCGCTTCCACAAAGCGGACGACAAAGAATGGGTTGATGGCAAAAAGGATATTTTCCGTCAGCTACTTCTTTGCCATCAGCCCGCTGACGGCAAAGAGCTAGAAGGCAGACGGCAAAGAGCCAGGTGGGCCCCACAGGGCACGGTGTGGCTAGGTCAGCCTATTTTCCATCAGCCTAATCTTTGTCGTCTTCCTACTACCTGTAGAAACTGGGAACACTGGCTGCCCATTTGGACAGTTTGCCGGGCGGATGGCAAAGACCTTTGAATCTTAGCCGTCTGCTGGCAGACAAAATAGCTAGCCACGTGGCAACTTCCCAGTGCTGGCCTAATTGAGCTCTTTGCTGTCAGTCAGCAGACGGCAAAGAGCTTCGACTCTTTGACGTTCGCTGGTGGACGGCAAAGAGCGCTGTTAACCCCCTAATGGCTCTGATGCCACCCCACTATCGTCCGTTGTCTTTGCCGTCTGCTGGCCTCAGACGGCGGATGACACAATCCATTGCCGCTCGTTTCTAGGAAGTGGACGACAAAGAAGGCCTTTGCTAGCACCTGTTCAGACGGACAGTTTGCCGTCTGCTGGCAGACGGCAAAGAAGTTTGCCGTCCGTGATCTATGCCTTTGTCGTCCGCCATGGCGGACGGCAAAGAAGCTGATTCTAGTAGTGTCAGCATGATGTTAACTAGCTGGTAGTTCCATTTTCGACCATGAATAAAACTTCCAGCATGATGTTAACCCTGTTTGAAAAGGCCATGCTAATATAAATGCTCTGCCTCTGAAAGTTGCAGTTTCTTATCTGAAACTGAACTTGCAGTTTCTTATCTGAAACTGAAACTTGCAGTTTCTTCTCTAAGAATCACATTGTCTGCACTTTTATACTCCTATGAAACTACATTTTTTAAGTGCTAAAACTAGATCTCTAGAATTCATAAAATACTTCATATGCTCAATACTGCAAATCTGAAATTCAAAAGACATTCATATATGAAAGTACTCTCAAAAGACACAACACAAAAGATAATTCATAACCTGCAAATACTGACGACCCTAAGCTCCTCCTGACAATTCACAACTTGCCGACTATTGGAATGGGGGGGTAGTCCCCTCCTATTCATCGGCGGCAGGCAGCCGCCCCGTGAGACAATGTGAATAGCGAGGGAGAGGATGGCAGGGAAGCATCATCGGTCCAACTGCTTTTCTCCTCTTGTAGTTGGGTTCGATCGGCAAAGATTCCACCGGCTCGCTCTGGCACGACACCCTCACAAATGGCACCCTGTAGATACTCGATCCTTCAATCTCTAGTGGATGATCCATCTGGGATCAATACTCCCACCACCGCTCCCTCATGATCAGATTTGGTGAATCTGTTTGCTTCATGGACCAGAGGAGCAGCTCTATGTACTCCCGTGCGACTCCCTCTGGGAGTACCACCGCCTTTTCGCTCTGTTGCATATATTTGGCCATGGATGTCACCATCGCCGTTAGTTGGTCCTTGTTGTCAAACCAAGACTGTATCTCCAACATCCAAGCTAGCTTCACAGGGTCGCCATCTGAGATCCTCACGTATCGGTTGTACTCCTCCATCGATCTACTTCTACACAACACCTTCACTCACTGGCGGTGGTTTTTGAATGGTGGAGGAGAGGAGCAGTGCCGGCTTTGGATTAGAACGGGAGAGGAGCGACACTGGTTTTGTACTGGAACATGAGAGGAGGGGCGGTGGTTTTGAAATGGAAGAGGAGAGGAGCGACGCTGGATTTAGATTGGAACAGGGAGGAGAGGTGGTGGTTTAAGAGGAGAAGAGCGGAAGAGCGGCGCTGGTCTTGGAAGTATTTTTTTGTTTTGCGTATTTTGGGTCAAAGTTTGACCACGTACTGTATTTGACAAGCAAAATGTGAATGCATGTCACCAAAAAAATTATCGTTTGGTTCGTATCTCAATGTACTTCCAAATTATATTATTTTTGCAACATATAACATATATTTTATTTGTGAAAATCATGGTCAATTATGACCCAGAATAAAAGGGAGACTAGTTAATGTGGGGTCGCTTTCTTAATTGAAGGGTAAATTGATTTTGATTTTGATCCAGTCACATCGCGCCGGCCCTATCGTCGAATCCTAAATCGCTGCCGCACGCTCCTCTCCCTCTTCTCCACTGCAAAACCACCTCCTCTCCTCTCCATCATCAACATTCCAAAACCACAGTCTCGCATCTCCCTCTTCTCCATTGCAAAACCACCTCCTATCCTCTCCATCATCTCCATTCCAAAACTACCATCTCGCCTCTCCTTTTCCTCTATTGCAAGACCATCGTCTCTCCTTCCATCTTTGAAAGCTAGCACCGGACCACTCAGAAGGACATCGATGGAGAGAATGCAGCAGCGAATCTGGCAGATCGCCGGCGGAGACCAGGCAAAGTTAGCCAGGTTGAAGGAGATCCTTAATTGGTTTGATAATGAGTGGGAGATTTCAAGGACGGTGAGGACCATGTGGCAATGTATGCAAAAGAGCGAGACGATGGCGATGAGGGCGGCGATGTACTCCTCCTCGGCAGCAGTCATGCCGCAGTCCTTCGAGTTCATCGACTATCTCCTCTGGGCGATGGAGCAGACAGATTTGCCCCAGGCAAAAGTCAGGCGGAGGTGGTGGGCGTACTGGTCGAAGGTCGAGCACCCAGAGGATAACGAATTGATTGAGTATGGTGTGCCATTCATGAGGGTGCAGAGCCAGCCAGAGCTACAGGAGTATTCATTCTACCACCGCAAGAGCAGGCCGGATGGAGCGACGCTGCTTCCCCGCCGTTCTCCACGGTTCCCTTGATGCTCGCCTCATTTCAACAGTGGTGGTAGGGTTTAAGGTAAGCTTCGCACTAACCTAATCTTCCATCTTCTCATGCTTACAATCAGTGTGACAGCTAATGAAAATCATGCTTACAATCAGTCTCCGAGTACTACGCCAATCACCCTAAAATAGCTCTGGACCTTTTGGGTCAAAGTTGTGACACTGTGTACAAATAAAGAAAAATAGATTGGTGCTTCTTCCAAAAAAGAGTACTCCTTAGAAAACTGCCAATATAAGCTACTAGTATTTGGTTAGACGATTTGCTGCCGAGAAAGATCCGTCCACAAAGAGCGCCACACATCCCACTGGTGGTGGTGGATGCCAATGCGTGCATGGAGCATGGTTGGTGTCGGTAATTTTTACTTGGCACACCTTGCACTTTGCATATATGCAGGTTCCATCCATACATTTGTGCAGTTCCGCCAAAATGCAGCTGAATAACCCTGTTTGCACAGATAATGAAAAACCGTGATTACATTATAGTGGCACATGTTGATGAAACATACACTAATAAATAGAAGAAAATATTGCGATAATATCATAATATGCCATGCTGCGAGGGCGAGATGGGCCCTGCGACGCCTCATACGGTGCGCCTCATACTGGAAATCGACCCAAGTCTCCCCGATACACCTTCTGCCAGTGATGAACATCAGTGTACAATGGTAGTACAAGGAAGGGACTTGAGACATTCCAATCTCTATTTTTGTGCAGATCAACTAAAATTAAGCACCCAGTTTGCAGAAACGCTTAAACATTAACAATGGGACTAGTTGATGAAACATATAGTAACAAAGAGAAGCACTTTCTTTATCTACATTGCAAATGAAATGATAGAGAGGACATTCACTCTATTTTACCTGTATTATTACTTCAATTTATCAGTGATATTAGGGTCGAGTAAGTGGCAAACGAGGTGTACTGTGCGTCGCAAGGATGGAGGATGGGGTGCTTAGACTGGGATGCTGAAGGTGGCTCTTTCAGCCCCTATCTTCCCCCCTGATGTTTCTGTGCTAGCATTTGGGTTGTAATACAAACTTGGTCGAGTTGGTGTTGCGTCCCCCTACCTACCTAGCTTATGTGGCAAACTTGTCTCCTGCTAGTACCCAGTCTGTTCTAGTAGTAACATGGCAGTGCCAAAACAGTAGCACAAGAGCCGACTCAATATGCAGGATCTTTGGCAAACGGTCAGACCAAAAAGGAACATACCCCGTCATGGGAACCATATCTGCAGTGAATGCCATCATAGAAGGGATGACACCAGTCACCAACATGGATGATTCAATTCATGGGACCTTTTGGTGCAGTTCACCAAAAATGAAGCAATGTCCCATGAGCTAGCAACTTCTTTTTTTAGGAAAAGGGCTCCAGCCTCGGTTCCATTTCCATCAGAAAATGAAACCCACAGAGCTTCATCTTCATTAGTTGCAATAAAATTGAGCAACATCAAGGTTGGTTGTGAAGCTCCTGGAATGTTCAACTGTAATTTGGATATCATTTGTGCAGTTCAACTAAGATCAAGTGTGAAATGTATATCTCTGTTTGCACAAAAAAGGTGGAGAGGAGGGTGACTAACAAGTGATCAAACATGCATCAAATGAAAAGAAGCATGTTCCTTATTTGAATGGCAATCCTACAAGGACAGTAGCAATTTCTAAAGTAGAAACATTGCTAGATATTAGTGTGGGCATTAGGATTAACTATGACAACCGTTAAATACGACATTACTTTAATGCTGCCGTTGCTTCATTTTACCAGCAACATTACATTAACAACTGCTATAGAGTCAGTATTTGGGCACGGGAGAGTAGTCGGACCAGGACAGATGCATTTCTAACAAAAAGAAGCAACTTATCTTAATGGGAAATTTAACAGGACATGAATCCAAAGTGCCATTGATTCATATTACTGGAGGCACTACATTGAAAACAACATTGGTTTAACGTGTCTTTACTTTTAACAGTGCGACTGCTACATTTTACCAGTGGCATTACATAAGAGTGGCTCAGGGCAACAAACATCATAACAGGAATGGGTTGGTGCCATTTTTGTTCGGTATAGCCACCTTATATTGTGTGAGGCTAGCAAATCTAGTGCTGGACTTACTCTGTTGACTTATCCCGCAGTCCCCCACTTTGTTTCCTTTTTCAACCAATAGATCAGGTTTATATTGAGTTTGTACTGTGTTTCCCTTTATTTCCCTATTAGACTTAGAGACCAGTTGGATAGCCTGTCCCTGCTACTTTTTGCCCCCATTATTTCCTCTTTCGACCAAGTCCTAGATTCAGGTAACAAATCTTCCCCCACCCCACCCCCTTTCTTCCTTGTTTGAACCAAGTAGCCCTAGATTCGAGTGCATGAACTAGTTTTACCTCTTAACAGTAAAAATTTAGGTGGTTTTAGAACAGCCGATCGGTCCTATCTGTGAGGGGGCCTGAGAAATAGTAAAAGATACAAATGTAGCAACATCAGGAGCTCGGGAAGTAGAGCAAGGCCGATTTCGAAGGAAGTTATACCTGAGGGTCGTCGGATGTCGCTAGGTGGGCGGCGGGAGGCCGGATCTTCCCACACTACGGCAGCGAGGAAGAAGGGGTCGGAGGCCCTCCATAGACAGCGGTGCTTGGGAAAGAACGACAAGGCACGCTGATTAGGACGCGCCTGCAGTGGGTAAGAGCCGTCGTTGAGGACGACCGCATGAATGTTGCACCTTCTCACCTTCCCCGGTGGAAAGGATCTAGCTGGATCTGCGACCAGCAGTGAGCAGAGAGAGAGTGTGGCCGCAGCTGTCGTGTTTAGATCTGGAGAGGACGAGACAGTGTGAAGAGAGCAACACTAGCAAGCAAGCGCGGAGCCTCCTGCCTATATAATGCAGTACTAGTTTTCTTTTGTCTACCCGAGCCGGCTTGACCTCCTCAATGACTGTCGAGAAGTCTTCATGCACGTGCCCCGAAGGTGCAGTTGTCGTCATTTTGATCTGAAGCACCGGATTATAACATATAACATGAAAAAATGCCATATGACAAGAAATCATAACCTCACTGCCCAAAGGAAACAACATGAATCCCAACTGACAAAGTAGACGAGGATCAAAGCTCAAATTAAAGATAAACTCGTAGAAAAGATGTCCATCGATAGATGTTCTAATTAATATAGTCGGCTTGACCTAGATGGCAGTCGAGTAGTCTTCATGCATGTGCCCTAATGACTAGCCCCTTGGAGGAACTGAGTTGTCCCTACTTAACCCTCGCAGTGATCCGAAGCACATCACCTAATTTTGCGAGACGACAAGAGACCTTTTTTCAATTTCTCAGCAGAACTACAACCCAATATAACACAGCCTACACGATATGTAGATGATAGCCAATCCAGGCGTGTCTGCTGGAGTCTGGTCACATGCATGGACGAACTGATCTTCCGTGTCTTGCAGGGATCGTCTAGGCACCAACTTATGTACAACGCTTCTCTAGTAGTACTATCGCTCGTCTCTCTCTTCTATTAACTCACTCAACTTGCGGGGCCGGGGAGTGTGCCTATGGTCGGTTCTCAATTGCGGTCCCACATGTGTGTGCAAACGCAATATGACACGCGTTCCATTCGGAGAGCAGCAACGTGCCAGACCGACCGGTCGTCTGGGGTGTGACGCGAACGCGATGGGCGTGCTGTATACTCCGTACATGTGTACCGCCGTTTTCTTGAGGCTTTGCTCCATGGTGCAACCATGGATAGAAAATTAGTATATTGTACTATTTAAAAGTCGAGGGTGGGGATTTTCCTGCGCAGTAGGCGGGGCAGTTCCGCCTAGTTGGTTTAACAGAGACGCGAGAAGATGAGGGAGTAAGCTGCTGCAAACGTAGGGCTATGTGAATTGACAGTGAGTTACTACTGGACAGGTGGGGCCCCATGATTTGACTTGACATTATCATTTTAACTGTGGCGCTACGACCGGCGTGAGTCTCCCGATTCCTGACCACCTCCATACATGTGCGTCTCCCAGTGCTCCACCATGTAGAGGCTGACTCTTGCATGAGAGCCCACTCCTCCACTTTTTCCTTGCCTCTTTCCTCCACATATGCAAAAATGCCATGTAAAGCGGGCTTATAGCCCACTATTGTACTTACTTGCTCCTACAGGTGCTATGCCTGCCACAGAGGCATAAAGTCTGATTTGGCAAGTTAATTATGAAGAGAGAGACTAGTTTGGTGACCCAAGGAAGAAACGGTGCTAAGCACGTGTACCTAGGTGAAAACACAATTTTGAGTCTATAGCTAATTAAATGAAGCAAACTTAGCAACAAAAAACTAAGCACCTATGCATTGGGGACTTGATTGCTAAGCCATTTAATGCCCTTAGCACCTCATCTAAGCACCATTTCATTGGAAGATGTCACTCCTTGGCAAATGCAATAAATACTATGAAGAAAGAGATAGAGAGAAGTAAAAAAAATACTCTTATAGCCAACCTTATAGCTAACCTTGTTGTAGTATGGGTGACTAAGTGATGACTATGTATGACATGCCAACATCAGATAGCCTAACACACCGTGTTAAATCTCCAAGGGCGCGACCACGCGAGCGAGGCGACGGTCATGGTAGGCGCGACCATGATACGGGTTGCTGATAGCCCTTGGATCTGAGATCGAACGGTCGCATGCTAAGTTGCTAAAAATTTGCAGAATAACACTCCAGGATAGATATTCACCCATAGGTCTAGAATCACGCGATGCAACCGTTTGATCTTAGATCCAAGGGCTCTCGGAAGCCCGTATCATGGGAGAATGGAAAGCTTCGTATCACCTGTAATTTTCCGGACGCTTGACATGACATCAAAAGCCATTTAATTGGGCGTCGAGTAGACATGACATCTAATTGGGCCCCCATAGTACTGTGCATGAATCCATTTATCCACCAGGAAAGCCACTACCATGCCATTCGCACTCCCCACTCAGCATTTTTACAATCGAAAAACCGCTGGCAGTTCGCTCCTACTCGTCCCCGGACGTCCTTTAACATTACGGCAGTTCGCTCCTAGTCATCCCGTCCTTTCACATTACGACAGTTCCACTAATCCTAACGCTCCTCCCAAATCTATGGCGTCCCAAATCTCCATGATCGGCGGTGAGTACAAGGTTAGAACCATTACCGGTGATGAGTTCGACATCATCTACACCCGTTCTTCCGCGACGGTGAAAGGATGCCTTGCTTGCTTCAGACGCATGTTCAAAAACTCAAATGATCAGTGGGTCGCTAGGCTAGATGTTGAGTACACCACAACCCTAGACAAAGAGAAGAATCTAAAGGAGGAAGAGAAGATGATGCCCGCTGTGATCCAGGTTTGCATGCATGACTTATGCTTGGTCCACCACATATGCCATTCCGACATTGAGTGCGAGGAATTTAAGAACTTCCTCAAGAACGGCCTAGTCAAATTCGTTACTGTAGACTTTATGAACGACAGAACAGTCCTGGGTCGGATAGGCCTCATTGTAGGCAACCCCTTCGATCTCTAGAAGAATGGGCTCCTTCCCTCCCGTGATCAGCCTTCAATGCTGACCCTGGCAGGAGCCATGGTTTATCCTTCGTACGGTAAACTGAAGAAACCGCCGCACACGTTTCATCATCATGCATGGCAGTGGAATGTACTAGATGTAGACCACATCCAGTACGCTGCAATGGATGGCTACCTTTGTTTCAATATCTACAAGGGTTGGATGAAGAGCAAGAGCCAAGTGTGCGGTTCAAGCAAAGAAGTATCGACCAAGAGGAAGAGGGACAAGGACAAAGTCGAGGACGTGGACGAGGACTCCGAGTAAGGTGGCAGTGTCATTGCTCATGGTGGTTCTAATGCAGTGTCTACCAGATTAGTTGCTTAGTTTAATTTCAGGTGTGCTTAGTTTTGTTTGAGGGGTGTGTTGTGCTGAGCCCTCAGCGGAACTATGTTATGTTTCTTCTCATTATATTTCTTACAGTTCATCTTTTAGTTAGTATAGTACTACCACCCGTTTCATCACATTATATACTTATAATATATATGGCCAACATCATATAGCCAGCAGCTTAGTTGTCAAAGAATTTCAGGGTGCTTAGTTTTGTCAAAAAAATCAGGGTACTTAGTTTTATTTGAGGGGTGTGTTGTGCTGGACACCATTATTGTGACTCAAATATCTTTTGCCATGTTATAATGACATAAATACCGATGGACCAACATGCCAGCTCTCCCTCTATCTCACTACAGAAAAATAAAGTGTGGGGCTTACTTGATCCCAACAGCGTTCTTATTTTCCTGTAAAATTATTCGCTTGGTTACTCCTAACAAGCGGGGCCACACTTATCATTGTGAGTATCATCTTATTGTTGTCATGTAACATGGTTAACGGGTTTGACTTGAAAATAACAATGTCTAATGGCATTTTTGAGCAAACATCTAACTTAACAATGGCATTTTTGAGATCTAATTACATTTTTGAGCAGGCATCTCACGGATCGGTGGCATTTTTGAGTAGTTGTAACTTTTAATGGCAAAACTGAGTAGTGATATGCAACTAGTGGCATTTAAACATATAAGAAGCCTAGCTGACCCGCTCTCCTGAGGCCTCCTCGTTTTCGCGCCGCGCGTGGTCGTCCAATTGGGTCTGGTCAGCTCAACTTGCATGTGGTGACCGTTCGATTTTCACTGGTTGTTTTGACTCAGTAGTCCTGCATGGAACCCGATGACTGATGGACTCAGCGAGTTCTATGGTTGGCTGGGTTCGAAAATCTTGGGGTGACCACTCCTGCCTCGTCGCGTGGCTGTTTCGGCGCTGACCGCACCCAGTGCGGACAACGGGGTTAGCCGACGCATGCGCACTCAGCTGGCGCGCCCTTGTCTCACTGGTGGGTGGGCCGGTGCTTCTGCTGGCCCCACTCGTCGGCTGCGCTGGCTCGGTTCGGCTCCTCACGGGATGGGTTTGTGTGGGCGATCGTGTGTTCTTGCGCGGGGACCCACACGGGATGGGCTGTGCGCGGACGGTCGTGCCTCGTCGCGCGTCGCACGGTGGATGGGCCATGGCGTGGAGGCAGCGGTTAGCTGCTGAGGATATACCCGTCGGTTCTTTGCGCGGGATGACGTGTGGGGCACCATGCTCTCTAGTCCTACGCGTCGGTGGGTGGTGTTTATTCGTTCTGTGTCCAGCCTTTCTGCCGGGTTTGGAGGGAGTTGTTGGCGTGCGGTGTGGCTGATGCACGGCTCGACCAGCAGGACGTGTGATCCCCGCGCTGTGGACCCCGCCTCTGGGTCGCGTGCGCTGATCCTGCGCGCCCCTCTCTTGCACGGGTGGCTTTCACCCGTTGGCTTGGTGCTTGTATGACGGTGGTCCCAAATGGCCCGCTTAGGACGCGTGTATTTGACGTGGTGGTGGGTCTGTTTCCGTTCGCCAGGTGCTTCCTGCTGTGGGGAGAGGTCGCGCCCGTCCTTTCTGGGCTGACCGATGCATCGTGCGCGTGGGGGCCCTGGCTGACTAGATTTTGTCACCGTTTGTTTTCTTTCGTAGGTGATTGCCAATGGACCCGGTGCAATTGTTGTCCCACCGCGCAGCGAAAGCGCCTCCGCGCACAGTTCTAACAAATTGGGGAACTGGTAAAGGAAACCTAGATCCAAGCGGTAAAACAAGACCTTCCTGCTCCTCCTCCCTCACCCGGCGGCGGCTCCCTGCCCCTGCCTGCGCATGCCTCTTCCTCCTTCTGACAGCGGCAGCGGTGAGCATGAGAGCGGCGGAAGTGGCTGGACACCATAAGCTGCCCGAGGTGGTCTACGGCGAGGAACGACCGCGCCCGACGCGGTCCTCCAACCCATACTTCCCAACCCGGTGCATGCCCAAGGATTCCAGCGCACCTCGAAGGAAGGACCAAGGCCTGGGACTACTTGTCCTCTTCTTCCTCTAACATCTCCCTGCCAGCTGCTGCTTATTAGTAGGGAGGGAGGGAGGGAGGGAGCGAAAAAGATAGATGGCGGCGGCGGCTGGACCTGGCTGAGTTGTTTGGGGAGTTGCGCACACGTCGAGCGACGGTGAGCGCATCCGACGCCGATACACCGAGGTGAGATTCACCCGTTCTTTCTCTCCCCATGCGTCCTCCTCCGCTCGGCCCCGATTATGTCACATTACGCGTTCTGGTTGATCTTTGTTGGTTAAAGTATGTGTTGTTGTGACCTTGAGAATATTTTTTATTTCATCACTGTATAACTAAATATTTATTTATGAAACAGAGTCCTCATCTCCCTATCTGTGTCCCTCAGTTTTCTATTGGCCAAAACAAAAGATTCAATCTATTGTTGAAAGACCAACTTGTCCGCAAAATACCTTGCAAACTGCAGCACGTTGAGGTACATCCTTGTATTTTCTTGTTGATTTTCTGATGCGAGAAGCGCAGGAGCCCTATCAGTTGCTAACTGATGTATATAATAATCATCGGTTGTCATTTTTATTCAGCTAGGAGGTCTGTGCGAGTTAGAGGTTATATGAGACAAGGGCTTGGTCCTATTAAATGGAAGGGCCATAATTATTAGTCCAAGTGATATTGAAGTTACATTTGAGAATTTTCCCTACTACCTTAGGTGATGTTTTGACTTAATGTTCCTTTGATTTGCTTGACGTCTTATGCTGTTTTTTAGCTTCTTCGTATGCTTGACTTAATGTTCTGTCACGTATTTATACCTTTATATATTTATTGATGTCCATTTATGCAGCGAGAATACGAAGGATGTCCTCTTATCATGTTCATTCCTACATTTGGAAAAGAAGGGATTCATTGAGTAGTTCTCGGAAGTTTCTTCAATAAACCAGCGAATTTATCATCTGGTCCATCAGGTAAATTATTTTTTGTCATTGCATATTGTCTCCGTTGAATGAAATTTATGTCCTTGAGCCATGTCAGATTACATGCTTTTTGTGAACACCATTACTTATAAGTATCCATCTCATTATGTATCAGGTTCTGAGATTTATTAGGAAACATTGATGAAGGCACTTGCCAAACATTTTGGTGCTATACTACTTGTTGTTGATTTGTTGCTATTGCCGGACATACTGAGAACTTCATGAATACCTTAAATAGTGATATTTCTGTGTTGATTTTTTTTGAAACAAAATTGTATGTGGCTGTCCATGCACACACGGTATTCAATTTTTTATATAGTGTAGAAGTGGTGTGGAAGTTAAAGCATCTGTGACTGCATGTGGATATATTTTGTCAAGCCATGTAACATTGCCTTTAAACATGATTTAGGATTTTCATTATGTGCAACTCTGCCCAGATTGAGTACCAAGTTGTTTGTTTCGTGCCTAGGTGAGGTCATTATGGCGGTACTTGATGCTCTAATGTTCATCTGTGTTATGGAGTTGGTTCTTTTGAAGTTAAAAGTAGTTGTATGTTCGTACGATGCTCTTCTCAGGTTTTAAGCCTAGGTGAAGGCATAACATGTGGTAATTTATGTTCTTTTCGATCTGCCTGCGGCTGATTTTTTACCTCTTCTAGGTTGTTTTGCGTACTGTGGTTGCCCTTTATTCCACATGGTCTATGAGTTGTGGGGATTTAGGGTCTAGGAACTGACAGGCTCTTGTTTCTGTTGCTGATTAGAGCTTTGGTTAAGGTGCGTTCTTTTTTAGTGTAGTCGGCATTCTGTTGTTGCTCCTGTGATAAATTGTTAGTTAGACTTGTGCTTAACTAGCGATTCTTACAGAGATGTACCTTCAGTGAGAAGAAAAGGCCATATTTTTTGCTAGCAAGGATGACGATCTTGCAGCTTTCTGCGCATAGTTTCATTCTTATCTTATATACTTTATTTATAGCATATAAATACAGGAATATAGCCGTCCTATGTTAGAGTCTGAATTAGAATCCAAATCAGCAATTGTAAAAATGAACAATAACTTCTATTTCGTCATATATGCAATGTCCCCAATTTTATTGTTTTTCCTTTTTGGTTCTATAGGATTGCAACCGGAGGAGCCGGAGAACACGACCCCTGTCCTATGTGCGACCATATCCCCCATGGCTCCTACAAGGAACATATCGGCCACAGTTTTTTAGGGAACTCTTTTGAAAGGCATGTGTGTACAGAACACATGTTTCATCGTCTTCTTTTTTTTTCATGAGTTGTTGAACAGATCTTATGAAGCTTGATTGATAGTGTTTCAACTCAGATGAAGTGTTCTGGATGATCAGTTTTGCAGATCCTGGAGATCATTATACCTTTTGTACAATGCACTGTTCGGGAGTGTTGCATGCCTTTGTATTGTGTTCCTGAACCTTGCTAAGTTTGTCCATGTCCAAGTCTTCTGTTCTAAGAACTCTTTTGTTGCATGCACATTAACCATACATATTTACATTTCCATTTTCGAATTGTTAACTATAGCTGACTAAAATTTGGTATAAAATAAAGCCCTTGTTGGTAAATGAGCCACGTTATTAGCAATGTTTGCCTATTCAGGTCTTCCAAGACCAAAATCATCAGAAATCCAGAACATACAGCACTTTTTTTTGAACATAGGTTACCCTGATACAAGTCTCCGTTCAATTTTCTTATACGGAGGGGTTGGAATAGTTACCATACATGCTTGCTCAAAACATATGTATCTTGATAAAGCGATCAATCAGGGCGCATTAAAGGCAGACGAAGAGAAAAATGTTTGGGGCATCTGTGCCGTTGAACATTCAGTGCTTATGTAAAAACTCTAGAAATGTGTTTGAATCACAAAAAAAGAGTTCGTAGTTCTTATTCATACCTGAAACACGTGAGGCTTTGCAAATTAAACCATGTTTTTTTCAAGGCGCATATGGATTTAGCAGACCACAACTAAACCGATTGTATATACATGGCCTATCTTTAGTAAATGAAACTATTTTCATCACGAACATGGCTTTAGTTGAAGGTTCTTGCAGCATGAAACTATTTTCAACGACAACATGTCTTCAGCAGGTCTCTGCGCTATTTGACGCAACGGGTCAACTAGTAAATAATAATAACCCAAGAATTAAATAGGTATGATAATTTCTTTAATAGAATTTAGCACCCCATTTAAGCACGTACTAGCTTTTTTAATAGTACTATATGCATAATTTGGCGACGAGCACTCTCTATATGTCCACCTTTTTTCTTTAATTTCATCTTGTTAGTTTTTCTCCATGGCGCAATCCATCAATACTACTACTGTACAAAAGTATACATTTTCTAAAAGGCTAGAGGGCGGGGCAGTCTAGCTTGGTCGGTTTCACGAGAGGCGAGGGCCTTTGTGATTTGACGGCTCATTACTACTGGAAGGCAGGGCCTTGTGATTTGACTGCTCGTATAAATGTGCCAATGACCTGAGGAGGAGCAAAGAACCGTGCGCTATACTCAAGTTTTCCACTGTAGTAGTACTACGATGGAGCAACACAAAACACGACAGCCCAGTGCCATATGGTGTAAAAAATGATCTAATTTGCTAGTCATCTCATTGTTAGCATTGTTCTATTCATGCCTCGCAGAGAACGTGACATGTGCGGTGAAACACCCGAAGCAAAAGAAGAAACACAAGAGCAAAAGAAGAAGGAAGATTATCACACCAAATAATCTAATTCTCCACGGAGTCGTTACTGCTTCTTCATCACGTCCACGACCTCCATCTCCTTGCACGTCTCCTCCGCCATCTTCTTCCTTCTGTCCATGACGCTGGATTTCTCGACGCGAGCCTTCATCATCTGTTCCATGGATGCATTACGTACCTTGACAGCAACCGGGTGCTCAATGCGGAGCTTCATCAACTCCTCCTTCTGTTCCATGACGAGGTCCTGCAGCATCTTCATTGAGGAACTACTATTCTCATGCAGCTTCTTCCAGCCCGCGTTCTTCTCCTTCAGCAAGTCGAGCTCATGGCAGAGCTTCACCTTGTCCTCCTGAAGTTGCAGGATTTCGCCGGTCGCCTTGTTGTCCGAGGAAATGCTCTTCTTCAGCAGCATCACCAAGCCGGAGGTCAACTCCCCCTGCTCATTGAGCTCAGCGGGCATGTCGTCGAAGCTCTCCTTTAGCAACTCCACCAAGCCGTGGATGAACTCCTTCTGCTTATTGAGGTGCTTATTGAGTTGATCGGGCATGCCGTCGAGGGATAATGACTCTAGCACCGCCAGCTCAGCATGTTCGCCTCCGCGGCTAGGGCGCTCCTGGGAGCCATCGCCAGCCCGTGAGAGATCTTTCGAGGTCTCTGTGTTGCGGTGAGCCCTCTTTTTTCCCACAACCTTGGTTGTCGCTCCCTTGTTATGAGTAGTTCTCGACCTAGAGCTCTGCACACCTGCCATGGCAAGGACGAAGGAAGAAGAAGGACTTATGAGGAGGAAGGTAGAGTAATTTTCGGTTAGGTAGTTCCCCTTTTTATAACCTAAGTACTAGCTATAGTAGTAAAACCTGCATAGTGGGAACACGTTCATGTTTGGTACGTACTAGTAGGTGTGAGCAGGCTTGCACTTAATTGTGGCACTAGTACTTTAGAATGTGATGGGAACAAGGTAAATATTAATTGATGGTTTTTGTTTCCAGGCCCGTAATGGCTCCCGATGAGTTTAGTGGAACATAAATTTCAAGTACTCCCTCCATCTCAATTTACAAGGCTTGCACGTGTATCTAGGTCATAACATATATAAAATAAATTGTTTAACATAAAAAATATATCATTAAAAATAGAACATTTGAAGTTTGTAATGATATATTTTTCGTAATCTATGCCTCTTATTAAGTTGGTCAAATTAACGACCTAGGTACACGTGCAAGACATGTAAACTGAGATAGAGGGAGCACTACACTACTCAAATGCGTAAATATTATGTTACTTACATATATGGTCAAAAATTGGCACAAAATACGAAGGAGACCAATGGAAGTACTAGCAACCAATGATTTAACTACTCACATGCGCGCAGTGGAGTAGTAATGTCTTTCTTCCGCCCTCACGTCCACTCAATTTGCATGCGCTGTATTAATTGACCATCAATGAAGTGAAGGACTTTACACGCGTCAAATTATCACATGGGATGGATCTTGGTACAAAAATGCGTCCGCCCATGTACCCGCGCGTGCGTGCGAGGGAATGAGTGCATGCGTGGTGTGCGTGCACATCTTCGCTTCGTGCATGTACCTCCAGTGTGGATCAGAGAGGACGCGTACATTCTTCTGGAACCAACAACACATCACTATGATCAATCCACACAAGGAGGTCGCGACAACGCCTCCACATGTGCCACGTGGCTTCATGAACTGTAAGAGAGACACTGTGTAGCGTGCCATTGGAATTCTAATTTATGTGTTTTGCACATACTCGAAGTACTAGTAAGGTACACGTGCATTGCACGCATCAGATTTGGCAACCAAATTATGAATAAATACCACATTATAGCATGTAAGCTCTGAGTCATATATTCCTGATGTAGAACTTCGTTCAATTCTTATAGTTCATCTCATTCAAAATCAATTAGTTTTTATAAAAATCTAGGGCCTCTTTGATTCGTAGGTTTCCAAAACACGGGTATCGGAAAAACATGGGATTAGAGTGGAAAGTCATCCTGAATCCTACAAGATTGTACGAGTGTTTGATTGTGCATAGAAAAACCGCAGGATTCTTTCAAAGATGTTTGAGCGGATGGGATGTTTCCTATCAAAATCTAGTGCAAATGAATCCTATGGAAAAATTCCTATGGTTTACAATCCTACAAATCAATCAACCAAGATAGGAAAAATTCCAAGGATTAGAATCCTCCAAAATTCCTTTGAGAATCCTTTGAATCAAAGAAGCCCTTAATCTATTTTATGATTCATGGAATTGTGCGTTGTAAAGCATAAAGTAAAAACAAATTATGGCAATTCAACTAGAAAAAAAGTTTGGGCAGTTATGATATGGAAGATTCTAGAACAAAGGAGAAGCACTTGTGTTTTGAGGTTTGTGCATTATGCTTAAGTTCAACCATGGAGTCTGCTAGACTGTATATGTGGAAAAATCAGGTGGGGGCTAGAAGATGGTGCGAGGGGCCAAGTGGAGGGAGACTATGAAGGAGTGCACAAGTGCGAGATTGATATTTAAAGAGAGGGGGCGAGAACGTGTGCTGTTGCGCAGTGGCAGAGCCATGAAAAATAAATGAGCTAGGGGGCCAAGCATTGCTAACTTTTTACAAGGAGGGCCAATTCATCAACTTAAACCATTTTACTAGCAATTGTCTAATGATCACATTCATATTAGCCTCGATATACAGTGATGTTAGGGGGGGGCAGGGCCCTTATTGCCCCCTGTTTTCGCCATTGTGTGCGCGTCTGAGAGATGAAGCGGAAGGCATGGATGATGAGAGGGGTACATTGGATATATAATTAATGTGGGTGTATTAGCTATGTAATCCTATAAAGAGAGGTATAGATTGATCGATGTGGATGTGGGAAAGAGGGTGAGACCTCATTAGATATATAGATTGATTGGTTTGTGTGGAAAACTTTGAATGACCTAGCTATATACACACACACACACATAGAGGAACATCGATCGTTGCACATGCATGTGAGAGAGAAAGAATTACCGATATGATGGAGAGGGGGAGGTGTGTGTGTGCACTTGCATGGGAGACCAGCCTGAAGAAAAAGATTGCATGTGTGCGATGGATAATGCCGACTGGTAGTGTGTGTGCATGCATGCATGAGAGAAAGTTAGTGGTACAATTATAAAGAGAAGACGACTGTGTGGGTGTAAAAGACTAGGTGATGTCATAATCAATGTAAAGTTGAATTCAAATACTTGAATAAGAGATCATGATGTTTGAAACCCATGCATGCATGAATATAACGGAGATATGCACGGTGTGGTTTGGAAACGAGCATGTTGTACTGTATACACATTGAACAAGGTCAGACTGATTTGAATTTGAGATACCGATGGCAGACATCGTTTGGCCACATTGCATCCGTGCATGGACACACTATTCTAATTGGAGATGATGGGTGGCTTTCGCATCACATATCTATATCTATACCCCTATATATATTATATTTTATATTTTATATATAGTGTGCGGATAACTTTAACTTTGAAAGATGGTCGTTGGATGAGGCCAATCCGATGGTGCAGAGATGGCAAATTTGAGCACTACTGGCCATTGGATATCATGTAGATTCAACCAGATTTTGCCACATGTACAATCTAGAAGACTCCATGGTTGAAATTAGGCATAAAGCACAAACCTCAAAACACAAGCACTTATTCTTTGTTACAGAATCTTCGTATCAGAATTGCCCAAATGTTTTTCTACATGATTTGCCATTATTTCTTTGTACTTTATGCCTTACAACGCACAATTCCATGAATCTTAAAATAGATTAGCTTTCTTATAAGAACTAGATGATTTTGAATGAAATGAACTATAAAAATTAAATGAACATCTACATTATGCATATATGACTCAAAGCTTATATGCTATAATGTGGTATTTATTCATAATTTGGTTGCCAAGTCTCATGCGTGCAATGCACGTGTACCTTACTAGTCTAAATGGTGTTTGTGTGTGTGTTGTGCGTGTTAAACACATTGTACATAGTATATCATACATGGTTTAGATTCCGAACATCTAGCTAGAGCATACATGTACTATGATTTGAATTCAACATAAAATGGATACATATATTTGAATTGGAGATTGTATGTACATGTAGTTCGTATTTATATAGGAATTTACTTCTCCTATATTCATGTCATGTGTTGTGAAGATAATACTAAGATAGTTGTATAACTAACCCAAGTACAATCCCATTCAAATATGGAAAATGTACTCAAATTTAGTCCATATGCTAGAAAACACACATTGTTTTTTTATTGTTGAGGGAAGTGCAAATTGTGTTGGTACTGTACACGTTACGTTTGTTGTCCCGATTTTTTTTTGTTTTTTTGTTGTATTTGGATGCATTTCTAGAAATATAGTAACACGGGACATGCCTCTCTCTAGTGATGAGGTGCGAGTTGTCTTTTTTTTGGGTGCACATTAAGCTTGTTCTCCAGAAATTTCAAGTCGCGCCTTGTTACGCCGAAATTTCAAGCTAGCGCCTCTGTCTATCGTCCTACAAAACTCCCGCCTCTTCAACCCGCGCCTTGTTACCCCGAAATATTTAATATATATCTTTGTCTCATTATGCTCCGACAACTCCTTCCATCTCAACCCACGCCTTGCTATTCCAAAATTACAACGTGCCCGAAAACTCCCACCTCCTATGAAATCCTGACACGCGAAATGCCCATGATACCACTGAACCTAAAGAACCGCCTCAAATCGGTGGGGGTACTTTCCTAACTTACCCCACATTTCGTACAAGCGCGTCCCTAAGCCATGGTTCCCCACTCCCATCCCATCTGACCACCCATTCGTACATCGAGGCCGCGAAAACCCGCGAAGCCGTGGATCGAGCCGCGCCGTGGAGCCTCTTCCCCGACGATGTCATCCACAGAAACACCTCGACGTCCCTCATCCACCGTACCAGATGAGGATTTGTCATTGATCTCGTCGTCCCACCGGTTCAACCACCCCGTCCTCCACCTGCAAGAAGCTGCCCCAATGTTCCCCTCGTCTTTCGCGCCACCCTCATTCCCACACCGTCGTCTTTACCTGCACCAGCAGAAGAGCATCATCATCACCATTTCCTCGGATGAAGTTGCGGCCTAATCGGCGCCACCAAAGAGGTTATGCACTAATCGCCGCATTTTCTTCTTGATTCGATCTCACAGTGCTGCCGGCACTCGGTCCCGAGCCGACACGGCGCGGCTCCATCCACGGCGGCGTCGCGACCACTTCCTCCACGGCGTCGCTCCCTTGGAGGCAACATCCACATTAGTGGGAGCTGCTGCTTCTTTAGCTCTCGCTTGCGTGGCTGCTCTACTCTTGCTCTCGGTCCCCTGCCTGGTCTGTTCTTGCTATTGATCTTGCTCTTGCTCTTGCTGCTGCTCTCGCTCTTGCTCTTGTTTGCGATGCTGCTCCGATTTAGCTATGCTTCAGTCGACTGAATCGACTTTTGGGTCAGTTGATTTTCAGGGGGTGGGGAAGCTCGCCGGAGTTAAGGAAGAACTAGCCGCAGCGGGGATGGGGCTCACTAGAGAGGTACCCCACTATCTATCTTAGGGTTCAAGGTGGGGGCGGTGGTCGCCGGCGGTGGTGGGGCGGTGGCGTGGGAATTGCCAGAGAAAAAGCTCGGCATGGG
>NC_041381.1:226674752-226741228 GCF_002162155.2 Triticum dicoccoides | reverse complement strand
CTGGCGGCTCAGGGGGGTGGAGGTTGAAGATGAACTGCATGCCCTTGATTTCATATCCAACGGCTGGAAAATCGATTGACCAGAGATGAAAAAGTCAGTCGACTGACGTGTAGCCTCTCCTGATGCTGCTACACGACCAGCTGCCCCGGCTGTCGCACGCGCTATTGCTGCTGCCGCAGCTACTGCTTTTCTGCTACTAGTGCGTTCAGTTTCGACAGTAAAATTCAATTTCGACAACAAAATTCAGTTTCGACGGTTATGTTCAGTTTCGACAGTTAAATTCAGTTTCGAAAGTTAAGTTCAGAGATGAGAGGCTAATGTATTTTATATCTAGCACTTTGTGGTTATGTATTTTACGTTATCTATTGGAGATGCTATTAGAATTCCACTCAGGTTAACGTTGTCTCTCTTGTCCTACTTTAGCCTCGGGGTCGTACAACTCATCGGAGCTGCTCCAACGACAAAACCCTCCATCACAGCGGAGCAGTACCCTGGGCTCCATCTCCAGACGCCTAAGATCTTCTTCCCCTCCCCCGACAGCCAAGTCAGCCGGAGCATCCTCACCGACTAACCTAATCGCGCTGAGATCGACATGGATTCGCCAAAGAGGTTGTACACTTGTTGCATCTCTTTTTTACTCTACATATTATATATATTGTCCACCGAGCACACATAGTAACATGAAATACGATTATTTTGTCCTACTATATGACAAGCAGTGAGGTACCAGGCAACTTAGCTATCTGTGATGGACTCTCTTGAATGCCATCATTATTTATCTCTACGCATTTGAGTTGTGCATTTTTCGATGGGCATGGGAGTTGAGCTAGTACGGTAGTGGCCTGGGTCCAAAGTAATAGAAGTAGAAAAAACATTTTTTAGTGTAGGCTTTTCCTTGCTCAAGCCTGCCTACTACAATCGCCAGTGCTTAAAAGGAAAAGTGAAGGAAAAACATAGGGATTGGAAAGTTTCCTATGGTACTACTATTCATGAATTCGGTTCAAAGGAATGGAGCAAAGGAAAACGGTAGGATTTGTTCCTTTAGTGTCTCCTTGAAACAAAAACCATAGGGATTTTAATTTCCACTTGTCCTCCTTTTCAAATTCCTATTCATGAAGCACAAGACTAAGAGATAGTAGCATAATAGCATTATAACCGTACATTTTCTTGTGGTTTGACTTAATCTCCCCATGCTTCTTTGCATCCTGTGATCTTCCAATTCTTGTGAATCAAACACCCAGATTGGCAGAAATCCTATGTTTTTAAATTCTCTGTTTTGCACGTGCATTCCTATCCTATTCCCATATATTTCCTATCCATGCATTGTTAGAATCCTCAAATTCAAACAAACCATTACACAATTACTTCTGTTACAGATATGTGTCAAACAAAACCTTGTGTGGTTTGTCCTGCTCCTTCGGCGCTGTGTTCCACCCTAGCTCAGCTGCTCCAACAACGGAAGGGTTCACCATAGCAGGGATCCGCTCTCTAGACTGTCTTTTGCCGCCTCAAATCTTCTTCCCCGCCGCCGGGAGCCACGACAACTGCATAGCATCATCAACTGAGCAGATGACCTTGAGGACTACACGGGTCCGCAAGAGAGGTCGCACTCTTCCGTGTCTGCTTGGGTTATGCATCGCTTAATATGATGACATGCTACTTTATCGTCGTGTTCACCTATTAGACTCCGAGTTAGGTCCAAACTAATGCTAAAACTTTAGTTTTTAAATGGTTGTGGGGTACATATTGTGGCAGTAATCAGTACTATCTGTCTACTATCCTGTTAATCTCGGGTGTCTACTATGAGTTTCATGTTGGGTGCAAACAAACATTAAAGGAGCCATTATCTGTATTTTTTAACTAAAGCTATTATCTTCCTGCTATCATTGGTTTTGGGTCTATCCACAGTTTGCTACCATCACTCTGGATCTGTGCATGCACTCCTTACATGATCTCACTATGTTCTATTCCTAAGCATGTCAGTTATTGTACACAATGGAACTGAATATGTAGATCAAAAGAGATGAGCCTTGCGTGGCAATAAAATTTCATGCAGACATCGCTCCATGGTGGGTGCAAAAGTAGCCCCCCTCCACCCATTGTGGATTGTAATCAAGAGGACGATAATTGTTCTGAGGGGGATTCTGAAGGAGAAGACCACTCCTATTTACCCCCTGAGGTCTTTGCTCTAACTTGGCATGCTGATGTTGGTAATATCATGCATATGGTGCCTTGCATTGCTTACTGTATACATCAAAGATGTCATCTACTTAGTTTAGACATGCTTTCTGTCAATGCCATTTGTTTAGTTTCTTTATCATATATGTGAATCATGCAATGCCATCTTGTTTAGCCAGGCATCATATATGTGAATTTTGCAATGCCACCCTGGTTATCCAGTCATCTTATATGTGAATTATATCATGCCATCATTTTCTTTATTACGTGTTAAATTTGTCAACAATTTTAGTACATTCAATTACTCTTCCCGTGCAGCAGGCATTCGGCACGGTCATGGAAAAATCTGGAGTGGAAACAAGGTCTTCAGAGCAGACAATGCTATCTGATGAAGCGCATGTCTTGCTGGTTACAGATAGCTCCTCAGAGGAGGATTCAGAGACAGATGACCAGTCCTATCCCCCCCAAGGTGCATGCTCGAACTTGGCAGGGTTATTTTTCTCATATCGTGCGGGTGGTATCTTGCATTGCTATGTCATTTGCTTAGTTTGGACATGCTTTGTGTGAATACCACCTGTTTAGTGTCTAGTTACCATATATGTGAATTATGCAATGACATCTTGTTGCAAGACATTATATATGTGAATTATGCAATGCTATCTTGTTGCAAGGCATTATATATGTGAATTATGCAATGACATGTTGTTTAGCCAAGCGTCATATATGTGAATTATATCATGCCGTCCTTTTTTTGTATTTCTCATTGCATTTGTCGACAATGTTTGTATATTCAACTACTCTTCCCGTGCATCAGCCATTTGAATTGGTGATGGAGAAATCTGGAGTGAAAACAAGGTCTTCAGAGCAGACAATGCTACCTGCTGAAGCAGATATCTTGCTGGTTATAGATAGCTCTTCAGAAGAGGATTCAGAGGCAGATGACAAGTCCTATTATCCCCATGAGGTATATGCTCAAGCTTGGCAGGGTTATATTACTCATATCATGCATATGTTATATTGCAATGCTTAGTTTTTACATCATATACACAATATTGAAAGCCCTCTCCTTAGTTGACACATCATATATGCGATTGCCCTCTGCTCACTTGCTTAGTATATAAATCATATATCTGAATTATATCATGCCATGATGTTTACATAGACAACATGTATCTAAATTATGGCATGCCAACCCATTTTATAAAGACATAATATAGTTGTATCATCTCATCCTGTTTACATAGTCATCATATTTTGAATTATGCCATTATATCCGTGAATTATATCATGTCATCATGTTTCCATCAACGTCATGTTTGTGATTTATGGCATGCCAACCACTTTAATAGACACATCGTATAGTCATATCATGTCATCCTGTTTACGTAGTCATCATATTTTGAAGTATGTCATTCTATCCAGTTTAGTTAGCCATCATACATGTGAAATTGTGTCATGCTATCATGTTTAATTAGCCATCATATATGTGAAATTATGTCCTGCTATTCTGTTTGGTTAGACAACATAAATGTGAATTATTTCATGCCATGTTTTCTTCCCTACTATCCATTGCACATGTCTATCTTATAATGTCTGTACATTCAATTACTTTTCTTGTTTATTAGCCATTTCAATTGGAGGGGGTGATGGCAGTATCTGTGGGAGTAAAAACATGGTCTTCAGAAAAGATTGTGCTACCTGCTGATGTAGATAGAACCACGGTTGTACTTGCCCAAGAACCTGCCCCACCACACATAACCCAGACTCATGCAGATTGTACCCCTACCCAGTTGGACAGAGAACCAGCTACACCCCTTCTAACCCCAACCCCAGCAGATAGTAACCCAGTTCCAGTTGACACAGCACCATATCCACCACAGAGCGCCCCAAACACGAGCAGTTAGTAAGGCAACTGTAGTGCCCAAAGCACGAGGACCACCACTCCGAACCCCAAGTCAACGCTTAAAGCAGATGAAGAATTGTTCTCAGGTCAGGTTCCATAGCTATGGTTAATACTACTTTGCTCTTGCATCCCTGCATTTACTCATACCTACTAATTTCAAATTTGGAGGATGCAATTGAAACTCCAATGGCGCAATAGGTATGTTTTAAACCTGTTTCTTTAACGTGTTTCCTGTTGTAACTTGCTCTATGTTGATTTCAGTTTCAATTGAATAAACAATTATGTTCTCATGCCATGCACATTACAAGTGTTGTTATTGATGTGTAGTTTCCCATACTTATATTATGTCTATGTTGCTTTGTCTTAAATATATATGATTTGAACTGTATCTATCTTGATTTAGCAACATAAACTAGAATGATATAGACCATACACTAACCATACTACATAGATATATGTTTGTTTCATGTTTTTATCATGTCCACCTTACTACTAAACTGGTTTACCAAAATAAGTTTCATATACTACATTGTAAACATGTGACGTGTTTGTTTGTTTCTCTTTTAGAACGCGGATAAAATATTGGAGAAGAGTACTCCGTTATGCAATGGTAAAAGAAGTAATGCAGATAAGGTTCAAGATAGTGAGACATCCCTATTAGTCTCCAAGAAAGCTGATAAAAACTATATTGAAGACACTGAGACAACCCCAAAGTCTTGTCTTGATGTAGTGTTCGAGCTACTGGCTAGTACTGCTGGCACCAGCTCTTTGAACTTGTTTCCTAAATCAGTTTGACTTCTTAAGTCTCAACTTCAAGTTGAAAGACATCGATCAGATGTTATGCGACAGGAAGCCGAAGGACTGAGGAAGTCCCTGCAGAATTCAGATGCATACTTTCTGGTGAAACAGCAAGTGCTGGAGGATTTAAGCGCCAAACAAGAGAAAGTTAATAAGCTTGCTAAGCATATGGGTACCCAGGATATTGTTTCTTGAGCTCTTCTGAAGTGGTTTCAGTTCTCGACTTGTTTTGCTGCGGCGTTTATTTGCGCTGGTCGCCAACTTTGACAACTAGTGTATATGATCTGCTGCTGTGTTCCCTATATTTGCACTGGTGGCGAACTTCGATGCCTAGTGGATGTAATATGTGTAATAGCCGTGATAGCCTCGCGGAAGTTGCTTGCTTATTTATTTCCTTACTCTCTTGTTTATTTGTTTTCTTGTGGTCAGTGCACTTCTTTTTCCATGGTTTGCTAGTGGCCGCAATAACCTATTTTTTAAAATTAGGCCACAACAACAATGGGCTACATGTTTACTGTAGTTACCATGGGCCTCCTACGGGACATCGAAATAATGATCCTTCTAAGGGCCGTAGAAACAACGGGCCTTCTACGGGGCGTAGAAACAATGGGCCTTCTATGGGCCGTAGACACAATGGGCCTTCTACAGGCCGTATGATCAATGGGCCTTCTATGGGCCGTATGATCGATTGGCCAAACATGGGCCAATAACAGACCGCATTATGGCCATAAACGGGCTAGAGTTGGAATTGTCCCTTCATGGGCCGACCATAACAGGCCGTCATTACTCGGCCATATTTGATGACGCTATGAAAATGGCCCAACGTATTAACGGGCCACAAACGGGACGACTGTAAGAATGGGCTGAATTTGGCCCACGAGCAAAAAATGACAGTAACGGGCCGTAAGTAAACGAATGCTGGAAATGAGCCCAAGAATAAATTGGCCCTGGCAAGGCCAAAAGATATCATGGGCTGGAAACAGCCTAATGGAATAATGGGCCGTTAATGGGTATAAAGTGATACACTGTTCATTACAGGCCAGTTTCACCATGGGCCGTTGATGGGCCAAGAGTTACAAAGGGCCTCATATGGGCCGAAAGACGTCATGGGTCATACATGTGCCGGAAGTTAAAATGGGCTGGAATCATATTGGATGGCCTAGATCATGCTACTGGGCCTAATTCCAATAGGTTGTAACGGGCCCTGGGTTAGTGGGCTGTAAATGGGCTATATGCGAACAAGCCGTTAATAGGCTTTTCGTGGGCTGGCCCGCCATGTTTTGACCAAGTCAAATGGGCTGGCCTTTCACAGGAATAGGCCTCTGTTGGGCCGTGCCACATGTCTACGTATCATAGGCGCCTTTGGTCCAATGAGTGGATGACATCCGTCCCAACGGTGAGCCGACACGTGTTTCCTCTAGCCAATGATGATTTTACACGTGGAAAATCCCCATTGGTCGGGGCTGCTAACGGGTTATCAGATCCAAAACCGGACCCGATAGATTAACGACAAGCCGTTATGATGGATGCCACATGTCAGTCACCCTTGATGAAAGCACTTCTATGTTGCGCGATTTATCGTCATGGAAGTGGACACTTCCGTGATGATAATTTTGGTAATTTCATGGAACACTTCTATGATAGCACAGGTATGACTATCTTGATTCTGTCAAAAAATCGTCATGGATGTACATGCATGACAGAAAACATGACCTACTGTGACAAACACATATCATAACAGAAATGTATTTTTTTAGTGAAAGGACCCGGGAGGTGAGGTGCACGGGAGCTGGCCCGCGAGAGACAGCTCGGGCGCTTGGATTTTTGAAAGCACAAGTGCTCCCTGGGTGATTTTGGTAATTACTGTCAACATATCTCTTGTTGGACTAATACTTTAATCTAGTATATTTCAGATAAGTTCAACATTGGAATGGCATGGACAAGAGGATGTGGAACCACTTCAAGATGCTAAGGACAAAGGATTGGCTCAAGCTCTAAAGCTCAAGACTCTACATTTTACTTTTAGTGATCCAAGATGACATTGAGTCTATAGAAAAAGTCAATACTATTAAAAGGTGATGAGGTGTTGCCTAATGGCTTGCTTTCTCAAAGTGCTTAGTGATATGCTCCAAAAACCCTCAACCACTTTCTCATATCCACATATGTCCCAAAAAAAAAGTCAAACTCGGCCCCACCAATTTGAACCATCCGGCGTCACCGACTTCATTTGACATAGCCGCTGCCAGAAACCCTAGTCACTTAGGTCTCACCGATAGGAATCTCAGTCTCACCGACATGGGAATGCAAACTCTCTATTTCCCTTCGTAACGTTTCGGTCTAATCGAGATGAGCGATTGGTCCCACCAAGTTCACAATGCAAACTCCCTGTTTCCCTTTCATAACGCTTCGGTCCCACCAGAATGAGCGAATCGGTCCCACCGAGTTTGCCTGGCCAACTCTCTGGTTAGCTTATTACCAAAGTCGGTCCCACCGAGTTTGTGTAACCGGTCTCACCGAGATTACGTTATGCCCTAACCATAATAAAATTGGTCCCACCGAAATGCCTAATGGTCACTTTATGAAGTAAATCGGTCCATCCGAGTTTTATGATTCGGTCCCACCGAGTTTGGTAAATTGTGTGTAACAGTTAGATTTTGTGTTGAGGCTATATATACTCCTCCACCCTATCCTCATTCGTGAGGGAAGACATTGGAACATGCCTACACTTCCAGCATTCATTTTCTGAGAGAGAACCACCTACTCATGTGTTGAGGCCAAGATATTCCAATCCAACCATATGAATCTTGATCTCTAGGCTTGCCCAAGTTGCTTTCCACTCAAATCATCTTTCCACCAAATCCAATCCTATGAGAGAGAGTTGAGTGTTGGGGAGACTATCATTTGAAGCACAAGAGCAAGGAGTTCATCAACAACACACCATCTATTACCTTTTGGAGAGTGGTGTCTCCTAGATTGGTTAGCTATCACTTGGGACTCTCCGTTAAGATTGTGGAGTTGAACCAAGGATTTTGTAAGGGCAAGGAGATCTCCTACTTCGTGAAGATCTACCTTATTGAGGCAAGTCCTTCGTGGGCAATGGCCATGGTGGGATAGAAAAGGTTGCTTCTTCGTGGACGCTTCATGAGTGGAGCCCTAAGTGGACTCACGCAACCGTTACCCTTCGTGGGTTGAAGTCTCCATCAACGTGGATGTACGATAGCACCACCTATCAGAACCATGCTAAAAATCTCCGTGTCTCCAGTTGCGTTTGCACACTCCAATCCCATCCCTTTACTTTCTTGCAAGTTGCATGCTTTACTTTACACTGCTCATATACTCTTTGCATGCTTGATTGAATTGTATTGTGTATGCTTGAAATTGTGTTAATCTACGACCTCAACTTGAAAAACTTAAAAACTTTCAACTTTGTGTGTTGAGGGTCTATTCACCCCCCCCTCTAGACACCTCTTCTAGATCCTTTCAATTGGTATCAGAGCTTTGGTCTCCATTGCTTTGGTTTAATCACCATTGGAGGAAGATGGATGAGTCGATGTTGGGGAGTCTTAGACATAGAGTGCCTATACTTGATGGAGAGTACTTTCACGAGTGGAAAAATGAGATGCTTGAGATTTTCAATGAATATCATTTGAGGAAGTACATTACCAACCCTTGTGCATCCATTGTTGATCCTTTGCATCCCACTCCCGATGAGGATCTTGACATGATTCACAATCTTAGAACTATCAATCTTATCATTAGGGGATTGCCTAGAATTTGATTGGTCACTTGCCAACTCTTAATTGTGCTTATACTATATTGAGATATCTTGAGGAAAGATTTCCAAACTATTCCTTGCAAAATCTAGATGAGATTCTTTATAAGTTAATTGCCTTGAAAACATGAGTACTAGTGATCCTAAGTTTGATGTTTGTCTATTTGAGCTTCGTGACCTTATGCGTGCCAAAGGAGATGTTGGAATCATTAGCAATATTATCTCGAAAGCCATTAGATTTCATAAAGATGATTATTGTCATGATCATTTATCTAATGAACCACCCTCTCTAGGAATTGATCCATCACATGACGATGTTGAACATGGATACTATGATGAGAATGATGATAGTGAGTATGATCTTGATGATGCAATGAGACACTTTGGTCTTATGGCAAATCTTCGCGGCTGTCAGTGTCAAAACCAGCGGATCCCGGGTAGGGGGTCCCGAGCTGTGCGTCTAAGGCTAATGGTAACAGGAGGCAGGGGACACAATGTTTACCCAGGTTTGGGCCCTCTCTATGGAGGTAATACCCTACTTCCTGCTTGATTGATGTTGATGAATATGAGTATTACAAGAGTTGATCTACCACCAGATCGTAATGGCGAAACCCTTGAAGCCTAGCCTATGAGATTATGATTGTTGTCCTACGGACTAAACCCTCCGGTTTATATAGACACCAGAGGGGGATAGGGTTACACAAAGTCAGTTACAGAGAGGAATCTACATATCCGAATCGCCAAGCTTGCCTTCCACGCAAAGGAGAGTCCCATCCAGACACGGGACAAAGTCTTCTATCTTGTAACTTCATAGTCCAACAGTCCGACCAAAGTATATAGTCCGGCTGTCCAAGGACCCCTTAATGCAGGAACCAGACTTCGATGATGATGAGTCCGGTGCGCAGATTGTCTTCGGCATTGCAAGGTGGGTTCCTTCTCAGAATACTTCAAAGTACCTGTCCTAAAGAGCAGTATCCGGCTTTCCATTTAATGTCGCTCTCATCGGCTTCTGCACCTTCATGATTTCAGCTTCCACGTGTCGAGCGAATGCGGGAGGTCGGGGCATTTATGCATTTCCCACCCTGACCATGTGAGAAAATTGTCTATTAAAGAGACGTGGATCTTCAGATCTAATCCACACCATCTCCCCCAAACGAGGAATCCTTGGAGCTTGTTCGCAGAAACCACCCCAACATGGCTAGCGCTCCCAGATCTTCCTCCCGCCCTCACGGCCCCAAACAGGGTGATTGGGAAAAGTGTTATGTATCCCACGGACAACTGGTGAAGCTGCAGACCCAGGGATTTCTTCCCCCCCACAGATCTAGTCCGTTCGAGCCGGACTGGCTTCCTTTGATGATGGGGAGCAGGCGGAGAAGTTCCCCAACCCATCCAGGGGGGAACGAGTATGCTTTGTTCCCTACTTGCTGAGAGGTGTCGGATTTCCAATCCATCCGTTCCTCCGAGGGCTTCTGGAGTACTATGGTCTCCAAATGCACAACTTCACACCTGCCTCTATCCCGCATATTGCGGGTTATGTTGCTCTTTGTGAGCCATTTCTGGGTTGCGAGGCTCTGTCGGATATCGAGTTCCGGCAAAACCCTTAAGGTTCGATCACTCGGGTGCGTGCGAACATCTCCTCCTACTGAGTCTCGCCCTCAGCCTCACCGCGATTTCTAAGCTAGATCGATGAACAACACAAGAGACATAAGGTTTATACTGGTTCAGGCCACCGTTGTGGGGTAATACCCTAATCCAATGTGTGGTGTGGTGGATTGCCTCTTGGGCTGATGATGAGCAGTACAAGGGAAGAACAGCCTCGCGAGGAGAGGTGTTCTTGTGCTTGGTGGTGTGCTTGAGGAGGAATCAATCGTCCAGACCAGATGCTTTCTACTGTGGTGGCTAGCCCTATTTATAGAGGCCCTGGTCCTCTTCCCAAATATTGAGCAGGAAGGGAGCCAACAATGGCCATTTTGAAAGAGGACAACTAGTACAAGCTATCCTGACTAAAGGTGGTCTTCGCCTGCCAAAGGCACTGGTGGTGACGCCGTCTTGGCTTCATGGTGACCTCCATCCTGCAGTCCTGCTGGTCTTGGTATCGTTGCACCGATAAGGAAACCTTTGCCTGATGCCTTGGTACTCCGCGCCCGCACTTGCCTCATTTGCACCAAAGAAGAAACGAGGACACCGTGCAGGCTGGCGCCCGCCTGGCACCCGCCTGGTCTCGATCGTCGTGGCTTGCGTCATGGGCACCTCACGAGGTACCCCTTGCCTTGATCTCTCAGCCTCCTCGTGAGCCTGCCTGGTGAGGCCGCCCCTGAGGAGGCCTTGCATCATACGCCCCGCGAGGCTTGGCCCCTCGCAAGGGTCTTGAGCTTTGGTTGATGAAGACGGGCCGTACTGGGCCACCGATTGAGCCACGCTGCAGGCCGCTAGCAGGCAAGTCTCGGGACCATCGTTCCCAGAACGCCGATAGTAGCCCTCGGGCCCAAGACATGCTCGGACTTGGCTTAGTAGCAAAGCCAAAGGGCAAGAGCGGAGCACCGCGGGCCCCAACAGCCCGCGGCCTTGGTTTGCCGCGTGGCGACTGATTGGACATGGGCATCTCCGCTTCCCCATGCTGCCTCGGCAACTGCCCGATTTGACGAGTCCCTGCTGCATGCAAAAGAGTCATCATTACCTGTGATCATGGAGGTCGATGGTTGGCCTCCCTTGGGCTATAAATACGGAGGGGCGAGAGCCCCCATTGTCCATCTCTTCTTGCTCCGCCTGCTTCTTCTCCCTTGCTCCACCTCCATTCTTGACGCCAATGGCACCGATCCGCGGGTTCTCAGCCAAAAAGAAAGGGAAGGCCCCCAGGAGGGGCCTGACCCACTCCTGCCGAAGAAACGGCCGGTCCCGCACCGCTACGACGAGGTTGCGAGGCAGGAGATGACGAGGCCTTGGTGTGAGCGGCCACCTCCAAGGTTTCTGCTACCCATGTATGCCCGAGCCGAGGATCCCGGAGAAAGGAACGACGAGCGACACCACCCGTACCGCAAGCAAGGTCGACGAGTGATGGCGGCGCACGCCGTCGCTCCTGGATTCCATGCTGCGGACTCCTCTCGCGAGCTCGTGCTGCACGCTGTGATGCCTCCAAGCACCTGGATCCGCTTCCCTTCATTCTTCACCACCGAGATGCCGCCGAGGGGGCCTCTCAAGCTTGGGCTACAGCACGCCGACCGCGGTGCTCCGGCGACCGGAGCGGAGGTTGAAGTCGTCGCCCTGGGCAGAGTTTTCATGACTCGAGGCTGGAGCGAGGTCGCCCGGGTCTGCCGAATGGGGGGCGCCCTCGTGATTCATTTTGAATACGATGGCGCCTCCTTGATGCTCTTCAAGGTCTTCGACACAGAGGGCTACCGCCTGGAGTGCTGCCCCATAGGAGGCAGTTAGGACATCGACGTGGTAGGGGCAAGGCCTGCCGCTCGCTCCCCCAATGGATCCTCCAGCAGCAGCAGTGATGCTTGGGAGTCCAGCAACTCTCCCGGGCTCTTCTCGACTCCGGAGACGAGTGACGACAGCTATGTGCCCCCGAGCTCGCGCCGTGCTCGGAGCAAGGCGGATGCATCAGGCCGTCATCGTGGCTGATCTGGATGGGGTTAGCATCGGCCCCCCATGGCCCGCTGTTGATGATGGCGTTGGCCATGGAGGCACGAGTAGTTTGGACTCCTTAGGAACCTTGTCTTTTGTTCCCTGGGAGGAATCGGGAAAACACCCCGTAGGGGCATGTAAAGGGTCCGTGATGTCTTTTGTTGATGTAATCCTTATTATGTGATTGCGCGAATGCTTGTCCTATCCCGACTTGGTTCCCATTTCTATCCTCGCGATGACTTGGTGCTCTATGCTGACAGGTCCCGGTCCCCAGGCAGGCTTCAGCCGTCGCTGGTATGCCAGGTCGCGATGCCATGGTCAAGGCCAGGAGGTGAGCGGCCCGAGGTCCAGCAGGAGCCCCTGAGGCGTGATGCTCAGGAGGTCCCCTTTAGCGCGCAAGCAGCCGCCGAGAGGCGAGAAAGGAAGGCAACGTTGCCGTCACGGAGCTGCATCAAGTGAAGATTCTGCACTGCATCGGTCAGCTGATCCAAGCGTGAAACTTATCTTGGCTATATGGAGTATCTCCTTCGAGTTGCGGCGGACTTGTACGTCGGCAGCTGTGGCGCAGCTAGGTTAGGCCCTCGCGAGCTTCCCCTCTCTTCCCTACATGCTCCTTCGTGCTCTACGTCCTGAGGTCCCAGCCCTCGAGCGAGCTCAGCCGCCGCTAGTATGCCAGGTCGCGATGCCGTGGTCAAGGCCAGGGGGTGAGCACTGGAGAGCCAGTAAGAGCTCCTGAGTCGCGATTCTCAGGAGCCCCCCCTTCAACGCGCAAGCGGATCGCGTGGGAAAGAGAGAGAGAGCTCATGGTGCCACCTGCTATAGACCTCAGGAGGTTCCTGTAACCAACACGAGAAAAACACGGGTTGTCGTTATGATTGTCGGCCGGCCATTGGTTGCTCTGAGAGAGTGGTGAGGGCACTGAGGGCCTGGTGAGGTGACGCATGTGGGGCTGCCGCGGGCTAGAGCTTGAACACTCAGATTTGTCGGTGTTGCAGGGACTGACCCGTGCGGAAGCACTGTGCCAGTGCGAGCCGCTCCAAGGGTAGATGTCAGTCGGGCAGGCGATAATCACAGGCAGGTTAGGCACTAAGGGCAAATCAGCTTAGGTAAATGCAAGAGGGATACATGCCACTGGGTCAGGCCCGAGCGGCTTGGGGATGATGCAGCCCGAGGGGCGCCCCCAGCAAGGTAACCTAAAGACATAAGAAAAAAGGGACACATGCCGTAGGGACGAACCCATGTGGCCTGGGAATGATGCAGCCCTGAGGGCGCTCCCAGCTAAAATGAACTTGGAAGATGTCACCTGGTACCATTGTAGAGGGGGTGTTGGAGTAGCTGAAGACGCGCGGTAAAGAGGCCGACCCTCACGATCCACCGGAGCCCTGAGCCTCGGGAGGCTCTGGGGATCCAGGCAGTTCCTTGAGGATCATCTCCATCTCCAACAGGACCACGTGATGCCTGGCCTCCTGAGCCGCCAGAAAGCTCTGCAGATGGCGCAGGTGGGTGGCAGTCGTGTTCGGCAGGCCAAAAGGCATGCAAATGTAGCTGTGCGGTGGACCCTTGCAACGTCCCACGCACGAAGGCCAAAGGCGCTCCTGAGATGCGGCTCGGTTGAGCCCTGGGACGTCGATGCAGACGCGTAGCCCACCATCCTCGCCTGGATAGGGGGCCACGCCAGGTAAACGACGGTCGCCGCGCATGGCTCTTTCTTCCTGAAGCTCCTGAGTGGTCTTGGTGATGAACTCCTGAACATTGGGCCTTCCACGCCCTAAAATCCCTCCTGAGGGAGACGTGCCGCGAAGCACGCCTCCAAGTGGTGCCCGAGCGCCTCCCTCATGATTTTGGCAAAGTCTGAGGCCCTCTAGAAGAGAGCCCCCGAGCCCTTCCCGAGGAGGGTGCCGGGCACGCCTTCCTATGCGATGGAAGGAGGCGCCCCTTGCACAGGCGTGGATCCTACTGCGGCACCTCCTGAGATGCCAACCTCTTGAGGCCTCGAGCTAGGTGATGTCTTCTTCTTCTTGGGGACTGCCTTAGGAGGGTTCTCACCCTTGCTATCCGGGTCCTCGATTGATGCAGCTTTGAAGGCGCGCTCGAGGGAGCACACCGCATCTCCTTCCTCGCAGGGGACCATGATGATTCCGCCGCTTCCTTGCATCTTGAGGACGTTGTAGCCATGGTGGGTTACTTCCATGAACTTGGCCAAGGCTGGATACCCGATGATGGCATTGTATGGCAGGCGGATGTGGGCGGCGTCGAAGTCAATGAGCTCAGTGTGGTAGTTGTTGTGCTGCCCAAAGGTGACAAGGAGGCGGACCTGCCCTATCGGAGTGGTGGAGCCGTCAGTGACTCCTGAGAAAGGCTTGGTCGGCTGAAGTTGATCATATGGCACTTGAAGGTTGTTGAACGTTTCCACGGACAGGACGTTAAAACCTGCGCCGCCATCGATGAGGGTCCTGGTGACCTGCACATTGCTGATGACTTGGGAACAAAGCATCGGGAGGAAGCCAGTGGTAGCCGCACACTTGAGTTGATCTGCTGAGCCGAAGGTGATGGCGCACTTGGACCACCTGGGCGGGCGCATGGCCTCAAGCCTGGGAAGGACTGCATTCACCTCGCGAGCAAAATGCTTGAAGATGCGCTGAGAGGCTGGGGCCTGAGCTCCGCCCAGGATGCAAGCGATAGCACGCGGCTCTTGGAAGCCCCCAGCCCCCTCGTCGTGGTGGTGGTCGTCGTTCCTTCTTGGCGGCGGCGGCAGAGGAGGAAGGCCTGCGTTGCCCTGCAGGCGATCCTCGCGAGGCTGATCCTTCCAGGCTCCCTCGCGAGGCTGGTCCTATCAGCGATCCTCACGAGGTCGGTCACGCCACTCCTAGCGAGGGCCATGGTTGTCCCATCGTCCTCCTCCTCGGTCGTAGCCCCGGTTGTTGCGCTCGGGGTGTCAACCAAAGCGTCCTTCTCGAATGGCCCTGAGCTCTTGGCACTCGTTGGTGCTATGGGTGTGGAGGTTTGGTAGGCGCAGAATGGTCGGCTTCCTTTGGATGACTCCGGCTGGTCTTTGCCATGCTTTGTGTCTGGCTCTGCTGCGAGCATGACTGCTCCTTTGCGCTTCACGTTCTTGGCCTTGTCTTTCTTCTCTTTAGGGTCAGCAGCTGGAAGCTCGAGGAGGGACGGGTGTCCTTCCTCAGCCCTTGCGCACTTGGTTGCCAGGTTGAACAGCTCCACAGACGTGCACAACTCCTCGTGGATGGCAAGCTCCTCCTTCATCTTGACATCGCGGACGCCATCAGAGAATGCTGAGATGATGGATTCGTCTGTCACCTTGGGGATCTTGAGGCGGGCGCTATTGAAGTGCTGGATGTATTTCTACAGGGTCTCTCCAGGCTGCTGCTTGGTGCGGCGCAGGTCACCCGCGGCCAGGGGCGGTCGCGAGTGCCCTGGAAGTTGGCGATGAAGAGGCTACGCATCTCGTCCCAGGAGGAGATCGAGCCGGGAGGCAGGTTCAGAAACCAGTTCGCCATGACCTTCTCATCTCCGTTGGCCGCCTCGATGCCCAGCTCATAGAGTTGCAGGAACTCCGCGGGGTTGGCAGTACCGTCGTAACGAGGAGGCAGGTCCAGCTTGAACTTGCCCAGCCAGGCGATGCTACACAACTCGATGGTGAAGGCACGGCAACCTACCATGGCCACCGGAGCCCTTTGCTGACGCAGGGCTTGTTCTTGGTGGTACCCGCACGCTGCCGCCAGGGGCAGCACGGGATCTTGCCGCACCGGTGCCGGGATGCGGTCTTGTCGTGCTGGTGTAGGGAGGACGGAGCGCCTTCTTGAGGCCGAGGTATATCTTGACAGCTTCTTTCTTGTCGCCCGGGTGCTGGATGCGGTGGGTCACGTCCAGGGGCCGCGCGTCTTGGAGCCAGGGTGCCGTCTTGGGTGAGAGGTGGCGGAGGCGCTCCCTAAGCCGCGTCACCCATGCATGACGGAGGGAGAGGCAGCGAGAGGGACAGCGCGGGAGAGCCCCCTGCGGCGCTGACGATCTCGGTGATGTGAGGGAGCCACTCTTTGTAGAGGTTGTCGACGGGGCGGTAGTGCAGGAGCTCACGTGCCAGGAGCAACGCGGCCTACGCGTAGGTGGGGGCGCGACGGGCATGAGACGACGAACCAACTGGGGTCAGCGACGGAGTGGCAGTGCGGCCTTCCCGCTGCACCGAGGGATGCAGCAAAGATGCTTGCAGCTTGTTCCCCACCGGGCTGGTGGCGGCATTGGCGGCAGGTGACGGAGAACGACGAGGAGGCCCGCGAACAGGGGCCGTCTGGGCGACGCGGGCGGGGAGAGCAGCTCGGCGCATGGTGCGGGCTCGGCGAGCGTCTGCCATGGATGCGACGAAGCAGTGGAATGCAGATTGGCGGAAGGAAGATTCCGGCGCACCCCTACCTGGCGCGCCAAATGTCGGATATCGGGTTCCGGCAAAACCCTTAAGGTTCGAACAATGGGGTGCACGAGAAGATCTCCTCCTACCGAGTCTCACTCTCAGCCTCGCCGCGATTTCTAAGCTAGATCGATGAATAACACAAGAGACACAAGGTTTATACTGGTTCAGGCCACCGTTGTGGTGTAATACCCTAATCCAGTGTGTGGTGTGGTGGATTGCCTCTTGGCCTGATGATGAGCAGTACAAGGGAAGAACAACCTCGCGAGGAGAGGTGTTCTTGTGCTTGGTGGTGTGCTTGAGGAGGAATCGATCCATCCAGACCAGATGCTTTCTACTGTGGTGGCTAGCCCTATTTATAGAGGCCCTGGTCCTCTTCCCAAATATTGAGCGGGGAGGGAACCAACAACGGCCATTTTGAAACGGGACATCTAGTACAAGCTATCCTGACTAAAGGTGGTCTTTGCGTGCCAAAGGCACTGGTGGTGACGCCGTCTTGGGCTCCATGGTGACCTCCATCCTGCCGTCCTGCTGGTCTTGGTCTCCATGCATCGATAAAGAAACTTTATCCTGATGCCTCGGTACTCCGTGCCGGCGCTTGCCTCCTTTGCACCAAAGAGGAAACAAGGACACTGCGTAGGCTGGCGCCCGTCTGGTCTCGATCGTCATGGCTTGCGTCATGGGCACCTCGCGAGGTACCCCTTGCCTTGATCTCTCCTCCTCCTTGCGAGCCTGCCTGGTGAGGCCGCCCCTGAGGAGGCCATGCGTCGTCCGCCCCACGAGGCTTGGCCCCTAGCGAGGGTCTTGAGCTTTGGTTGATGAAGACGGGCCGTACTGGGCCACTGATTGAGCCACGCTGCAGGCTGCAGGCAGGCAAGTCTAGGGACCCCCATTCCTAGAACGCTGACATGATCATTTGGAGTTATCAAAGACACTTTTTTGCATCATCCATCGTAATCAAGAGGGATCAATATTCCAAGTGGGCGGAGCCGAAATATGGCGCATTGCCGGGACCGGATGCCTATCCGGCACACTGAAGAAGGCATCTAAAGACTGGCCTTCTGAATGGTTCTATGTTAAGGACGTCTCCCTTCCTGACCCAATCCGAAGGGGTCTTCCTGAATTTTCAAGTGCTCCATTGAAGAAGCGCCTCAGCTGGCATCCTCAGAGCCTCAGGGAGGAAGATAGCACGGAAGTCTACCAACTGATGAGCAAGATAAAGACGCTTGCTCAATCCGGATTATCAATAGTCGAGGTTATGGTGATATCCATAATGCGTGGGGTTCAGCTACTCCAATACCGAGGGCACCCTATGTGGCACTTCAATGGAGAAGACGATGCCACCCGCTACGGTCGGAATGGTCCGGATTATACAAAGGGGAGAAGGAGGAGTTCATCCGCATCAAGCCCAGAGATGGATTTTCCATGTACAACCCTCCCAGCTGGGTGAGTTTCCATCCCACTACTCTACTCCATTTACTCCCTATGTCCTTTTTCATAAAATTAATTCATCCATTTATAACAGGAATGGCGGAAAATTACCAGGGAAATCCACATCCCCACACCACAGCCAGAGGACCACAACCGGTCCCTTAACCCCGGATTCGAAGAGGATCCGAATATATTCGTGGAGCTTTGGGAAGGGGTGTTTTACCAGGTGAGCTGTGATGGCACCGAAGGGTCCATCATCGCCGACTATCCCGGCCTTCTCCCTGTGTCGCATGTAAGTAATCAAGAGACTTGTCCTTTAAGAGAATTTCCTCTTTCCGCCTTACCCACCACACTATATTATGCTCTAAAGGGGAGGCGATCGGCGCACCACGTTGCACCTGAGGCGACGCACAACAAGGCTGCGCATACACCGGGCAGGCCTTCGAAGAGGAAACCCAATATAAGTGCGGCCGAGCCTTCATCAAAGAGGTATGGTTTTTTAAATATGCTCTATGGCTGTCACATTTGAAGTGTGACAATATCCATTGTGTCTTATCAGGAAAAATACTCACCGGACTATGTCCGGGGATCCTGCCGATCATGCCTCTACTAGCCGGAATCCGGACCCTATCCCAAGTCCAAGGCTAATGCAGAAGTGACACCGGATTGTCCCTCTGCATAGGATTCATATAGAGTATCCATCGCAAACTCTTAAGTGGAAAGCGCCATGAATCATCGGCGCTGGCGAGCCGCTCTTCGTGACCCCGGGTTTTCAAAAGAGGCTTCAACGCCTTCAATTTGGGTGATGCGTATATCCGAGCAACTCGAGATGGGATTACGAGAGCCACAGACCAGTATTTGAAAGATATGCGGGTAAGTACACATTTGTGCAAAACTAATAATCATATACCAGTAGCCCCTGAGACTTGAAACAGTTGGTACAATTGATTTAAGGATCGTTGAATGACGAGGTGCTCACAGAAAAGAACAACCTGTTGTCTCAAGAGCTGAAAAAGTGTCAAGCCCAGTTGACTGCTGCTACCGCCGAATTGGAGAAATCCAAGAAGGCAGTGTATGGTAATGTTCCCCTCCATCAAGAAAACATAATAATATACCAGGGTTATTAATACAAGTGCAAATCTTATGGTAGATTCATCAGATCATCTGGAAGAGGCACCAAAAGTCGCACCGAGCGGGAGGTCCAGGAGCTCAAAGGCAACTGGCCGCGGGTGAACATATACTAACATAGGTCAGGGTGGAGAAAAACAAACTCCAAGGTGCCAACACCGAGCTAGGCATGGAACTAAAAGACGTGCGTGCCCAGCTGGCTGACTCCGTGAAGGAGAATAGGAGGCTGTGGCGGCATATTTAGTATGTGTTTGGACTTACCTTTACATAGTTCGGCAAGGAAAGAAACTGACAATAATTATGTCTGTACGTATATTGACGGGCCGTCCCGAAGAGGAGGCGTCAGGATCATTGAGTGATCTGCTACAAGAGCTGTCACAAATGCACGAGCGAGCTCGGCTGGTGATGCAAGGTATTGCCAAGGCCTTATGGCCATCCGACTCCCCTCCAGGCAGTATGGAGGGGCTTGTACAACTATTCAAGGGAGCACAGCGGCGCTTCCGATTATGGAAGATATGGGCCTGCCGGGAAGGTGCGCGAGAGGCCTGGGCAATGGTGAAAACTCGATATACCAAACTCAACCCGAATCACATGGCCCGGGTCGGACCTGTAGGGTGAAATGGAGAGGAAATTCCCGTTAGTTTGGTGTATGACCAAGTACAAGTAGGCGCCAAGTATTCCCAATAGGATTGTAGGCTAGATAGCATGTTGGATGGCATAGAGGAAGAAGTGTTTGAGTCTAAGTGACTATTTACTTCATTTGACAAATTATGCCTCTAGCTGAATTGTAAAACGCTTTTCATGGCAGGCCTTTTTGCTTCAACCTCTGGACCCGAAGGTGCAGAGTGCTTCCGAACACCCGCTCGGTAATGTAGACCGGGGTATGCATGGAAACCAGGCGTAGGGATCATTGGTGCTTGAACAGACAAGTATCCGGCTAGTTATGTTATATTATATTTTGATCGTAAGAAACATCTTTGAGAGAGAATAGTTCTGTTAAGGGTCCCTTTCCCTGGGTAAGCATGCATTAATGTGCATGTCCGAACTGTGTTTGAAAAAACCACAGCATACATAACATCTGGGGGTTCATAATGTGACAAGTAAAAAACATCTTTAGTCCGCCGACCGAATATTCCCTTAAGAACGCTAGCTTTCGGCTTCACCCAATCTGAGGTACACATCCGGATGACCTGGCAGTAACAATCGCAGAGGTGCTCCCTTTATGCCCTAGCCGAACTAACGGGAACGTAGGGCATAAGCATAGAGCCAGGCAACCCAGCTTGGCCAAAACTAAAGTCATATCGATGCATATAATCACGAAGAAAAGGTACATACGTGGAAAAGACACATATGTGGTGAGCTTGATGCTCGGAAAATAATAATAATAATAAGCTTCTGTACAAGAAGCCCCCAGGTGTAATTGACATACATATTAAGAATTGTATGCATTGTAGGTGTATGGTTTAGCCGTACAAGAGCTTTACAACTTAAAAAATAAAAGTGAAAAGAGATAAAAATAAATAATGGAAAAGAAAAATGGAAAAAGGAGACGAACGAAGAGTCCGGCTCTAGGCATAGAATCTTCGGAGTCTGGCCGCATTCCATGGGTTCGGCTCCAGGCGGTTGTCTGATGCATCACGCAGGCGGTACACTCCTCCGGTGAGAACTTCGTTAATGATGAAGGGACCCTCCCACTTGAGCTAGATTTTGTCCTTTTTCTTCTCCGGCAAGCGTAGAACAAGTTCACCAATATTATAAGTCTTGGCTCATACTTCTCTGCTTTGATACCTGCGAGCCTGTTGTTGATAAAATGTGGAACGGGCTCTTGTGACGTCACGCTCGTCCTCTAGGGCATCTAAGCTATCCTGCTGATCAAGCTCGGCCTCTCTCTCTTCATACATGCGCACTCGAGGTGAGTCATGAATAATGTCGCAGGGTAACACATGCTCTACCCCATACACCATGAAGAAAGGTGTATATTTGGTAGAACGATTGGGCGTGGTCCGCGCCCCCCAGAGTACGGAGTCAAGCTCCTCCACCCAGTGCTTGTCTGATTCTTTTAAAGACCGCACTAATCTAGGTTTGATGCCGCTCATAATAAGACCATTAGCTCGTTCGACTTGACCGTTGGTTTGTGGGTGGTATACGGACGCGTAGTCGAGCTTGATGCCCAGATTAGCACACCAGGCTTTCACCCCATCGGTTGTGAAATTGGAGCCATTGTCAGTGATGTTGCTGTGTGGAACACCATAATGGTGTACAACACCGGATATAAAGTCTATCACTGGCCCAGCTTCGGCCGTTTTAACTAGTTTGGCATCTATCTACTTAGCGAATTTATCCACCATGACCAACAAATATTTTTTCTTATGGCTTCCTCCTTTAAGGGGTCCGACCATATCAAACCCCCCAGACTGCAAAAGGCCAGGAAATGGGGATTGTTTGTAGAGCGTGGGTGAGACTGAATCAATCGAAGCACTAAGTCGTCGTCCTAGAAAGTACGGCTATGAACTCTATGGCCATGATAGTGACGTAGGTCTTGCTGATATATTGCTGATCTTGATGCTGCAAAGTCACGTTCCTTCACCAAAGCATCAAGGGAATCCTGTCGAGCTTGCTCACTATCTCCTTTAACATAAGCCGCTACTCGAGGGGAATCATGAAGAATATTGCTTGGGAATAATGCTTTAGAACCATAGACAATGAAAAAAGGTGTATAACTAGTTGATCTGTTGGGGGTGGTTCATATTCTTCAAAAGACAGAAGGAAGCTCTTCAACACAACAACCCACAGTACGCTCAGGGGGAACCATGAGTCTGGGCTTGATACCTCATAGAATCAGTTGGTTAGCACATTTTGCCTGGCCATTGGATGGTAGGTGTGCCACAGAAGCTACATCAAGCCGTAGATGCTCTTGCGGGCAAAACTTCTTCATGGATCCTTTGGACATAATGGTTCCATTATCATTGATGATGCTTTGCGGATAACCAAAGTGAAATATCAACTTCTTCATAAAATTGACTGTTGTTTCTGCATCACAATTACTGATGGGCTCTGCTTCAACCAACTTGGTGAACTTATCAACAACCACAAGAAGATGAGTTTTCTTGTCCTTGGATCATTTGAATGGACCAGCCATATCAAGCCCCCATACTACAAAAGGGAAAGTGATGGGAATCATCCAAAGTTCTTGAGTCGACACGTGAGCCTGTCATGCAAATTTCTGACATCCATCACACTTACGCACAATGTGTTCAGCATATGCATGAGCCATGAGCCAATAGATACCGTGTCAAAAAGCCTTTGCAACCAATGATCTTGAGCCAGCATGGTGACCACAGTCGCGAGATAGAATTTCATTGAGGATCTTGTGACCCTCCTCAGGGGAGACCCAACATCGAAAAACACGAGTGACACTTCGCCTGTGCAACTCACCACAAATAATAGTCATTGATTTGGAACGATGAACAATCTGACATGCAATAATTTCATCCTTAGGGAGCTCGCCTCGAGTCAGATACTTCAGATAAGGGACTGTCCAGTCAGGGTGTCATGGAATTATCACGACAGATGTCCTAGTATGAGGACTTAGTCGTGGATCCATCGCAACTAGGTTAGCTTAAAGGGGTTAAACGGGACAAAGGACACAGAGAATTTATACTGGTTCGGCCCCTTATGGTGAAGGTAAAGGCCTAATCCACTTTGAGGTGGTATTGCTTATGTCTCGATTACCAGGGAGCAAATACGCTTGACCTAACTTTTGATCTCTTGTCTCTCTCCTTGAACCGCCGCCGGGTCGTCCCTTTATATACACAGGTTGACGCCCAGCGGCTCATGGAGTCCCGACCGGCTCATAAACAACGTGTCCAGCTTGGTGACTAAATATACTTGCCTTACAATACAAGTCATACACATATGGCAGTTTACTCCTATGAACCTTATGTCTCTCTTGGGCCTTCGCTTCATGAACCGCCATCTTCAACATCATCATGGGCTTTGTATTGATGAACTGCCATAGGTATAACCCGGCACCCTCCTGGGCAGGTCATACCTAATAGTCATATCCCCAACATTAGGCCCCATATTGATTTGAATTTGTTCATGTCAATCTTCAACAATTAGAAAAAAAATCCTTCCTTCTTTATTTGTGCGAGATCTCATAACCCGTCATGACGTCATCTCCTGCGATTTTGGTAACCCGCCATGATGTCATCTGCCATTAATTTTACACAATATCCAATATATCTTAACAGATCTGTATCTTTAATAACCATTCCAAAAATCAAGGTGTCCAAACGGCTGGATAATCATTCTTTGGCCTCCTTGTTTTTCGCGACCACCTATTACCCTTCTCCTTATAAATAGGGTCAAACAACCTCCTTTCATTTCCCCACCTTGCCTTCTCGTCTTCTTATTCCTCTCGTGACTCCCCTGCCGCCTCGAGCTTCACCGCCACTGTCCTTCGACCGTTGCACCAACTCAGGCCGCTGCATCAACCTGACTGGTCTAGAAAACGTCGGCACTCCACCGCAGTCCATCTGCATCTATAAGTGTTTATCTCCCTATGCGTCAGATCTACATTAGGGTTAGCCTTGTTCTTCGGTGTTCTTCGTTGTTCTTTGCTTTCTTCTTCAACCCCAGTAGCTTCTGATCTAAATATAGTATAAAACTCGTGCGGTAGCAGTTTAGCCTTTGTTTTTAATATCAAAATACTTTTTCCTTCATAGAAGATCTCATCGAATTTACTGCATTTTCTGAACTTCCACCGATCCAAAATTATAGCTTCAGTCTGTGAAATCTGTTTATCCATCTCTTAGCAAAAATATTCGTCTTGATAGATCTTAACTATTAGTATTGTCATGGCGGCTTACATCACCAGTTATAGCTAGTCATATATCATTAGGCCCCTTTTAAGCCGCCACTCTGGATATGTACTATAGTGTTTGACCTCCGGCTTAATGAATCAACTTAAACCGGCAAAATTGTTCTTTCTTTTAGGTGGCTTTCTTCACAATGTCGCCGAAGACAGTCACTTCATGTAATTGGGTTACCTCCATTGTCACTGAGGGCACGCTCAAAGACTTTGTCAAAACCGGCTATTTACTAGCAAAAAGTGTCATGCATTATCGCGTCCCCAATCCAGAAGAAGAAAGACCTCAACCAAAGGATGATGAAGTCATTGTTTTTACTGATCACATGAATCGGGGCTTCTCACCGCCCGGTTCTAAATTATTCCAAGATGTTCTGCACTTCTTTTAGCTTCATCCTCAAGACATTGGACCGAATTCCGTGTCAAACATCTGCAACTTTCAAGTTTTCTACGAAGTATACCTTCAAGAGGAGCCTAGTGTTGAACTGTTTAGTGAATACTTTTATTTGAACCGCCAAAACAAGTTTATGAACAGACCCAGCTTGAAACTTGGCGGAATATCAATTCAACGAAGAAGAGATGCTATCTTCCCCTATGCTTGCTTGCTGAGTCACCCCAAAGATTGGAACCAGACATGGTTTTATTGCAAAGATACCTCTCCGGCTGACGAGAATCCACTGCCAGGCTATTGTGCCCAGCATCTTGACCCAAAACATCATCTTCCTGAGAAGCTTACCACTACTAAATGTGCAAAGGTCGCCCCCACCATTGCAAAGGTCAAGGCTCTGCTGGGAAATGGTTTAACTGGCATTGACTTTGTTTGAAGCTGGGTTGCTTGGCAAACCATACCCTTGAGTCGCCGCTCCGGCTTAATGTGTACTTACATGGGTGGTAAAAAGGATCCACTACACCACAAATCCGTGCAATTAACTAATGAGGCAATCAATGAAATGACAAAGAGCCTTCTGAATGAAGATCCGGAAGATTGCAACAAAGTGGGTCTGAAACGTTTCTGCAAACTTAACCCGCCACCAGAGGTGAGTCTTTAAATTACTTACTTTACCTTCATCACTCCAATATTCTTTTAACTCAACTTTGATGACTTTCACAGGCTAACTCTGATTTTTGGAAGAAGAAATATAACCATGAGTCTTCCAAAAAGGCCAGGGCTACCAAGGAAACCGCCAATAAGAATAAGAAGATATCCAGTACTTCCGAGCTGTTTGAACTAGACGAAAGCTTTGAGTCAGAGGTAGCTCTTGATTCTCTTGGCTCCTTTTTCAACTATCTTAGTGACATTGATTATCATCAGGATGACACAGGGGGCAGTATAGCTGGCGAGGAAGAGGTAACTATCCGTTCCTACGACTCTGAGCCTTTGCCAAGACAGAAAATTCGAAGAGTAACCCGGAAAGTAAGCTTTTCACATCTCTTAGCTCATATGGATCCTCACTTTCTTTTGAAGCAACAACAGCACGAGAGCCTGCGCCAGACTCGGACCAGCGGAGGTGAAGAATTATCTTCCGGCTTACCAAACCCTCTAAGGAAACATCGAAATGAGGTCATCCCCGATTGAAACTCTTTTTATCCTCTAGCAGGTCTCATCCGCCGACCACTTTATTCTTCCGATTCAAATTATCAGGAGACTTCTCGCTCCTCTTCCGGCGACTCATCACAGTCCCAGCTGCAGGCTTTCGAAACTACTCCTGGGTAATAACAATTACTTATTATTTGCTTCCTCCTCAGGTTCTTATCTTTGTACTAACTTCTCATAACTCATGCCGTGGAAAAGAAAAAACCAGCAAGAAGGCAAAGGTGACTAAGCCGGTCGAAGACCCCAAAGCCCATGAACCGGAGCAACAAATTCTTGCGTCTGACACCTCCGCACCACAACAAGAAGAACCTGTTCTTTACATTCCACCAGAAATTCATGACTCTTCCATTGACCAAACAAACAATCCTTTGAATACTGAATCATCAAACCAAATTAAACCGGCTAAAATACATGACGATGATGTGATGATTACTAGCACAGACTTTAGAGAGCCAGGAAGACCTACTATCTTGGCCAAACACTCCGCTAAAGAAGAATATGTTGAGAAACAAAAAGTGAGATTTGACGTTGCCAATTGCTCTCAACTGAGCATTGGTGAAGTATTCTCTGGTTATCTCAATCAAGTGCACACCAGCCGCAATCTTGAAGTTGACATGGTGAAGCAGATGCATCAAAAATTTGAGGTATGAACTCCTTCTTTAATGAGTTATGCATATCCTGTCAACCCCCTAGTCTACTGTGTATGATAGGGTTGAATATTCTGTAGACTTACAGTAACCATGAGTATAAATAGTACCCTGGATAGAATCTTTCAAAAATACGGCTTACACCATCCGAGTTAAAGCAGATCTTTAATGCTTAACACTACATCCGTAGCCCCCAAGGGCCGGTTTAATCAACATGAATGAGCCGGTCCTGTTCATTGTTGTTTATGAATCAAAGCTTACTTGTGTAGCCCCCATGAGCTGGCTGTGATCGTTTGCGGCACAAACGGGTCATCATAAAATAGTTAAGAAGACACAAGCAATATGCATTAGCCCCCAAGTGCCAAGTACTCTTGCTTGCAAAGTGCTTGGGACTTATTCACATAAGCCGATGCATGAATAATTTTTTTGGCAGGCATTAGCCCCCAAGTGCCAAGTGTTGTTGCTTGCAAAAGGCTTGGGACTTTCTTTCTGCAACCCAAATATGAACATGATTTTGAACTGGTGTATGTATAGGATACCACTGCTCAACTTCATCGCAATTGACGCATGTGAAAATCTGGCTAGAGCACCAAGAATCTGAGACCCAGAAAGCGGACTCAAAATTCGAATTTAGCTTGGCTAAAACAAAAAAACTGAAGACCAGGTTTGAGGTTGAAAGAAACGCCTGAGCTTAAGAAAATATTGCCTTGATACAGCGGGCTGAAAAGGCAGAGGCGGCTCTTCAGGAGGTGACCACTGAGCTTACCAGTTTAAAACACCATGTACCCCAGATGGTTTCTTCTATCTTTTGTGAGTCGCCTTACTAGTATCAAATTTGAATCTCTTCCTTGATGGTAGAAACCGCCTCTAACCAATCCATAATTACTATTCAGGTCCCAGGAACACCAATCTTAGTCAAGAGATGCTTGTGAAGCTGAAGGCTGTGTATACACTTGTTGAACAGCTATATACTGGAACTCAGTGCACACTGGCCACAATTTCTCCGACTAATCAAGCACCTACTCTCTTGAGTGATGTTTTGAAAAAGCTTTCTGTTCTTCCTGAGAGGATTAATGAGATGAAGCGATCATCAGCAAGAGCCGGTGTTGTGACAACTTTAAGCTGGGCAAAGGCATGGCTAGCAGAGCTAGATCCGGCCGATTTAGCTACTGGATATCCATGCTTAAAAGAAGATGGCCCTCCCTTTGAGAAGAAATACTTTGCTTCCTGCATGAAGGAGATACGTCCCCTGGACTACCTGATTGCCAATGAAATGGATCTTTCAAGATATCAACTGACTTATGACATGGATAATCAGAAGATGCCCATGCCGGCTTATAAAGTGATGGATCTCATTGCACCAATCTGTAAGCATACTTTCGCTCCTGAACTTGAACCATCCGAACTTATAGACGATGAAGCAGAATGCCAAGCCTTGTGTGGCATCGATTGGTCATCACCAAACTTCCAGGCAGCAAAGGAGGACGAAGAACTGGAGAAGGATGATCCAGAAGCTTCAAGCCGTCAAGGCCAAGACAATTGATCCGCTGGGCGGTTCATATAATTGATCTTCTGAAAACACTTAATCATTTTGGCTCATGGAGTCATGTAATAGGCTAGTAAAAACTTTGATCTGTCGTGCCCTCATGCACGTTTGTGTTTTGCCAACGCTATTTGATCCGCCACTTGAAAACTATCCTTTTATACTTATGATGATGTTGATTTGTGCAGATGAGATTTAGAATTATCCTGCACACAAGTAGATCACAAGAGCCCTGGCGGTTTACCGTAGGGCGGGTCATAATATCCCATATAAAAACATTGGCGACTAAAATAGTTCATGACCAGGTCCGGTTTAATCATAACCATATAAAATCTTAAAAAATATCATACCTGTGATATTTAATTGTACTGCTGTCTTATGATACCAGTGCACTAAGAGTGATAACCCAAATTTTGAACACATAATACTCTTTTCAATTGTCACATATTGCCGACTGAGTTTAAAAAAATTCAATAATGCTTAAATATGAGACATAGACAGGGCTGCTTGGCCCAGCTTGTAATAACCATATGGTAAGAAAAAGGAAATGATATAAATCCAAGACGGAAAAGAAAACCAAAAAATACGAGGCTTTTATAGGCCGCCAAGCCAAAATTTTCATCTTCAGTGAAACTAGCATGATAGCCGCTGGAGTATCCACGCTTTCTGTGAGCAGGCTTTCATATGACCCAATTGACATTTTAACCTGGATAAGTTCCGGGTCTTTAAAATATTAACTTATCGAGAGTATGAATGGGTCGGAATAGCATCATGCAAAACAGGCCGGTTTAACCAAGTTTCAAAGAAGGCGGCTTATCAATCTGAGCTTATCCTTGCGTACTATAATCCGGCTCTTGCATGACCCAAGCAATGTCTTAACCTTAACAAGTTCAGGGTCTCTTTAAAAGATTGACTTGTTAAGAACAAGGAGGGTCATCTAGGATTACCTGGTCAAAGAGCATCTTGGATACAGGTCGGATAACCCGGATTTTTGGTGAATACACCTGGCATCCATGCCTATCAAGAGGGTAATTTCAGATGTATTCTTTGAACAAGAAGCCCCCAAGTGATATATTTCGGAGCTATGCTCAGCGGGTACCTATGTTTGAGCTGTGTTGTGCATCCAACTCTCTTTGGTCCCTGTAATTTGGGTGTCAAGCCTCTTTAACTAAGATGACAATAAAGTCTCAGTTTCGAAGAAGTAAAACGATAGAGGCCTAGAATTATCAGGCATGCCGGCTTTATATATTCATCATAATATATACATTGTCGAAAATATGTACATCACAGGATCCGGTGGCTCAGGTGTAATACGGCCGAAGATGGGCAATATTCTATGGCCGGTGGGTCTCCTCCTTTGACGTGCGTGAGTCCTTGTGATCTCGAATATTGATAAGGTAGTATGACCCGTTGTTCAGATTTTTGCTGACCACAAATGGCCCTTCCTAAGGTGGGGATAACTTGTGCATATTGGATTGATCCTGGATAAGCCGGAGCACCAAGTCGCCTTCTTGAAAGGTTCTGGTTTTAACCCAGCGGCTGTGATAACGACGTAAATATTGTTGGTAAATCGCTGAACGAGCCACCGCAAGGTCATGCTCCTCGTCTAACAACTCAAGTGCATCCTGACGTGCTTTCTCATTGTCAGCTTCAACATAAGCCGCTACACGGGGCGAGTCATGACAGATGTCACTAGGGAGAACCGCCTCTGCTCCATAAACCATGAAGAAAGGTGTGTAACCCGTAGATCTGATGGGGGTAGTATTGATGCTCCATAACACGGAAGGTAATTCCTCCACCCAACAACCCGGCGTCCTCTGCAAAGGAACCATAAGCCGGGGCTTGATGCCTTTCCAAATTTCTTGATTGGATCTTTCAGCTTGACCATTGGATTGGGGATGAGCTACCGACGATACATCAAGTCGAATATGCTCACGTTGACAAAAATCTTTCATAGCACCGTTGGACAGATTACTGCCATTATTAGTTATAATGCTGTGGGGAAAACCGAAGCGAAAAATCACCTTTTTGATGAATTGAACCGCTGTTGCCGCGTCACATTTACTGACCGTCTCTGCTTCAACCCACTTTGTGAATTTGTCAATTGCCACTAAAAGATGGGTCTTTTATCATTGGGCCTTTTGAAAGGCCCAATCATATCAAGACCCCAGACTGCAAACGGCCAAGTAATTGGAATCATCCTCAACTCTTGAGCCGGCACATGAGCTCGTCATAAAAATTTCTGACAACCATCACATTTACTGACCAAATCCTCTGCATCAGCATGAGCCATCAGCCAATAAAATCCATGATGAAAAGCTTTAGCCACAAGAGACATAGGACCGGCGTGATGACCACAATCCCCTTCATGAATCTCATGAAGAATTTCACGACCCTCTTCAGGAGATACACAATGTTGAAACGCCCTAGTAACACTGCAATGGTGTAACTCTCCGTTGATAATTGTCATCGATTTAGACCGTCGGGTTATCTGCCTGGCCAAAATTTCATCCTCAGGCAACTCGCTCCGGGTCATATAAGCCAAATATGGAATTGTCCAATCAGGAATCGCATGAAGAGCCGCCACCAATTGTGCTTCCGGGTTAGGAATAGCCAGAGCTTCCTCTGTAGGTAATTTGACAGAAGTGTTAAGCAGAATATCCAAGAAAGTGTTAGGTGGCACCGGCTTACCCTAGGATACTAACCGGCTTAAGGCATCATCCGCCTCATTTTTCCTGTGATCAATGTGTTCCACTTGATAACCCTTGAAGTGCCCAGCAATAGCATCAACCTCGCGGTGATAAGCCACCATGAGAAGATCCTTAGAAACCCATTTGCCTGAAACTTGCTGAGCCACCAAGTCTGAGTCGCCGAAACATCTCACCCGGCTTAAATTCATCTCCTTAGCCATCCGAAGACCATGGAGCAAGGCTTCATACTCAACTACATTGTTAGTACAGGGAAACATATGTCGGTGTCCCGGATATGGGGGTATATAGCCCTGCCTGCCTGCGGCCCACCAAGTGGCTCCATCGACGGCCTGGTATGGCCCAGCTTCAGCATCAACAACACAAGACCCTCAAGAGGAACCAAGCCTTGCGAGGCGGACGGCACCAAGACCCCTGAGGGGATCGGCCTCCCCAGGCTGGCTCCCGAGGGGCGGAGAGTTCTACACAAGGTTCACATCACGAGGCTCAGCTGACGTGAGCCATGACGACCAAGGCCAGGCGGGCGCCAGGCAGGCGCATAGCGCAGGTTTCCTCTTCGGTGCAAAGGAGGCAAGCCACAGGCGTGGAGTCCCGAGGAATCAGCCAAAGGTCCCCATTCTGGTGCAACAAGACCAAGACCGCCGGGACGGCAGGACGGAGGTCATCGACGAGCCCACCGCAGCGTCACGACTAGAGGCTTTTCACATGCGAAAACTACTTTTGTCAGGATAAGCTGTACTACTTGTCCCCTTTAGGATCCGACTGTTGTCAGATCCCTACCCGCCAACATTTGGGAAGAGGACCAAGGCCTCTATAAATAGGACTAGCCACCACCATAGAGGGGAAGACAGGTCGATTTAGCTCACACCACACCGGCTTGCTCGAGCTCAAGAACACCTCACCTCCTGAGGCGAGTTCATCCACTGTACTAGTTCATCCTTAGCCCTCCGAGGCAATCCACCAAAACACTGGAGTTGGGTATTACACCGCAAGGTGGCCCGAACCAGGATAAATTGTTGTGTCTCTTTGTCTCTTTGAGCTTGAAGCGCTAGGCTTACGAGGATCACGAGTAGGCAGGCTGGGTAGGTTGAGATCTCCGCATACACCCCAGAGTTCGAACCTCTCAATGGTTTGCGGATCCCGTAATCCGACATTTCGCGGGCCAGGTAGGGGTGTGTCGGATCTTCTCTTTCGTCGATTGATCCACCACCACTCCGACACCTCCATGGCTAATGCGCGCCGGGCTCACGCCGAGCATCGGGCTGCAGTCGCTGCCCATGTCACTCAGACGGCTCCCGCGGGTTGTGGCTGTGCCTGTCGCGCTCCGTTTCCGATGGCCAACGCCGCCATGGGCCCTGCCGCCATGAGCAGAAAGCTTCATCGCTGCACCTGTCGGTGCATCGCGAGGGCGCACCGCTACTCCTTCACTGACCCCAGCAACTTCGTTGTCCCACACGCGTTCCGGCCAAGCGGACGCGTAGGCCGCTCTGCTCATGGCACGGGAGCTCCTTCGCTACCGCCCGGTTGGTGACCTCTACGAGGAGTGGCTTGACTGGATCACTGAGCTCGTCAGCGTTGCACATGGGGGCTCCGCCAAGCCGGCTTGCTCGCTGCCTCAGCAACCACCTGCAGCGGGTAACGTCGCGCACGGGGGTCCTTCACCACCTCCGGCCCAGGGCGTCATCCTCGAGCCAAGGCGTGTGGATCCATGGTGGGACCCGCCATGCCCAGCGCTAGCTCGGGAGGACGTGAGCTGCCAGGTGGTGCAGCGACCACAAGGGGAAGCACGCATGCTTCCAGCACCTCGGCACCAGGCCCACGTACCGCCGTAGGAGGTGGCGGTGCACGTGCACGAAGACAAGCTTCCGCCCCCTCGAAGACCTCCGGTGGCCACGGCAGGATGCCGCACCTTCACTCCGGAGCTCCACAACATCATCTAGCCAAGCAAGTTCAAGCCTGACCTGCCTCCACGCTACGAGGGCACCGCCGACCCCACCGAGTTCCTGCAGCTCTACGAGCTGAGCTTTGAGGTGGCCAGCGGCGACGAGAAGATCATGGAAAACCGGTTCCCGATGGCCCTCAAGGATGGCGCGCGTTCTTGGCTCCTGAACCTGACCAAGGGGTCGGTTTCTTCCTAGGAGGAGATGCGCAACCGCTTCATCGCCAACTTCCAGGGCACTCGCGACTGTCCGCTATCCACGGGCAATCTGCGTCGCATCCAGTAGCAACCTGGAGAGACCTTGCATAAGTATATCCAGCGCTTCAACAACGTTTGCGTCAAGATCCCCAAGGTGTCGGACGAGGACATCATTTCAGCATTCGCTGATGACGTACGTGATGTCAAGATGAAGGAGGAGCTCACCATCCATGAGGATCTCTGCATCGCTCTGGAGATGTTCAACATGGTGAACAAGTGTGCAAGGGCTAAAGAGGGATGGCTCTCCTTCCTTGAGCTCCCCGATGCTAATCTAGAAGACAAGAAGACCAAGACCAAGGACATGAAGTGCAAGGGGCCAGCCGTGCTTGCGGCAGAGCCAAAGACGAAGAGCGGCTGCAACCACCCCGAGTCATCCAAGAGCAACTGGCCGTTCTGTGTCTTCCACAATGTTCACAGCCACAACACCAACGACTGCCAGGAGCTCAGGGTCCTCCGCGATGGGCGCCTTGGTCGACGCCTCGAGCGCAACGATCGAGGCAACGGTTGTGGAGGCGGCCGAGGTGGAGGACGGTGAGGCGGATCGCTGGCAGGGCCAGCCTCGCGTGGGCGCCTGGAGGGAGCAGCCTCGTGAGGAGCGCCCTCAGGGCAATGCTGCTCTACCTCCTCTGCCTCCACTACCAAGGAGGAATGAAGATCACCACTAGTATGAGTGGGCTGGCCGGCTGGGGGCTTTGAGGAGCCTCAAGCCATCGCCTGCATCTTGGGCGGCTCACAGGCCTCGGCTTCCCATCGCGTTCAAGTAGTCCTAGTGCTCCCCAAGCCCGAAGCAACTCGCCCTCTCAGGTGGTCCAAGTGCGCCGTCACCTTTGACTCCCCAGACCAGCTCAAGTGCGCGGCCACCGCTGGCGCGCTCCCCATGCTCTGCTCCCCCGTCATCAGCAACGTGGTCGTCACCAAAACTCTCATCGATGGTGAAGGAGGGCTCAATGTTTGTCTATACAGACATTCGACAGGCTCCAAGTGCCATACTACCAGCTTCACCCAACCAAGCCATTTTCAGGAGTGACTGATGGTTCTACATACCCGATAGGGCAGGTTCGCCTCCCTATCACCTTCGGCGAGCGCATCAACTATCACACTGAGCTCATGGACTTTGACGTCACTGACATCCGCCTACCCTACAACGCCATCCTAGGGTACCCAGCACTGGCCAAGTTCATGGTAGCTATGCACCACGGCTACAATGTCCTCAAGATGCCAGGAAGTGGCGGCCTCATCACGGTCGCGTGCCAAGAGAAGGATGCAGTGTGCTCCCTCGAGCGCGCCTTCCAGGCTGCAGCGGTTGAGAACCGTGAAGACAAGGACGCCGACCTCCCTCCTGAGGTTTCCCCCAAGATGAAGAAGCTGTAGCTGGGACAGGGGTCTCATGAGGAAGCATCACTCGAGGGCGCCGCACTGAGCCTCACATCCCCGGATGTAGCACCTTCACCCATCGCATAGGAATGCGCACCCAGCGCCCCTCTCAGGCTGGGCTCGGGGGCTCTCCTTTGGAGGGCCTCAGACCTAGCCAATGTCATGAGGGAGGCGCTCGGGCACCATGCGGAGGTGCTCTTCAGAGCATGCTTCCCAGGAGAAAGCAGCAGGCGTGAGGCATGAGGCATTCAGGAGTTCATCAGCAAGGCACTCGAGGAGATTCAAGAAGCAAGGGTTCTGCAAGGCGATCGTCGCCTGCCACGTGGCGTGGCTCGCTGCCCTAGCGAGGGTAAGGAGTTCCGTGTCTGCGTCGACATCCCCGGGCTCAACAGGACCGCGTCTCGGCAGCTCATCTGGCCGTCTCATGTCGGCCGGTGCGAGGGTCCACCTCACAGCCACGTCTGTAGGCCCTTCGGCCTACCGGGTGCGTCTGAGGTGTTCCAGCACTGCATGAGGGACGCCCAGACGGCTTGCAAGGCCAGGCATCAGGCGATCCTGGTGGAGATGGAGGAGCAACTTCCGGAGCCTCTCGGTCCCTCTGAGCCTCTCGAGGCTCGGCACCAGAGCGGCTCCTGAGGAACGACTCCAGCGGCGCGCATTTTTTGGCTACATCAACACCTCTTCAGCGACGGTACCAGGTGACATCTCTCTAGTTCGTTCAGTCTGGGGATGCCCCTCGGGCTGCATCAACCCCTGGCGGTGTGGGTCCGGCCCTGCGGCTTGTATCTTTTTGCATTCACCAAGACTATCTAACCATTTCTATGAGTTTATCTATGATTGTCACCCTAAGACCGCCGCCTCGCGGCCCCTCATGTGTTGCTGACTAATACCTCTCCCGCATTACTGCATGACAACTCACATCGGCACGACGCTTGTGCTCGGGTCCGTCCCTACAATGCTGATAAACACGGGGATCGAGCTCTGGTTCGCGGCCCGCTTTGCGTACACCGCCTCGCCAGGTCCTCGGTGCCTTTGTCTTATGCCCTGGGCTACTGGCCCGCTTCGCAAGGGTTCCCGGTCTTCCCTGTCATCTAACCTGCAGGTTCATCTGGCTGGGCCATGGGTCAGCTTGAATGACCACAATCTGGCCTCGTGTGTCGCTTGCACATTCAAGGAGGGCCTCCCAAGCATCGCGTCTTGGGAGCTCCTACTGGCTCTCCAGCCCTCACCCCCTGGCCTTGACAACGGCATCACGACCTGGCATACTAGCGGCGGCTGAGCTCGCTCAAGGGCTGGGTCCCAAGGACGTAGAGCACCTTGGTGAGCGAGGAAGGAAGGTGGCCAATGCAAGTTGCGCCCAATGGTACCATAGGCGTGATATCGAGCATCATCCCCCTAATGAATCAAGACACCAAAAGATAAGTCCTGGTTCGCTGTGGCACCAGCTTCACTCCCCGCACACACCGCCTCGTAGTTCCATTTTGGTAGTTCTACTCCCCTTTTCGATTCTCTAGGCAGCTGCTTGCACGCCAAAGGGGACCTCGTGAGCATCGCGTCTCATGAGCTCTTACCGGACCTCAGGCCGCTCACCTCCTAGCCTTGACCACGGCATCGCGACCTAGCATACTAGCGATGGCTGAAGCCTTCCTGGGGACTGGGTCCTGTCGTTGTAGAGCGCCATGCTGCCTAGGGGAAAAGAAAAGGGAGGAACCGAGCCGAACTGGGATACGCGTACTTATCACGAAATCAAAAGAAACAACATTGATATTAAATACATTCCGATCCTTACAAACCCCATGGGGGCTGATCTTCATTCCGCGCAGGGAAAGCAACTACTAGGCCCTACGGTACCGCCGGCGACGCGGGGCGGTATCCGCAGCGGCACTCCGGCCTCGGTGGGAGCTTGGCGGGACGTAGCTGTCGTCGCTCGACTCCGGAGAATCACTGGGCTCAGGAGAGTGCTGGATTCCCAGGAGTCGCCACTGCTGCTGGACGAAGCACCGAAGGGGACAACAACAGGCCCCGCACCCACTGCGGTGTCCCTTGCACCGTCTCCTTTAGGGAAGCATTCCAGCCGTTTGCCCTCCTCATAGAAGACCTTGAAGAACAGAGTGGCCGCACCGTCATAATCGAAGTGGATCGCTAGGGCTCCCTCTGCGCAGCAAGCCCGGGCGATCTTGCCCCATCCCCGCGTCATGAAGACGTCCCGGGCGGCACCACCTCGACTTCAGCTTCGATGGCCAAGCTGCGACCCCCGGCGTGCTGCAGCCACAGCTCTACCGCCCCCCTCAGAGGCAGCCCATTGGCGAAGAACCGCGGGAGTCAGATCCAGCTATTGGGAGGCGTTGCCGCCCACACCATGAACTCACGCGAGCTACCCTCGGCGTGGGTCCAAGGTGCGGTCAGCAGGACAATGGCGGCCCTTCCGCCGTCGTCAGGCACCACTCAATGGCGCACACCTTCATCCTGAGCACGGGCGTATATGGGGAGGGGGAAGCCAGGCGGGGGCCTCGATTTCCAAGGCATGGTCATCTCTTGCCCCGTGCCAGCATCGTGAGGAAGGCGAAGTCGTTTCTTCGGTGGGAGAGGATCGGTCCCCTCCCTAGGAGCCTTCCCCTTCTCGGCTGAAGAATACCTCCTAATTGGCGCCATGAAAACAAGGTGGAGAAGAGAAGAAGCAAGTGAAAGCAAGGAAAAAGAGAGATGGGCAGGGGCTTCGCCCGCTCGCACATTTATAGCCCGAAAAAGGTAAATCATCGGCCTCCCACGATCTCCAGTAATGATGATTCTCTCTGCTTGCAGCATGTAGTTGTCAAGTCGAGCATTAGCCGAGGCAGCATGGGGAAGTGAAGTCTCCCATGTCTCATCAATCGCTGTCGGAGTAATGGGCCGCGGGTAGGCTCACCCGAGTCCCTAGATTTATCAAGACTTTGGGCCAGCTCCGCCTAGCTGAGCCCCAAGCCGAAACTCCGCCCTCTGGGGCTGGCTGGCTCAGCGGCCGGCTTCTAGAGGGCGGGTGACCCAAGACTACGGCGCTCCAAGTGGCCGGCTCCTTACGGCCGCCCTCCAGAGAGGGCGGCAACGAGCAGGCGGCCACCTCACAACTACGGGCGGCCGAGCTCCCTTCAAGGGTACAAGACAAGGTATGGCTACAGTGAAGCACGTCGCCTCCCACACTCGAGACGGGCGTGGCTACAGTGCTCCGTACAGACGGAGATCCCCGCACGACGGGGCACTGTGCCGTGTCTACCCTGACGTTGCTCCGGGAAGGCGGAGTCCTATTCCCCACGATGGCCTGTCGGTACGGCCCGCAGGAGGCAGGCCCTATCTGGCAACGACCCCAAGGAAGACGGCGGAAGCTCGACCAAGCAGATACAAGAGGGGCCGGCCTCCAGCAGGAGGCCCTTATCCCGAGACATGCATGCCATTAAGCTGATGAGACCAGGTGTGGCTACAGTGATCTCCCGCCAGGCGGTGGGACTGTAGCCACGCATAGATGACCAAGCTCTCGTCACCAACGACACATATACAGTAAGTAGCCACCAACCAGTCGGTGGGGCCCGCCAGGCGGCGGCCCCAGCGGTCGGCGGAGAAGCCGGAGGCTGGAGACGCTGACAGCCAGGCCCAACAGCCGGCCAGATTATCATTGTACCCCTGGGGGTAGGCCTATATAAACCCCACAGGCCACCCATGCAAAGGGTTCGGCCCCATTAGAACTAGCCACCCAGTAGAGCAGGAAGAGGGCTGAGCCTTGCCTCCTACTGCCTCGAGCATATAGCTCAAGGAGCACCATTGAATCACTTGTGCCTTAGTGATCATGCGGAGACCCCGCAGAGCAGGACTAGGGGTGTTATCTCCTAGGAGAGCCCAGAACCTGGGTAAAGTACGCCGACCTTCGTGTCTACGCCTTATCCCGCTTCCAGGCACCGGCGAAGTTCTACTCGCTCCCACCATGATAAGCCATCCATTGGCATATGTCGCACCCAAACCCCGACATTTGGCGACCACCGTGGGGCGAGGTGCACCATCTCCTGGAGATCTGCTCTGGACGAGGACCCTGTTCCTTCCTGGCGAGCGAAGCCAGCCCAGCACGCCCGACGGCGTCAGCCCTGACGCGCTGCATGGCGCGGAGATCGCCTGCGCGGCGAGTTGCCTCGCTGACCTCGTCGGCGAGATCGACCTCTCCGACGAGCCGGCCTCTGACGCGGGCATAGGCTGCCCCGAGAGCCGCCTCGTCAGCCTCCTCGACCAGCTCCATGTCACCAGCGAGCCCGCTGTGGACCTGGAGTCCGTCGGCTCGACCGATTCGATGATCGTCAACTCTGACACGGCATCGCTCGACGCATTTCCCACCGACGTGGTGGTCTATGATGAGCCTCCTCCTCGCGAGTACAGCGGTGGGAGCACCATCACAGAGGTGCTCGTCGTCAACAGTGAGGAGCATTCGGACAGGCATGCTCAAGATCCCCTCGAGGCCACCCTGCGTGAGCTCATGGCGCCCATTCCCGAGGACGCGGATGCTGAGGTGCTGGAGGCACGCTGCCTTCAGCTCGTCAAGAGCGCTGGCCGCTTGGCTAGCATGCGCCAGCTATCAGACGCCTATCGGCGCGAGATGGACCGAGCCGTAGGCGGCACGCCGGCTCCAGGCGGGCCCAGCCGCCTCGGCACCTTCCGCAACGTGGCGCGACCATCCCCACCATGTTCGGGGCGGAGCGTCCCGTCTATGCCACGCCTGCAGAAAACATCCGGGCCGCCCAGGTGGTGACGGAGGAGCTGAACAAGTACAACAGCGACGAACTCCGCCACATGATGGAACGAGTCCAGCAGCTCCTGGACGCAGCGGCCGCGCAGCATGAGGCCGCCTGCTATGCTAAAGACCCAGCCGGGCGAAACTACGACATGCTAGCATTTTGTCCGGCCTCAAGCCCCGACTAGTCGAGCCTCTGGAGGACGGCCGACAAGCTCCATAGGACGTCACCTCCCACGCTCGAGACGGGCGTGGCTACAGTGCTCCATACAGACGGAGATCCCTGCATGACGGGGCACTGTGCCGTGTCTACCCTGACGTTGCTCCGGGCAGGAGGAGTCCTGTTCCCCACGATGGCCTGACGGTACGGCCCGCAGGAGGCGGTCCCTATCTGGCAGCGACCCCAAGGAAGACGGTGGATCTTCAGCTCTGGCAACGCGCAAACGGCCTCATTTGTCTGGCCTCAATCCCCGACTGGTCGAGCCTCTGGAGCGTTCGACCGGCTGCTGGCTCGACGAGATGCCGGCCGTCCTCTGGACCTTGCGCACAACTCCAAACAAATCAACGGGCTTCACGCCTTTCTTCCTCGTCTACGGTGCCGAAGCCGTCATCCTGACGGATATTGAATTTGACTCCCCAAGAGTCACCATGTACACCGAGGTGGACGCCAAGGAGGCACGAGAAGACGGCGTCGATTTGCTGGAGGAAGGCCGGCTGTTGGCACTCAGCAGGTCGGCCATCTACCAGCAAAGTCTACGCCGATACTACTACCGCAAGGTGAAGCCAAGGTCCTTCCTGGAGGGAGACCTTGTGCTCCGGCTGATCCAGCGAACAGCCGGACAACACAAGCTCTCAGCACCTTGGGAAGGCCCTTTTATCATCAGTAAGGTGTTGGGCAATGATGCCTACTATCTGATCGATGCCCAGAAGCCCAGAGCGCGCAAGAGAGATGATTCAGGCAAAGAAACGGAGAGAACGTGGAACGCAAACCTCCTCCGAAGATTTTACAGTTGAAAGCAGTATTTATCATGCTACCTTTTGTACTATGTATAAAGACTCCAGGTCCCCCGAGAAGAGCTCGGGGATTGCCCTCTTTTTTATCTATATGATAAGTATCATGCCTATGAGAATGTATACTCCATTTTTCTTCCGCCTGGCACCGGGTTCGACCAGTCGGCCCGAAGCCTTGCCGCCTTCTATAATATGCCGCCTCCTGCAGCCGGACAAGTAGTGTGCCGGCACAAAAGCCTCCTTTGTCAGAAGCCATAGCTCGCAGAGCGACTGCACGGCGGGCAAAGGTGGCAAAGAAGTGCCCCATGCGAAAAAAACGACTAAGGAAGAAGGCGCATATAGTAGAAGGCGGCATCGCGCCTAGTCGTCTGGCCGCCTAGCGGCCAGACGGCCGGCCTCCACCTTACCACCCAAAGCTTCGAATGGTTAAAACCTAGCCTCCCTCACAAACGGCTAGAGTGCTCAAACCAGCCACGGTCCGCAGACCGGCCGCCTGGCCGGTGAAAGCAAATCCAAAGGGTCGGCGGCAAGGAAAAAAACCAAGGAGAAAAAGGGAAGAAGAGTGGTGGTCGGCACAGCAAGCATAAGCAATGATAAAATATTTTTACATGGGTAAAGGCCTCTGGCCAGCATTCAAACAGAGTTTGATATACACCCCGAGGGTGGCATTGTGCAAATTTAACCAAAATGTTCAGAGTAGCAAGCAGAAAACAGATAAAATCCTAAGGTGCAGCAGAGCACTCCGGCTGGGTGGTGCCGATTGGCGCGGCAGAAAGCTCCGGCTGGCCGGTGCCGGACAGCGTGGCCAAGGGCTCCGGCTGAACGTTGGAGTCGGCCGCGCCACCTGGCACGGCAGGTGGCTCTGTCTGGGGGATGGATCGCTGGCAGCAAGCGGAGCGTTGGAGTGCTAGAGGACGGAGTCAGTAGCATCCGTCGGAGGAACGGGCGGCGGGTCTGCCCCACTTGAACGCCTTCAGTAGCGGGCGGCGCCTCGGTGCGTGGCTCGTTGCTTGAGGCCCAGTCAGGTTGGGCCTGACCGCCCGCCCCGACCTCCGGCATGTCGACGTTGCTCTCGTCTTCCTCCTCCTCCTCCTCCTCCTCCTCCCCCTCTTCTTCCTCCCCGTCCTCCCCCTCATCGCTGGAGTCGATGACCTCAGCGGAGTCTTTTCACCGTCCCCCGATCGCCGCCTTCCTCGACCACCTCCGGCACAAAGACACTGGTGTGGGTGAAGTCGGCGATCGCCCCTGCCCTGCTGACAAGCTCAGCTTCCTCCACCGCCAGCTCCTCCTGCGCCTCCAGTCGGAACATGGCTAACTGGGCTAGATCTAGCCCAGGGTACCACGCCTTGACGAATTCCAAGGCCCGACGCGCTCCTGCCTAGGCTGCTGAGCCTTTCCAGGCCTCCAGGCGGCCGACCACCACCTCCAGCCAGTCGGCAGTCTGACTTGGGGTGCGTGGGGCCAGCAAGCCTGGCCAGAGGGCGGAGACCGCCTGGGCACCGATGCGCTGCAGGCAGCGCAGCAAGCGGTGAGCAGGCCGAAGTCGTGCCTGAATGCTGAGGACCTGTTCACCAAGGGTCCGGGGGGCATCAGCGGCGATCTGCGCGCCCTCTGCCCTTCGCTCCTCTCGCTGGGCCTCGATCATCTGGGTAGCGGCCACAGAATGGCCCGGGAAGAAGTCTGTCCGGGCAGAAGAAGAAAAAGGCCAGGGCTGTAAGCAAGGGCTGATAACTCAAAGCAAGAAACTAAGAGAGTAGGGCTTACCGTCGACCAAGTCTTCAATGCTGCTGAAGCAGGCTGTCAGCTGGGCCTCCTTGTCGGCCCAGGCAGAGTGCTCGAGCTCAAACTCGGCAAGGAGGCTGGTCTCCGCCGTCTCCGCCTTCAGCTGGGCCGCCTTGAGGTTTTCCGCCTGTTCGGCAAGTTGGGAAGCCAGGTGGTCCCGCTCCTCCGCCAGCTTGCTGCACTCTGCGTCCTTGCCACGCAGGGCAGTCTTGGCTTCGCCCAACTGCTGCTGCAGGTCGGCATTGTCCTCTGAAGAAAGAAAGAAAAGAAGGAGACATCAGTCAAGCAGAAAAGACAAAGAAAAGAATAACTGAGGAGATTCGGCCCGACTGCTCAGCAGTCGGCCCGAACCTCGGGGACTACAGCCCGCGGGCGCGCCAGCGCGCCCCCGCGGAAAGGAAGTAGTCAACAAAGAAAAGAACAACTGAGGAGATTCGGCCCGACTGCTCAGCAGTCGGCCCGAACCTCGGGGACTACACCCCGCGGGCGCGCCAGCGCCCCCCCGCGGAAAGGAAGTAGTCAACAAAGAAAAGAATAACTGAGGAGATTCGGCCTAACTGCTCAGCAGTCGGCCCGAACCTCGGGGACTACAGCCCGCGGGCGCGCCAGCGCGCCCCCACGGAAAGGAAGTAGTCAACAAGGGAAAAAAGAACAACTGAGGAGATTTGGACCGACTGCTTAACAGTCGGTCCGAACCTCGGGGACTACAGCCCGCGGGTGCGCCAGCGCGCCCCCGCGAAGAAAGAATAAAGAGACTTATGCCGACTTTCGGCGAGATGGGCCGTCTGCGCCTCCAGCTCCCGAACCTTGGAGTTGTAGGCAGTTGCGCGGAGGTTGTGATAATCCTGCAGAAGAAACAACAAAACGAAATCAGCAATCGACAACTACAAGTTAAAGTTCTGACCCGCCTGCTCAGCAGCCGGCCCGGAACATGGGGACTACACCCAGTGGGTGTGCTTGCGCGCCCCCACGAAAGAAGCAACGAAGAACATTCGGAGAGAAAACCAAAAGACGGCTTACCTGGATGGCGGGGCGCGACTCCAAGTAGGCCTCGTTGCAGCGCTTGAGTGCCTCTGCCCAGAGCTTGGCCTGGACGACAAGGGACGCCTCGTTCACGGCGCCAGTTCCGCCCCCGCGTACCCAACCCACGGGCGCGGCACTGGTCGCCTCGGTGTGAGGGGCCGACGAGCTCGAGGCGCCGATCTCCTGCGGCCGTGGCACCGAGGCCACCTTCTCCAGATAGCGGCGCGTGGGAATGCGGACCACGGGAACCAGGACCGTTGCCACCATAGTCTCGATCGGCGGCACCGGCGGCGCCACTGGTTGTTCGTCCTGCGGCTCGCTGGCTGGCGGAGGCGGCGGCGGGGGCGGCGGCACGAAGACGTCCGGCATGGCTACGTCACCGCCCCCTGCTCTCGGATTGGGTAGTCGCCGCCGGCTCCTCTGGCTATCGCTTCGAAATTAGGCGGAGGCGACGCAGTGTTCAGGGGGGCCACAAGTAGTGGCTCTTGGCGGCGGGCGACCTCCGCGAGCCGTTCCTTCTCCGCGGCCTGAGCTTCCGCCTGCACGGCAGATGCGGTAGACAGGTCTGCCTGCTCCTTGGCCAGGCGGTCGGCCTCTGCCTCATTGCGCGCCTCCCGCGAATTCCGATCTGTCGCCTCCCAGAGGTCGGCGGCCGGGTCGATGCACCGGCTGGTCGAGGAGGTCGCTACTGACCTGAGGACCGAGCCGGCACCCGACTTCTCAAGGATCAGAGGGGCCCTGAAATAAGAAAACAAGTCAGAGGATTTTTCACGACAGATTGACGAAAAAGCATGGAGTAAGGAAATGATGCTTACGCCGACACCATAACTGGCACCTTCGGCTGCCTTTGATATTGGGTCGCCCTGGCCGACGTCTCTTTCCGCCTGGTCACCGCGGCTGGGTTCTTGGGCTTCTTTGGGGCGCTGCCGAATAGGGTCGATCCCTGTTTCCGCCTGCACTTGCCGCCTGGGGCGGGTGGCCCAGAAGAGGGGCCGGCGCCGGTGGTGGCGGAGCTCCGGGTAGGGCGCGGCTCATCTTCGTCTTCGTCGTCGTCGGGCCAGGCCTCCACGCCACCGCCTCCCTCGGAGCCGCCTGCTCCGCTACCGCCGTCCACTCTTCCACCGCCGCCTATCGCGTCATTGACCAGGGCGGCCGCCTCCAAGTCGGGGTCGTCCAAGTCACTCTCCGCCCTGTCCGCCTAGAGGTTATCACCCGGCCCCAGGAGGGAGGCCATTGCCTCGGACATATAGATCTGCAACCAAGAAGGAATCAAGTCTTGAAGAGCGGCGCCATAAAGAGAAACAAAGCAAAAGAAAGTAGTTCAAAGGACAAAGACAAGAAACTTACCGCAGTAGGCGGGTTGTGGCAAGAGTCCGGCCTCTTCCCGTACCGCCACTCCTTCTCCGACATCTTGGGGTCGGAGATCTCGTTCACCATCTGCGAGACTTCGGCAGGCGGCATTCCCTTCGTGCACAGCCAGCACGGATCGCGGTGTCTGCCCATCCGGAAGATCGGGTGAGGGCGGCTCTGGAGCGGGAGGATCCGGTGCTCCATGAAGGCGACGAGGAGGTCGGAGGCCACGAGGCCCTCCGACTCTTGGAGCACTCGGAGTCGGCCGATGGCGGCCGCCACGTCCGTCGACACCGACTTTGGCTTGTACTTCCAGGAGACGCGGGCTCCGGTGGGGGGGGGGGCGGCCTCGTAGGCCGTCAGGTTGAGGAAGTCGGCAGAAGGGTCCACGTTCTCGACATAGAAATAGGACTGCTGCCACATCTTCACCGACTGCGCCAGCTTGATGATAGGAAAGGTGTTCTGTTTCGCTGGCCGGCACACGGCGATGAAGCCCCCGCACTCGGCCGCCGCCATGTGCCGAGCTTTCCATAGAAGAATGCTCCCCACAACTCGATTGTGGGGAGGATGCCGAGGTAACCCTCACACGCCGTGACGAAGGCGGAGAGCAAGGTCACGGCGTTGGGCATGAGGTGATGGGGCTGAAGGTTGTAAAAGTTGAGGAAGGCGTAGAAGAAGTTGCTCGCAGGGAGGCCAAAGCCCCGCAGGAAATGCAAGCGGAAGACGACCCGCTCACATTCCTGCGGCGTGGGAGAGATCTCCGTCTCCGACGGCACCCGCGCCTTGATGAAGGCTGCGCTGGGCATCCGGCGCGTGTCGCGGAGGAAAGCGATGTGATCCTCGATCACGGTCGATCCATCCCAGTCGCCCATGGCTCCGGCTGGCGGCACGGAGAGGAGAGGCGCATCGGCATCGAGCAACGGCGGCGGCGCTATGGCAGCAGCAGCGGAGGCTGAGAGGAGAAGAAGAAGAGTGGGAGGGGGCGCAGGAACTTTGCCACACCACTCGCCCTCCCTACTTATAGCGCCCGGGCTATGTAGCCAAAGGTGGCGGGACATGGGGTCGTTGGATTAACTGCGCCCACGTCCCCACGACCCCCCCTCTCCTGCGCGCATTCAGCCCATTGTGAATAGTCATGGGGATGGCAACCATCCCCTCTGGCGCAGTAAATCCGCCCGGTTGCCGAGGCACGATAGTGGCGGGCCCGGTCCGAAGTCATGTCCCATCCAGAGCGTGGGATGGCAGGCTTGTCAGGCTGACGTGCGCCGCGTGGCGCGTCCGCGGCGAGCGGCTGCTTGGGGAAGCTTAACAGGCACGCTACCTGTTTCCCGCCTTGAAGTTCAAAATCAACCATATAGCTCCGCCTGGGCGAGGCCGGCTTAAGCAGTCGGCTAGCCGCAAGACGGATCGACATTCGCCCAGAGCTCGGTGAGGGGGGCAGCTGCTGAGACCTCGCGGCCCCTCGACCACGACACATCATCGGCTTCGGGAACTACTGTCGGAGTAATGGGCCACGGGTAGGCTCACCCGAGTCCCTAGATTTATCAAGACTTTGGGCCAGCTCCGCCTATCTGAGCCCCAAGCCGAAACTCCGCCCTCTGGGGCCGGCTGGCTCAGTGGTCGGCTTCCAGAGGGCGGGTGACCCAAGACTACGGCGCTTCGAGTGGTCGGCTCCTGACGGCCGCCTTCTAGAGAGGGCGGCAACGAGCAGGCGGCCACCTCACAACTACGGGCGGCCGAGCTCCCTTCAAGGGTACAAGACAAGGTATGGCTACAGTGAAGCACGTCGCCTCCCACACTCGAGACGGGCGTGGCTACAGTGCTCCGTACAGACGGAGATCCCCGCACGATGGGGCACTGTGCCGTGTCTACCCTGCCGTTGCTCCGGGTAGGCGGAGTCCTGTTCCCCACGATGGCCTGTCGGTACGGCCCGCAGGAGGCGGGCCCTATCTGGCAGCGACCCCAAGGAAGACGGCGGAAGCTCGACCAAGCGGATACAAGAGGGGACGGCCTCCAGCAGGCGGCCGTCCCTTATCCCGAGACATGCATGCAATTAAGCTGATGAGACCAGGTGTGGCTACAGTGATCTCCCGCCAGGCGGCGGGACTGTAGCCACGCATAGATGACCAAGCTCTCGTCACCAACGACAAAGCTACAGTAAGCAGCCACCAACCAGTCGGCGGGGCCCGCCAGGCGGCGGGCCCCAGCAGTCGGCGGAGAAGCCGGAGGCTGGAGACGCTGACAGCCGGGCCCAGCAGCCGGCCAGGTTACCATTGTACCCCTGGGGGGTAGGCCTATATAAACCCCCCAGGCCACCCATGCAAAGGGTTCGGCCCCATCAGAACTAGCCACCCAGTAGAGCAGGAAGAGGGCTGAGCCTTGCCTCCTACTGCCTCTAGCATACAACTCAAGGAGCACCATTGAATCACTTGTGCCTTAGTGATCATGCGGAGACCCCGCAGAGCAGGACTAGGGGTGTTATCTCCTAGGAGAGCCCCGAACCTGGGTAAAGTACGCCGACGTTCGTGTCTATGCCTTATCCCGCTTCCAGGCACCGGCGACGTTCTACTTGCTCCCATCATGATAAGCCATCCATTGACATATGTCGCACCCAACCCCCGACAATCGCCACGTGTCATCAAGGCCGCAGGTGGTTAGGGCCCGCGGCGCTCCGCACTTGCCCTTTGGCTTCGCCTGGAAGCCATGTCCGAGCGCGCCTTGGGCCCGGGGGCTACTGTCGGCGTCTTGGATATGGGGGTATCTAGCCCTGCCTACCTACGGCCCACCACGTGGCTCCATCGACGGCCTGGTACGGCCCAGCTTCAGCATCAACAACACAAGACCCTCGCGAGGGGCCAAGCCTCACGATGCGGACGACGCCAAGACCCCTGAGGGGATCGGCCTCCCCAGGCTGGCTCCAGAGGGGCGGAGAGTTCTATGCAAGGTTCACCTCATGCGGCTCAGCTGACGTGAGCCATGACGACCAAGGCCAAGCGGGCGCCAGGCGGGCACAGAGCGCATGTTTCCTCTTCGGTGGAAAGGAGGCAAGCCACAGGCGCGAAGTCCCGAGTCATCAGCCAAAGGTTTCCATTCTAGTGCAACAAGACCAAGACCACCAGGACGGCAGGACGGAGGTCATCGACGAGCCCACCGCAGTGTCACGACTAGAGGCTTTTCACATGCGAAAACTACTTTTGTCAGGATAAGCTGTACTACTTGTCCCCTTTCAAATCCGGCCGTTGTCGGATCCCTTCCCGCCAACATTTGGGAAGAGGACCAAGGCCTCTATAAATAGGACTAGCCACCACCATAGAGGGGAAGACAGGTCGAATTAGCTCACACCACACCAGCTCGCTCGAGCTCAAGAACACCTCACCTCCTGAGGCCAGTTCATCCACTGTACTAGTTCATCCTCAGCCCTTTGAGGCAATCCACCAAAACGCTGGAGTAGGGTATTACACCACAAGGTGGCCCGAACCAGGATAAACTATTGTGTCTCTTTGTCTCTGTGAGCTTGACGGGTTAGGCTTAGGAGGATCGCGAGTAGGCAGGCTGGGTAGGTTGAGATCTCCGCACGCACCCCAGAGTTTGAACCTCTCAAGGGCTTGCGGATCCCATAATCCGACAATATCAACCTTAAAACATAACAAAACTTGTCACCTCGAGGGGAAGCTAAGTCAACTCCATCCCCCGAGCCTTCCAATTGCCTGGACCCATCAAAGTGAATAGTCCAATATGTGCTATCTGGCTTCTCTTCACGCATCTGTAGCTCCGTCCAGTCATTGATGAAACCCACAAGTGCTTGAGACTTGATGGCCGTGCGAGGCATATACTTCAAACCATGAGGTCCAAGCTCAATGGCCCACTTGGCTACCTCACCTATGGCTTCTCTGTTTTGACTAAAATCCCCTAAGGGAGCAGAACTAACCACGGTGATGGGATGACCCCAAAAATATTGCTTAAGCTTCTGACTGGCCATGAACACCCCATATACGAGCTTCTGCTAGTGCGGATACCTTTGCTTGGACTCAATAAGCACTTCACTGATATAGTAAACCGGCCGTTGACCCAGATATTCCTTGCCTATTTCCTTTGGTTCCACCACAATAGCTACACTGACAGCCCGGGCGTTTGCAGCCACATATAATAACAACGACTCCTTATCAATAGGAGCTGCAAGGACTGGTGGCTCAGCTAGCTGTTTCTTCAAAGCTTCAAATGCATCATTAGCAGCATCACTCCAGACAAAGTGATCCGTTTTCTTCATCATCTGGTACAGTGGTATAGCCTTCTCACCCAACCGGCTTATGAACCAGCTTAAGGCAGCAATACGACCCACCAGACGTTGAACATCATTGATACATGCCGGCTTTGCCAAAGAGGTGATGGCCTTGATCTTCTCCGTGTTAGCTTCAATGCCTCTATTATAAACCAGAAAACCCAAGAGCTTGCCTGTGGGCACACCAAAAATGCACTTGGCCGGGTTAAGCATCATCTTGTAGACCCGAAGATTGTTGAAGGTCTCCTTCAAATCGTCTATCAAAGTTTCCTTCTCTCTGGATTTCACCACAATATCATCCACATAAGCATGAACATTGCGCCCAAACTGACTGTGAAGGCAATTCTGCACACATCACTGGTAAGTCGCTTGAGCACTCTTGAGCCCAAAAGGCATAGACACATAGCAGAAGGCTCCAAAGGGAGTTATAAAAGATGTCTTGTCCTGGTCTTTAACTGCCATCTTGATCTAATGATAACCAGAATAAGCATCCAAAAAACTCAAACGCTCACAACCCACCGTAGCATCAATGATTTGATCAATACGAGGGCGAGCAAAGGGATCAGCCGGACAGGCCTTGTTCAAGTCCGTGTAGTCCACACACATACGCCAAGTGCCATTCTTCTTAAGTACCAGCACCGGATTAGCAAACCACTCGGGATGAAAGACTTCAATAATGAACCCAGCCACCAAGAGCCGGGCCACTTCTTCACCAATGGCCTTACGCCTCTCCTCATTGAAGCAGCGAAGGAATTTCTTGACCGACTTAAACTTTGGATCAATATTAAGAGTGTGCTCAGCGAGTTCCCTCGGTACACCTGGCATGTCAGAATGTTTCCATGCAAAGATGTCCCGGTTCTCATGGATGAAATCGATGAGCGCGCTTTCATATTTTGAATCCAGGTTAGCATTGATACTGAACTGCTTGGATGAATCGCCAGGAACAAAGTCAACTAGCTTAGTGTCATCGGCCGACTTAAACTTCAATACTGGATCATGCTCTGTAGTTGGCTTTTTCAAAGATGTCATATCCGCCAGATCAACATTGTCTTTGTAGAACTTCAATTCCTCTGTTGCGCAGACAGATTCAGCATAAGCAGCGTCACCTTCTTCATACTCCAAAGCTATTTTCTGGCTTCCATGCACTGTGATGGTCCCCTTGTAACCCGGCATCTTGAGCTGCAGATAAACATATGTAGGATCGAATGTATGTCTAGAGGGGGGTGATTAGACTACTTGACCAAATAAAAATCTAGCCTTTTCCCAATTTTAGTTCTTGGGAGATTTTAGCAACTTAGCACATGTCCGTCAATCAACCTACACATGCAATTCCAAGAGTATAGCAGCGGAATGTAAACCATTGCATATGAAGGTAAAGGGGAGGAGTTTGGAGGGAGCAAATGCAATGTTGACATGGAGATTTTTGGCGTGGTTCCAGTAGGTGGTGCTATCGTACATCTACGTTGATGGAGACTTCAACCTGTGAAGGGTAACTGTTGCGCGAGTCCATGGAGGGCTCCACCCACGAAGGGTCCACGAAGAAGCAACCTTGGTTATCCCACCATGGCCATCGCCCACGGAGGACTTGCCTCACTAGGGTAGATCTTCACGAAGTAGGCGATCTCCTTGCCCGTACAAACTCCTTGGTTCAACTCCACAATCTTGATGGAGGCTCCCAAGTGACACCTAACCAATCTAGGAGACACCACTCTCCAAAAGGTAATAGCTGGTGTGTTGTTGATGAACTCCTTGCTCTTGTGCTTCAAATGATAGTCTCCCCAACACTCAACTCTCTCTCATAGGATTGGATTTGGTGGAAATATGAATTGAGTTGAAAGCAACTTGGGGAAGGCTAGACATCAAGATTCATATGGTTGGATAGGAATATCTTGGCCTCAACACACGAGTAGGTGGTTCTCTCTCAGAAAATGAATGCTGGAAGTGTAGGCATGTTCTGATGGCTTCCCTCATGAATGAGGAGAGGGTGGAGGGGTATATATAGCCTCCACACAAAATCTAACCATTACACACAATTTACCAATCTCGGTGGGACCGAATCATAAAACTCGGTCAAACCGATTTAGTTCATAATGTGAACGTTAGGGATTTCGGTGGGACCGACACATCAACTCGATGAAACCGATTTTGTTAGGGTTAGGGCATAACGTAATCTCGGTGAGACCGATTACATAAACTCGGTGGGACCGACTTTGGTAATAAGCTAACCCGAGAGTTGGTCAGGCAAACTCAATGGGACCGATTCGCTCATCTCGGTGGGACCAAAACGTTACGAAAAGGAAATGGGGAGTTTGCATTGCGAACTCGGTGGGACCAATCGCTCATCTCGATTGGACCGAAACATTACAAAGGGAAACAGAGAGTTTGCAATCCCATCTCGGTGAGACCGAGATCCCTATAGGTGAGACCGAAGTGACTAGGATTTCTGGCAGTGGCTATGTCAAATGACTCGGTCGCGCCGGATGGATCAAATCGGCACTACAAAAAAAAGACACATTTGTGACATTTTGGGCCGAATGAATTCTTTTTTCTGTCATATTTATGACACTTCTATGACGATACTTGTGAAAAAACCCGGTATCATCATCGATGTGGTGGGCTCCTACTTCGGTGGGAAAAAATCATGACAGAAAATGGGCTTTTCGTCCTGGGTATGCCGGAGACGCAGCCGCATGACATTCTTTGGGCCGTCCATGACGGAAAAAACCGTGGTAGAAGCGAGGGCGAGGAAAATATCGGGGATTTCCCTGTTATGGTGGGTGTTCGGGGGCCGAGCGATGCACGTTTCTCTCGTACCGTACGAGCGTGGGTGCGAGGCATTGGGATCTAATTGAACCCGGGCGAGGCGTCGCCTAATTGAACCCGAGCGATTGCACTGCAGGCTACGCGTTACTGAACCCGAGCGACCGAGCGATTCCTTCGCTACTGCTGCTAACTGAAGCTGATCGATGCTGCCTCTGGATGAACAGTGAGCATTGCTGGGGGGGTTTGGATGAACAGCGAGCATTGCTGGGGGGGTTGGATGAACAGTTCCCGGTGGGGGTGGATGAACAGGAACCCGTGGTTGCCTCTGGATGAACAGGAACCCGATCGATCGAGCGGGTTGGGGCTGGATGAACAGGACCCTGTGGAGGGCTGGATGAACAGGATGACCCCGTGGAGGGCTGGTTGAACAGTAGCCGGTGGAGGGCTGGATGAACAGTAGCCCATGGAGAGGGATGGTTGAATAGTAGCCGGTGGAGTAGCGCGTGGTGGAGGCTGGATGAGCAGTCGCAGGTGGAGGCTGGAGGAAGTCGATGGTGGATGAACAGTAGCCCGTGGAGGCTGGAGGAGGTCGATGGTGGAGATGAACAGTATCCCGTGGAGTCCCGTTTTGTGGTACACCACATCCCTCCTGATTAACAGGACCCCTGTTGCGACCGTAGCACTCCAGCACAAGTCCGGTTCGTTTGTTTTGCGGTACGCCACACCCCTCCTGATCAACAGGACCCTGTTTTGACCATAGGATGTCCAACACAAGTGTGTTTCCTCCGTTTTGCGGTACGCCAGACCCCACCCGATGAACTGGATCCCGTTTCGAACGTGGCTGGTCGAACACTAGGCCATTTCCTCTGTTCTGCGGTATGCCAGGCCTCGTTTCCATCGGTTGTTCCATCCAATCCCTCCCGATGATCACGGCGACGCATTCCGTTCCGACCCAGCCGGTTGGCTCCCCATGAACAAGACAACGACGTTGTTTCTCCATTCCGACCCAGCCATGTACACGAGCCCTGGCTGTACATATGCGTGAGTAGGCATTCAAGACCCTGCTAGTATGTACGTATGTGGCCGTACTTAATTTGTTGCACCCTGGCCGCGGTACGTACATGTACATGCTACGTGCGCACATCTACTACGACACATGCGCGCCTCTACTATGACACGTGTGCGCCTCTACATCGACCAGTATGTACGTACACGTTCGCGACCAGAATGACAACGCTACGTACGCTTCGACCAGGTGGGTCCCGACTGTCAAGCACTTCCTTGCATGCGAAGATGTAGCTGGTGGGTCCCAGCAGTCAGGGGGCAAATCGTTTTTTTGCCCGGATGCACTTCCTTGCGAGCAAAGATGTAGCTGGTGGGTCCCAGCAATCGGGGGGAAAACATACAGTCACTGGAGCTAGAATCATTCATATTAACTAAGTTGACAGTGGCCTCCATCCTCGTCAACTTAGTAGGCCCACAAGTCAGCCTCCCATAAAAGGAGGGTCCCAGCTAGCAAGCGGAGTATTCATTTTTTGTGCGTAATAAGGAGGCACTTCCGGTGGGTCCAAGCTGATAGAGGGGGGAACGTTTTTTCCATGAAATACGGTGGCCCGTTTGGTGGGTCCCAGCAGTCAGGGGGGAAACGTTTTTTGCGAAATACGGTGGCTCGTCCGGTGGGTCCCTGCTGTCAGGTGGAGGAATAATTTTTTTGTGCGTAATAAGGAGGCACTTCCTTGCGGCTGCCGTGGACCCATCTGTCATCCTTTCCACGTACAGTACTCTTCCGATGGAAGTCGGTTGTTGACCACATTGACCAGGCCGCGCCGAGAGCACCACGGCAGTGGATGACGGCGAGGCCTAGGAAGGGGACGACGCGGAGCCAGGGAAGACGCGACAGTGGATGCCCACGCGGAGAGGAGTACGAGGGTTCACTGGTTCGACTGCGGTGTGAGGCTGTCGTCGCCGCAGAATAACAGGGGGTGTGGGTGAGTGGAGGGATGGCCTAGCTAGCGGTGGGAGTAGTAGGGGGTGGTGAGGCCTCCGCGGCAGCACAGCCTGCCACGGGAGGTAGGAGCAGGCGGCACGACCGGCGCTGCTTTGGGCGGCTGGAGCAAGAAGACCAGAGGTTGAAGAAGCACTACGACCGTCGGATGTACATCGTACGGTCACTGCAGATAGAATCGTTTATATTGACTAAGTTGACAAAGCCCTTGCTACGCGTCAACTTAGTAGGCCCACAGGTCAGCCTCCGAAACGGTGCGCCCTAGATGTCAGGGGGAGGAATCATTTTTTGGGCGGCCGAAGCTAGATTATCCTAGATTGAAGAAGAAGCACGACATCCGTTGGATAGACATCAAATGGCCACTTCTGCTAGAACCGTGTGGAGACTATAATAAGTTGACAAAGCCTTGCATACGCGTCAACTTCATTTTTTAGGGGACGCGTGAACTTAGTAGGCCCACAAGTGTGTGGCAGAGAACTTATAGCCCATTTGCGATTTGTAAGAATGTACAACACATTTTTGAGTTCTAATGGAATTTACTACATCCCATTTATAGTTTGTTAAAGTACATCCCATTTTCTAGCTAGGACAACGATTAATAATTTCAACCAACCGTTCAAGACAGAATTCAATAAAATCTCCCACATTTTGATGGGATCCGAAATATTTTTATCCCAAAATTTATAGTCAGATTAAATATAAATTTGTATTACGTAAAAATCCAACGAAACATTGCGCATGCAACAATTAAAAATTAAGATTTTCAAAATACATCAATAATATTTTATAAACTAATTTCGTGTTTGATGCATTTTTTATAGTTACTGCCCAGTTTTTATAATTACATCCCATTTATTATTTTTTAAAGCCCATTTTCCTGTTAAGCCTAATGCATCCCTCCTAGGAAAGATTTGCAGCCCAGCGGGGCGGAGAATAACAAGTTGACCTTGCCTGGGTATTCCTCAAAAAATGTATAGCTGGGCTAGCCATTTTCATCTTGAAAAATGTAATATCTGGGCTGGATATCTGGCCTGGGCTAGATGGGCCACAACCCGCCCAGTTAATACCCTACTCTCCTATGAACAACAACGAAAACATCGCCAAGAAAAACTCTGCAGTGCTCACACCTCAAAAATAAATACAACTCGAGCTGCTTGGTCCTAGCCGTCGGCCGCACGTTGTGCAATTCTCTCGTTTATATTGACTACATAAGTTGACAATGGTGTGGGACCGTGATGTCAGGAAACAAGGAGGAAGGAAAAAAATATAGTTGTACATAATAAGGAGGCACTTGCGTACGTACAGCTATGGCCCTAGTGGGTCCCTATTGTCATCCAGTCAAAATAAAGTCATCTCCTAAATCCTCATATTCGTTGACCATGTTAACAATGGTCGGCGCCACGGCGAGCGCAACAATTCAAAGGACGACGGAGAGGGCCTTGCGGGCCCTACGGATTGTCTGATACACCTATGAGCACCTTCGAGAGACTGAGATGCCATGAAATGGTAAGGCCGCGCTTGGGAGCTCTGGTTTATTTCATACCTATATTAAGATACAAGTGTAATTTACTCGTCATCGGAAACAACGCATAAAATATAGGCGTAATGAAACCGAGGGCCTGAGGTCTTTAAGTAAAACCGGCGGGTTATGCATGTAATTTGAGAGACCAGTATATATTTTACTAGTCGAAATCGACCAACCAAGCGCTTCGCCCGAGACCATCTGCTTTTATTTACAAGCGTCAGTTTTACAAGCGGTTTTGGTTGGAAAACAACGATCCAATCACGGCCTAAGATGATGAGTTGGTCAGAAGATCATATGGTTTCTCGTCTAACCTACCCGACTTGTCGTATAGGCTATGAATGAAACATAAGACGATGAACTTCTTAAGCACGGAAACAACAGAAGAGGATGATCTTCTTAACAATGAAATCACTGGCATTAGATCGACATGCAAAACAATACGAAGCATTATTCTCAGGAGGCACAGTGAACAGCTCGTGATGCCGCATGCCACAACATTCCAAGCTCAACTTTGCAATCAAACACAAGGCCTGGCATTACATAGACAATATTCAAAACAAACTCTTAACACAGGAATATCTCAGCAGTGTAACTACTTACTTCTAAACTAAACACAGGAATAGGAAAAGACGATCGACGCTGCTCATAGCAAAGGGTGTCCCACTCAAAAATATCAAATGCATGTCTTCTGGCTAACATCAATGACCAAATTTTGACAAGGTTTTCCAATTCCAATATATTAAACTAATGTCTTCTTGCTAACATCAATGATTAAACTTTGACAAGCTTTTCCCATTCAAAATATGTAATGCCTATGATTGTGGAGTCCTGTCATGGCTTCTTGTACTTGTTTGGGCACTTTTTGCCCAGTGCACTCCACGTGTTGTAGAGTTGCCTATCCTCTCTGCAGACTAGTCATGTCACTAGCGTCTACTAATACTCTGTAAAGCTTCTCGGTCATTCCTTCTGTAATGTAGCGCAAATAGTGACTGCTTCTTTCTGCAAAGTGGAACGACCAACTGGACCCAGTAATGCAGCAGTTTGCCGGGGACACATTGGATCCTTTTGTGCAGTTCAACTAAAATCAAAGTCAGAATAAAACCGAGCTTTAATTTTGATATCGCTGTAAGCAACAATAGGTATAAGGGAAACATACCGAGAACTAAAGGTTGATGACTTGTACTCCCAGAAGAAAAGCATCTACTGATCTAGCTTATCTTAATGGGAAAGAAAGCAGGAGAGTGGCAATTCTCCATCAGTGTGATTCATTCATATTGACTGAGACATTATCTTAACAATGCCTTGTTTCAACATGTATACAGAACGACAAAGCAGAAAAGTACCATTCCTAAAAAATGCGACCGATTCATTTTTACAGAGACAGTATCTTAACAATACCTTCGTTACACATGTAGAAAGAACTACAAAGCAGGATAGTACCATTCCTAAAGCAATGCGACTGATTCATTTTAACAGAGGCAAAAAAGGAATCAAGTACTAGCCAATAAAGGAGGATGAAACATGCGGCCACAAAAATGGTAATCCCGCCAATCCCTAACAAGTGTTGCAGTTTTAAACTAAGATTCAGTAGTTAATTAATTCTGAGAGTGGCATTGCTTAATTTTACCAGCGGCATTAGATTAACAAAAAGCATAAATAGTTCCAGGGGAGAGTGGGTGCGACAACAGCATGTGCTTCCATCTACTTATAAAGGGGGTGATGCAGAGTTTTGTTGTAACAAAGAAACAAGCATCATGTCTGGGTTGGAACAATTTTTGCTCACTTAATGGTAAAAGACAACAGTTCAATAGGTTCAATTCAACATTTATCCAAAACAGTACCAATACAAGTAGCACAACATCTCAAAGCACACTGCAGCATCATGTGGATGAAAGTCGGTACTGACCTTTCTTGACCAAGATTTGAAATAGCTCACAAGGAAGACTGGAAACATAACCCAACACATATATGAAATCTCGATCTCCTTTTGTGCAGCTCCACCAAAATTAACAAAGTCGCCGGTGTGACATTCAAGTTGAACTGCACAAAAAACTCTTAAAACAAAAGTGTTTCGCGTAGCGAAGGAAAATGTCGCAATAGCAACAAGTTGAATAGATATCCTTGTTAAACAGAGGCAAAAAAGGAATCAATTATTGGCTAATAAAGGAGGATGAAACATGCGGCCATAAAAATGGTAATTCCACCAATCCCTAACAAGTGTTGCAGTTTTGAAATAAGATTCAGTAGTTAATTTTGAGGGTGAAATTGCTTAATATTACCAGCGGCATTAGATTAACGAAAAGCATAAACAGTTCCAGGGGAGAATGGGCGCAACAACAATATGTGCTTCCATCTACTTATAAAGGGGGTGATGCAGAGTTTGTTGTAACAAAGCAACAAGCATCATGCCATGTTGGTCCCATTTTTGTTCACTACTTAATGGGAAAAGACAGCAGTACAATAGCTTCAATTCAGCATTTATTTAAAAGAGTACCAATACAAGTAGCACAACATCTCAAAGCACACTACACAATCATGTGGATGAAGGACTGTACTGACCTTTCATGAGAAGACCAACATAAAATACGAATCTACCAACACGAATAGGAAATCCAATCTCGTTTTGTGCAGTTGCACTGAAATCAAGCAAAGTGTTTCACGTAGCGAAGCAAAATGTTGCAATAGCAACAAGTTGAATGGATACCCCTATTTTAACAGAGGCAAAAAAGGAAACAATTACTTGCAGATAAAGGAAAATGAAACAAACTGTGACAGAAAGACGCATCTAACTTATCTTGATGGAAAACAAAGCAGGATAGTAGCATTTCTAAAACGGTTGCATTGATTCATATTAATGGAGACATTCTCTTAAAACAACATTCGTTAAAAACGTAATTTACTTTTAACAGTGGCATTGCTTCAATTTTCTAGCGGCATTCTTAGATTAACAACAGCAAAATAGTTGTATGGGACATGCGAGCACCATGTGCATCCACACGTATAAATGGGTGATGCAGAGTATGTAGCCAAGCAGCATATCTGTATTGGTCCCATATTTGTTCTCTTTGAACCTTTTTTCTATGTGAGGGTAGAAAATCTAGTCCTGCACAAACTACCTGACCCCTAGTTTCTTTCCCTTCTCAAAAAAGAGACCGGTTCCGTACAGATGTGTGTACTGGGTTACCCCCTTTGTCCTTTTCGACCAACAAAGCGACTGGATAGCCAATCTATACTACTTTTCGTCCCTCCTTTCCTCATTGAACCACGTCCTAGATTCATGATCCACCCCACCGCACCCTCCTTTCCTCATTGAACCACGTCCTAGATTCATGATCCACCCCACCACACCCTTCTTTCCTCTTTGAACCAAGACCTAGATTCGACTACAGATCAAAAAAGATCCACATGCAGCTAGAGGAATGACTGTTTCAAAGAAACTTATACCTTAGGGTCGTTGGGATGTGGCAAGGTGTGCGGCGGGAGGCCGTATCTGCCCACACTACTTACGGCAGCGAGGAACAAGGGGCCGGTGGCCCTCCCGCACTAGTGCTGGGTGAAAGAGAACAACGCACCCGGCAGTGGATTGCCTCCCTCGCCGAAGGCGATAGAGTGAATGCTGCACCTCCTCCCCTTCCTGGTGCAACAGGATCCGAATGCCTCCCTCACCAGCTGTGAGGGGGGAGAGAGACAAGAGGCTAATGCAATCTTGTTTAGATCTGGTGAAGAGAGGGTGAGAGACTGTGAACATAGAAAACCCTAGCAAAGGAACGCTGAGCTTCTAGCGTGTATATATATATGTAGTGCGGCGAGAGTGTGGAGAGTGCAAACCCTAGCGAACAAGTGATGAGGCTCCAGCTTATATATATATATATATATATATATATATATATATATATATATATATATATATATATATATATATATATACTATAGTACGGACTGAGCTCTGGTGCCTTAACTGCACCTGCTTTTGGCTGTATGACAGGTGGGCTAGCTACATTTTGGGCCCACCTGTCATAAACCCAAAGGCAGGTGCACTAAAGTCAATGAAGCTGCATCCATATAGTACTTGTGTATATACGACTAATATATAGTGGAGTGGTTTTCTTATTCTCTCCATAATAATCGTTTTAAATTGTGTAAGTACAAAATGAAACTCTTTATTTCACGTACCAGTGAAGAAAACTACTACTCCCTCTGTTCCTAAATATTTGTCTTTCTAGAGATTTCAACAAATGACTACATGCGGAGCAAAATTAGTGAATCTAGACTGTAAAATATGTCTATATATATATATCTGTATGTGTAGTCCATTTCAGACCACTTGACAGAAAAATATTTAGGAACGGAGGGAGTACTTCCGATGAACTAACGATCCACGCGTCCTAGTTGCACTTCCTGTCCTTCATGTGCGGTACACTACCCTCACTTAAGTGAACAACCACACATGCGCCAAACTATCAGAAACGTGTGAGAGTTTGTACAAATAAAGAATTTTAATTTCAATTATCAGAAAGCTCTGAGTGTATGTACAATTTGCCCTCTCTAATAATTAAGGTTTGTTGTGTTCGGCCTAAACTTGGTCAAATTTTACAAAGTTTGACTTCAGTCAAATCTAATATGCGGAGTAAATAAAAATGGAGGGCTACTATGTCCATCCTGGTTTCTAGTCCACACCATTTTTTAATCAAAGTTAATAGCTGGACAAATAAAATTACAGGGGAGCTAGAGACAAAGTTGTGAGAAGGCTTAAAAATAAATACAAAACTGATGCTCTTAGTACCAACGTCGATCCTTCTTCGAGGAAACATTTGGTTCATAGCCAATTGTGTGATAAAATTGCACCAACGTGAAAGACGACTGCGTCTCCAATGCAACCGAGGTGAACTGACGAAGGATATCATCTTTGTGGGTAACAAGCTAAGAGCACTGATGGAAGACAGCTTGTTTTTCATTGAAAATCGATCAGCTTCACCACCCGACGCAACCACGAGGTGCAACCATGAGCATCGATAGGTCATCGTGGTGATGCATCATCCATTTGGCATCATGTTTGGGTAAGGCGCCTATGAAGTTCGACAAATCCTCACTGTGGTCTGTTTCTTCTCAGCAATCAAGCTCGAGGAAGGAAGAAGCACGTGGCAGAGGACAGTGAGGTGGAACAACAATGGCCATCCAATTTTGTGCAGTTCCACTAAAATTTAGGAATACACGCCCAGGTATGGAGATACGCATTGCTATTTCCAAAAATATAAAAAAGGGATATAGTGTTGTTACTTTGTTTTAGAAGATTAACAACGACATCTCAATAGGCAATAAGAATTAATGAAAAGTACACCAACAAACAGAAGCATCATGATTATCTTGATGGGAACTAAACCAGGATACCCGAGAAAAAAGCATTTATTCATTTAACTAGTGATAGTATTAGATTAGCAGTAGCAATAGGAGAATATGGACAATGACCGCACAACCACCATGTACATTTTGTAGAAACAACATGTATACCTCCACCTAGGCATAAATCAGGACAACTTTTCGAGTGGCATTTTCTCTATAATAGTAGGTGATGTTGGACCAGCCGACGAACCCTAGCAACTATACATGGGGAGCTGGGGAGTAGTCGCATAGAAGAAAACCCGCATGCAGCAACCTGGGAAGCTGGATCAGTACAAGAAGTTATACCTTAGGTGGGCGACATGTCGCTTAGGCGGGCGGGCGGGATCTGCCCACATGACGGCAGTGAACAAGGGCGTGGACGATCTTCGTCCGCGCCAGCGCCGGCTCCGAGAGGATGGTATGCATCGGCTTCCTCCATCATCGACGACGACAATGTCAATGCTACACCTCCTCACCTCCCACAGCGGACGGGATTCGGCTGGATCTGTGACCACCAGTGAGGGGAGAGATAGAGTGGACACTGTCATCTTGTTTTGATATGGAGAGGGTGAGAGAGCGAGACACGAGAAACTCTATCAAACAAGAGGCTATAATGGAGTAAAAAAATCTCTCCGTAGCAGTGGTTTTAAATAGAATACGCGCGTTCCCGAAAAAAAGAAACGAAAACTGGGGACAATTTTTTAACGTACCAAGAAAGAAAACTCGATCAAAGACATGCCATCGCTTCCAGGTCGCGAGAGTCATCGCGCACACACACATAGTCATAGACATGCATATCCGTGTTTACGTAAAATTCCATTTCCATCTCCATCTCCAATTGTATTTGTCCAACTGGCAAATTATTTGCGTTGTTAATTATATAGGCACCAATATTAACGTACATCAACTCTTGTTTGCGGGCGTCCGGACCGCTGCCACGGCCACTCCTGACCAGCCCGAACCCTCTTCATCACCCGCACGTGGTTCTCGCCCAAAACGGTCAGTGCCGCATTCATGACCGGCCAGAGCGGACGCGACCTCTCACTAGTGCCGGCATTGAAGCGGCACGCTGGCCGAGAGAGCATCGCCCACGCCTCTTCCTGGTGCACGCGATTGCTCCATGTTCAAAGGTCACAATAGCTGGCTACAACATGCATGTAAAAAGTTCTTGGGAGTCCGTGCTACAGCTAGCTGTCCTGCCCCAACTCGTCAATCTCTTCCAGTAGTGCTAGTACTCCATGGCGCGATCCATCGACAAGCAGGCAGGAAAGTTATCTTATACTCGGTTTGTGGTGAGTGGCATGCCGAGCGACCGTGTGGGGTCGATCCGTGGACGAGGGTGAGACACGAACGCGACAGACATGATTTAAACGTTGATTTTGCTCGATGGCGTGATCCAGAGAAACAAAACGTTGGTTTCTCTCCGTTTCCATTTTTCTCTGGAAAAATGGAAACTTTCCACTCCATTTTTATTCCTATTCCAAGGTTGCCCCGTTACAACATTCCATCAAATACAAAGGAAAACTAACACGCATGCTGATGCATCTCAATGATTGACAGATCATAGCCAATATTTACTTCACAACTAAAGACAAAAATTGTGAGAGCATGTAGGAAAGAAAAACTACTGATGGGGTCACTACGACTTAAACCGTAAACCCTAAACATGATTTAATTTCCTGTCTAGGTAGAACCTGTCGAAGGAAAGACGGCTGGCACTATCATATGATGCTTTTGTGCAGTTCCAGTAAATCGAGCTGAGCATCCCTGATGGCAAAGATATTGAAGAAGTGTGGTTAGAGTAATAGTACTAGCACTAGTTCATGAGACATAAACTCATCACAAGTAGAAGCCGGTAGAAGTAGAGAAAGATCATCATGGAGATGGAGCTACATGGGGAGCTGCGGCAGTGGAGCAAGCCGACTCCAAAAGGAAGATGGACAACCTGGGACGTCGGGCTGTATCTAGAAGGGCAGTTGGGATGCGGCATCAGACCATACCACGGTGACCCCTGATTAGGACGCACCGACTGTGGTTTTCTCCCTTGCCGATGTCGACCACGTCTACGCAGAACATTGTTCCCTTCCCCCAGCTGCGGGATCAGGCTGGATATGTGACCAACGGTGTCACCACCGTCGTTCTATGCTTGTGAAGAGAGAAACCCAAGCAGGCAGTCTTGTAGCTTAGGCTCCTGCTAGTGTATATATAGTGGTTTTGTTTTTCTCTCCATATCAACCATTTTTATTGCATACGTGTCATTGAAGAGTGAAATGATGGTTGCTTCTTCCGACTAACTTACTATTTGATTTGACTGCTCCTTAGTGGCCCCTACACATACTCCCCCTACGTGTATGCAATAGTCACACGTACACATGGACGCAAAAACGCGCGGGACGCCCTAATGCATGCATGTCCGAGCACATGAGGAACACACACGGTCACGCTCAAGTGCTCAACCTACACGTGCATGCACACACATACTCAGCCATGGTGAGCTAGTGACCATATAAACACCGGAATATATATATTGAGCGCAATGAGCATATTATGAAGTCCACTGACCGTATTTTTACAAATATACAGTCACAGATAGTGTATTTATCTCGTTTGAAATTAAGCCATATTAACCGGAGAGGAGGCAGTATAGACTAGCATTACTTTGTTGTGTCCCGTCAACTTGTCGAACGAGGAGAAGCTTGCAGGATGAGAGAATCTTGCGCGCGGTGGCTCGCAGGACAAGGAGAAACCTTTACCTAATGCAAGCTCTCCCTCGCTCAGGCGGTGGACGTGCAACAGTTAATTCAGTGTCAGATTGCCAGAAGCATACACTATACTAGTACTATTATTGTTCGACTTCCCGAAGAGGCGAACAACCAAGTGCAAAGTTTACTAGTACTAGTACTACTACTATAGTCTATAGAGGTATGTACTATACTAGTACTAGGAACCGGATGGAGGAGCGTCTGCACTCTTATTATATTTTTAAAATGTGATAAAGCAATCTTCAACACATTTGGTTCTATTCAAGGGTTCTCGCATGTGATAATGGAAGTTGATTGCATGGAACACTCGCCACAATTCTCGCTTAATTCTGGCTCATATCCTGTTACAAATAGGAGTGCTCAGTAATATTTCCTTTTTTTGGTATTCAGCATGTAAACAGGTCAGCAAACCTTGCGGCGCATATTTGTGCGAACCGTGCTTGCTGCACTTTGAATGTGGCCGAGAGCTGGCTGGATGAAACACCTAGCTTCCTACTTCTTTTTTGCGGGGTACCTCACTTCCTAGTGACCAGTGTCTTGGTTGATCGTCCTAAGAATGCTTATATATGAATAAAGCTCTCTCATTTACCCGCAAAAAAGATTAAGCCATATTAACCGGAAAGCAGGGAGTATGGACTAGCACTACTTTTTGGTGTGTCCCGTCAACTCGCAGAATGAGGAGAAGCTTGCAGGACAAGGTGAAGCTCGCTTACGCCTTTTGACTAATGCAACCTACCCTCGCCCAGGCAGTGGACATGCATCACTCCATTCGGTGTCAGATTGTCAGAGGCATACACTGTAGTACCCAACATGCGGAGTACCATCATTGTTCGACTTCACGAAGAGGCGAAGAGCCAAGCGCAAGGTTTAGTAGTACAAGTAGTACTACTACTAGAACCGCTTGGTGGAGTGTATGCACTCTTATTTTTTTTAATATTTGATAAAGTACACATTTATTCCGGAGAAGGGCGGAAAACGGCAGCCCAACATGTAATGATGATATCGATCAACCATGCTCTAATATATCTTGGCCTCTATACGAGCCCGTCTGTGTGTTCTTGCTCCTCGTCTCTCTCAAGGAACGGCGGGTTGGCCATTTTGCCGTCAATTGAGATCGGTTTGCTCACACTCCGGTCCCACATGTCAGTGATATGCCAAGAGGAGGTGTGTTGACCGACTAGCCATACGCGCACTTGGTTTTGCACCTTCATACTACTCCTCCCTCCGTCACAGTTTACAGGGCGCACTTCATGATGATGCATTTCTCTCAATGCATTTCCACCATCAGAGAGACTTTAGACGCGTTTGGTTTAATGCTCAATTAATTAGTGCGTGGTAACCGCAATCAAGTCCACAATTTTCTCTTGATGTACTACTATGGAGTGGAGTAAGTGCATGCATGTGTGTACCCGGGGTGGAAGCACTGCATGCATGTGTGTATGCATTATTTCCTCTAGTAATAGACGCCGTGCTATAACTACCAATGTTATTTTTCATGCCGATCGCTAGTCGCCTTGGGCCCAGAGATTTTTTCTTTTTTTGAAGCGCGCTCAATAAATAGTGATGGATGGAGTAGTATGAGCGGATTCAAAGAAGAGCATATTCATGGTTGCTTCTTCTGACCAACTTATAGTGGGAAAGGTGGGGCTTATGATTTGACTGCTCATTACTCACTATTAATGCGGCACAATGACTGGTCTCAGTCTCCCATGCGGTTGTGCATTACCCCCTCAGTTTTTAAATATACTCCGGAGTATTTGTCTTTCTAGATATTTCTATGAGTGACTACTCAAATATTTGTATTTTTAGAGATTCAAATGGACTACTACATACGGATGTATATAGACATATTTTAGTGTAGATTCACTCATTTTGCTCCCTATGTAGTCACTTGTTGAAATCTCTAGAAAGACAAATATTTAGGAACGGAGGGAGTACACATACGAAGCAAAATGAGTGAATCTACACTCTAAAATATGCCCATTTTAAATTTGTAAAAAGACAAATATTTAGGAACGAAGGAGTATAATTTTGTGCATGGCACATGGACCCGGATGCTGAAGAGGCTTCTGGCAATGCTATCAAGCTTCCAGCATTTGTTTACATAATTGACGTACTATACAAATAATTTTCCAGCGACTTGAAATTGTACAATGGTGTGAGCTTTCAGCTTTTGTTTCGTGTGTCTTGCCATCGATGCTCTTTCGGAAACAATAAAAAAATAACTTCCTTGCTAATGCATCTCAATTATTAGCGGATCAGAGCTAATATTTACATCACAACTGAAGACAACGTTGTGAGAAGGTGTTAAATTAAAATTGATCCATGCTTTGATTGGCAGCAAAGTCCCCCCAGCTCTGCCTAAATCAACAAGGCATGTTGGGAAAAAAGTAGCTGTCTGGAGCATGCAACATTCCAATCATTTTGTGCAGTTCCACTAAAATAGAGCTGAGCGTCCCTGTTCCAAAGATACTAAGTGTGATTACGATAATAGAGGACTGCTGATGAATCAATAAACACACAAATAGAAGCCGATCACCTTTGGAGTCTCTCTTAAGACTAACTAGTTGGAGAAGATTAGGCTCGGAGTTGGATGAGGAGGATAGAGCAAAACCAATCTCCCTTTTGTGCAGTCGCACTGAAATGTAGAGACGTTGCCCGTGTGACATTTTAATACAACTGCACAAAACACTCTTAAGAAAAAAGTGATTTGTGCAGTTCACCAAAAGGTCACAATAGCAACAAGGTGAAATGGATGGCCCTGTTTGCAAAAAAGATGTAGAAAGGAAACAATTACTAGCCAATAACAGTTGATGACACATGCGACGACAAAAAAAGAAGGATATTCCTTGTCCTAAGGGAAGATAACAACACGGTTGTGTTTGTCTAAAACGGTGTGAGGATGAGATTGCAATATGGAAAGTATGCATGACGAGCTATGTTTTGGGCAAAGAACTATGGAAGATCCACATGCAGCGACGTGGGATGACGGGCACTGGAGCAAGGCCGGAGGGGATACCTGGAGGTCATTGGGATGTGACTAGGTGAGCGGCGCCGGGCGGAATCTGCCCATACTGCGGAAGTGAGCAGGTAGCATATGCCCTACCGTGCCGGAGCTTGGTTAGAGAGAATGGCGTGTACCGCAGATCGGGACATGCTGCCTCGGCACCGTTGAACAGAGAAACGATGCACATCCCCCCTTTCCGCCGACGGACAGGATGCGGCCGGATCAGTGACCAACGGTGAGAGAGAGAGAGGCCACCACGGCCTTGTGTGAGATACTCTGAAGAGAGACAAACCAGGCGGGCAGGCTCCATTGTATATTGTGGAGCGGACTACTTTTTCTCCATAAAATAGTTTTATATTCTGTGTACGTGCCATTGAGGGATATAGCTTTATTTAAAAATAAAGCGCCAAAGCATCAAGTTGAACTTTGTTTCGTGCACGCGTGGTACACGGCCTCCATAGGTAAACAACCGCTACATGCATTCAAATTCGCACGTGGGCTGCCATTTTGTATAGAAATGAGCTCCACCGTGTACCAGCACGGGTGTGGCTAGGCATGAAGCGTGAGTACGTGCACGGTGCACCTATTCTCTTCTTGTATACGTACACCACCTACGTGGGGTTGTGTGAGAGAGATACAAAAGTAGAGAGATA